>NC_047093.1:94033508-94337102 GCF_902459505.1 Geotrypetes seraphini | reverse complement strand
CGCAGGTATCGGTGGGTGGCTTATTTGCGGGGGGGGGGTGCCTTATTTTACATTTTTTTCTAAAAAGGGGGGGCTGTCTTATTTGATGGCCCTGCCTTATCATCGGGGAAACACGGTAGAAAAAAAAAAAAAATGAACAGTTAAGTCCCAGTTTTTGCCGCTGAGACTCTGCCCTCTCTTACTGTAAAATTAGACTCTACTTAGTCTGTCTTTAAATTTAAAAAATGTGTGTTGTTTTAAAAAACAATTATGTTTTTAGATGTATCTAAATAAAAATAGTAACCAAAAATTTATCTTTTTTTATGTCACCTTAGCATATTTTATGCTACAGAACGAATTATTTTTTTTAACATGTATTGTTATGGGAAAACGCGTTTCACATAACGAACTTTTCGCATAACAAACTTGCTCCTGGAACGAATTAAGTTCGATGTGTGAGGCACCACTGTATATATATATATATATATATATATATATATATATATATCTCCTATATAATAAAAGGCTAACTCGCGTATGCACACTCCTATTTGTGTGCTTCCATGATCTGTAGTTCCGTGGCCGCATGAGTGCGCATGCGTGAGTCCCCAGCCTCCTTCCCAGCCTACCTTGGCCGTCAGCAGCGGCGGCTCATCTCCTGTGGGGACCTGATGTGTGCTGTGTCCGTCCATGGCCGCGGCTTGATGCGTATGCGCCAGTTAGGTGCATCATGCGACAGGAGCGGCGCTGGCGGCGGATGGCGGGAGGAGGGCTCATGGTCCTGCCGCTGCTGCCGCTCCTGTTTACAGCGGCCTGCACGTCGCCGACTCCCCCCCTTACCGCAACAACCGCTACTGCTCCTGTTCAAAGCGGCCTGCTGAGGTTCGCGGCCGGCTGTAACGAACCTCGCAGGCCGCTCTCCACATGGTAGCATGTTCCCTCTGATGCGATCGCGTCAGAGGGAACATGCTACCGAGTTGGAGAGCGGCCTGCGAGGTTCGTTACAGCTGGCCGCGAACCTCAGCAGGCCGCTTTGAACAGGAGGATCAGCCACCACGGGGATCGTGAGAAGAGCCGCCAAAAAAAAACCTTCAGCCGCAGCAGCGAACCATCAGCACGCGAGAAGGGAAGGGGAGGGGCCGAACGGAGCAGGGCAGCTCACGGTAAGAGAAGAGAATGGGGGGTGGGGGAAAATGCTTCTACTGCTTCAGCAGGGACCTGGAGGGGAAGGGAAATACCGCTGCTGCTTCTGCAAAGGAAAGTGGTGTGGGGGGGGAGAAGGGAATGGGGGTGGGTGGGGGAAAATGCTGCTACTACTTCACAGGGATCTGGAGGGGAAGGGAAATATCACTGCTACTTCTGCAAAGGAAAGTGGGGGGGGGAGAAGGGAATGGGTGGTGGGAGAAAATGCTGCTACTGCTTCAGCAGGGACCTGGAGGGGAAGGGAAATACCACTGCTGCTTCTGCAAAGGAAAGTGGTGGGGGGGAAGAGAAGGGAATGGGGGGTGGGTGGGGGAAATGCTGCTACTACTTCACAGGGATCTGGAGGGGAAGGGAAATATCACTGCTGCTTCTGCAAAGGAAATTGGGGGGGGGGAGGGGGAGAGACAGAAAGAAATACAGACAGACAAAGGAGGCTAGGGAGAGAGACAGACAGAAAGAAAGACAGACAGGGGACCAGAGAGAGACAGAAAGAAAGACAGACAGACAAAGGGTGCCAGGGAGAGAGAGAGAAAAATTGCAGGAGAGAGAGAGACAGAAAGAAAGGAAGAAAGAGACAGGAGCAGGGAGAGAGACATAAATAAAGACAGACAGCTATATATTCTAGCACCCGTTAATGTAACGGGCTTAAACACTAGTGTGTATGTGTATATATATATATCCTACATTTGCTAATTACATTGGTGATTTATCTTCTCATTATCACTAGAAACATTTCAGCCATCCCTTATCAAAAAAGCACACTGGTATTATCTCATAACTCTGGGTTAGATGCCTCGTTAGCCTCTGTTCACGACTTTGACATAATCTATAAAATGGAGCAATCTACCATAAATATTCCAGTAATATGTGGTCATCGACCACCAAAATCACTGCACAAACTCAATAACTTACCTATTAGGGACTGTACTAATAACATTACAATTGATCACCATTCATTCTCATCCAAGACCCCCACTTGCATTAATCTTAATAAATCTTCTCTTAAAATAGGTTTAATTAATACTCGATCCATAAAAACTAAATATCATCTTATCAAAGATCTCATTAGTCATTATTCCTTTGACGTATTATGTGTGGTAGAAACATGGCTTATGGATGGTGAAGAGGCTTATCTTTCATATGCCTGCCCCTCGGGCTACTCATATTTTTTTAACCATCGCTCTTATAAACGCGGAGGAGGACTGGCAGTATTTTTACGCAACTCATTAGTATTGCATAATACTAACCTTTCTACCGACTCTATTATCGAGACATTACAATTTTCCTTAAGTACTAATCCCAAATTAGATATACTACTAGTTTATGTACCACCACCAATCAACAGCAATACCCTTCAATTATTAGAATCTTTGCTCTTTGATTTTGGTTCATCTTCTACTAATCCCCTAATCTTAGGAGATTTTAACATACATTTCGATGACCTAAACAACAACTACACCAAAGATATCTCTTCTATTTTGACTCAAATCGACTTTTGTACAACGCTTTCTCATCCCACTCATCAAGCAGGACATACTATTGATATGGTCTTCATACCAGTGACATCTAAAAAACATTTTTCATTCAGTTCTTTTATACCTATCCCATGGTCTGACCATTTCTTAATTCCATTAACCTATTTCTCTCCAACAGTCAAAAATGAGACTGTTAGTAAAATTATCAAATTTAGAGATTTTAAAACATTATCCGTTAATCAACTAGCCGAAAACTTCCATTTTACACCTACTCATAGTACATCAATCACGCTAGAAAATCACTTAATATTATGGGACGAGAATATTCAATCTTTCCTTGACAAAGTAGCTCCACTTCGTACTAAATACATTTCAGCTAGAAAATGCTCAAATCCTTGGTTTACTGCTGAACTTTTATTAATTAAAAAACAACTGAGATCCCTTGAACGCTGTTGGAGAAAAAACAAAACTTTTTCAACTTTAGAAAAATTTAAAATTCACTCCAATCTTTACAAAGAAAAAATAACTCAAGCAAAAAAGAAATATTACTCTGATCAAATTTTAAAAACTAGAAATGTTTCAACTCTATTTAAAATCCTTAAAACAATTACCCCATCTTCAAAGAAATTTGACTTCTCTTCTAGCCAGTTACCAACTGCACAGGAACTTGCAACCTATTTTGCAGATAAAATTAAAAATATTAGAGAACAATTTGAAGTTACTACAGAGCTTATCCCTGATCCATTAGATACAGCAACTTCATCAGGGCTTTCAGCAAAATGCTCTCAATTTCATCTTCCTTCTCTGGAAGAATTAAAGGCTCTAATCAAAACAATTAATTGTAAAGGTACACGAAACGAATCTATTCCGCCTTTTATCCTTAAAAAACATTTTGACTTCTTTGGACCTCTAATTCTCTTCCTGATTAACGAAAGTCTACAACACAGTACAATGCCAACGGCCTGGAAAACTTCTACAATTCATCCTATTGTTAAAGATCAAAAAATAGGCAGTTCAGAGAAATCAAATTATAGGCCAATTGCCAATATCCCATTTCTGGCTAAGATAACAGAGAAAATTGTTTTTAATCAAATATCGAACTTTATAGAACAAACAAATACACTTCATCCTAATCAAACCGGTTTTCGGCAACATCATTCCACTGAACATTCTCTAATAGGTATGACATCATCTATACTATATCACCTCGATCACCATTCTTCTGTCCTTTTGATTTCTCTAGATCTTTCAGCAGCATTCGACACAGTTGATCATAATCTTTTACTAAACAGATTACAATCTATTGGTATTTCTGAGCAAGTTCTTCTTTGGTTTAGGTCCTACTTTGATAATCGTACCTCTCTAGTCTCTTTTAATGATTCTGTCTCTTCGAGTTCTTCTAGCACTTATGGCATACCTCAAGGTTCTATCCTATCTCCTCTGCTGTTTAATATTTTCCTTTCTCCCCTTATGACTCTTTGTCAATCTATTGGTTTCTCAGTATTCGCTTACGCGGATGACGTACAACTTTTACATCCCCTTGATCCTCACAATGCATCTGAAATTGACATTATTAATGATAAACTTAAAAAGATTCACCTATGGTTGGACCAAAACAGATTATCCTTAAACATTAATAAAACCAACACTTTACTCTTTCCTTGGAAAGAAAATCACAAAATAGCAGTTTCTATTGATATACAAGGAGTTAAGCTCAAACAAGTAAATAAAATCCGGATACTAGGTGTCATTTTAGACGAGAATCTTACTTATCACGACCACGTTAGTTATGTGGTCAAGAATACTTTCTATAGATTACGTCAAATTCGCTCCATTTCAAAATTCCTCTGTCCCAAATCTTTAAATATCCTAATTCATTCATTAATTATCTCAAAAATCGACTATTGCAATGCTTTATTCAAAGGAATGGCCCAAAAAGAAATCAGAAGATTACAAATCATCCAAAACACTTCTATCAAATTAATCACGGGGGCAAAAAAGTTTGATCATGTCACCCCGTTACTTCTAAAAGCACATTGGTTACCTGTGGCACACCGCATTCTCTATAAAATATCTTTACTCACCTTTAAATCATTGCTATATAAAACCCCTTCATTTATTTACAAAGTTTTAATCCCATACTCCTCTCAGAAAATTTTAAGATCAAACGAACAACTTTTATTGGTAATTCCTACCCTTAAAATGATCAATACACAAAGGCAATTCATTTTTACAGTTACAGCACCGCAAACGTGGAACTCCCTCCCGCTATACTTACGACAGGAGAAAAACCTTGATAAATTTAAAGGCCAACTTAAGAGCTTTCTTTTTAAAGACGCTTTTAATGTTTAATTGAAAAGCCAATTGCTCTTTTTAGTAATAATTCATTTTATTTAATTATGTATTTTTATTCCCAATAAACTAATTTTCCCCTACCCTTTGTATATTACCCTTAATTGTTCTTCCTTTTCTATCAGACAATGTAGTTCTTTCCCCTCCATCCTAATGTATCATGTAGTATTTTGTCTATGTTTAAAGATTTTATCTTTTTACTCAATTTTGTTCTTGTTTACCCAATATTAATATTTTATGTACATCGCTTAGTAATTATTGATAGGCGATTGATCAAATATTAAAAAAAAAAAAATAAAAAAAAAAAAAATATATATATATATATATATATATATATATATATATATATAAATGGTATTACTATTATCCCAGGACAAGCATATTCTTGACTGATGGGTGACGGCACCGACGGAGCCCCGGTACGGACAATTTTAGAATGATTGCACTCTAAGAACTTGGAAAGTTCTAGTAGGCCGCACTGAGTGCCTTCCCACCCGACGGAGGCGCGCGGTCCCCAGTTTCTTAGTTTCCGCGGAGCTAAGAAGACGCGTTCTTTTCAACGGCCGTTGAGAAGATCTTTTTTCGTCTTCCCGCTCGCGTAAAATTTCTCGAGGAAGAGTATCTTCCTTCTTTTATTTAATTTTCTTCGTTTTTTTGACTAAAAAAAAAAACAACTTAATTTTTTTCTCTCGGGTTCGCCCCGGCGGGGCCTGTTGCCATCATCGAAGCCTCGGCTTTCGATTTGGCAGAGGCCGTCTTTACTTTCATGCCCCCTCAGCCAGGGTGCAAAAAGTGCCAATGGTGTGCACGGCCCATTTCTTTGACCGACCCGCACAACTGGTGCTTACAGTGTCTGGGTCCGGATCATAGGGCTTCCACCTGCACCCGTTGTGCCACTTTAAAGAAAAGAACGTTGAAAAATCGACAAATTCAACAGAAATTACTTTTCGGTGCCGAGATGGCTGATTCTGCGGCATCAACACCGGCATCGGCTCCTTCGCAATCGGCACCCACTTCTTCGACGCCGCGCCGGCGTCGCACCAGTCAGGTAAGCCGGCTAAGAAGCCTTCCCCGCTCGAGCGCCCTCCGGTCGCTGTGGCAGCGAGTCCAGTCCTGCCGACCACGAGGTGCCCACGCAAACGCTCCGCCCCCATAGAGGTGAGTGCATCGTCATCAGCCTCCTCATCCTCTGGGCGTCGAGCGGCACCACAGGTACCACAGAAAATGAAAGCGGTACCGGTGCCTTCTCTGGACAAGCGGATTGCAGCCGTCCTCCAGGTGCAGCTTAAAGAGCAGTTGCAGCAGCTCCTCCCTGCTCTATTGGCACCGAACCTTCCAGTCCCGGTCCGGTCTGAGCCACCGGTACCGACAGGGGGGCAGCCTCTATTGTCCGCTTCCGCTTTATCGGTACCGATCCATTCGGCTTCCTCGACTTCCATGCCGGTACTGGCACCGGAACCGAGGGCTCTCCATCAGGCTGTCCAAACTTCGGCACCATTACAGCCTCTAACTTCTCCCGGTACCACTTCTTTGAGGTCAGGAAAGTCGGTACGTAAATCCCGACACCTTGAACCTTCGACACCGGATTCCCGGGATCGAAGTTTTCAAATCAGAGATCCTGATCTGTGGGGCAACTCCAAAGAGCCTCTTCTCTCTGAGGGTGAATGTTCATCTGGATCCTTCTGTTCAAGATCCATCCTCTAAACCGGACAATGCCTCCTTCACGACTTTTCTGAAGGAGATGTGTGAGTCTCTTTCTATTCCCTTGGAGGCTGAATCCAAAAAGTCTAAAGCGTTCCTTGATGCATTGGACTTCGACCAGCCTCCAAGGGAATTTCTGAAGTTACCCCTCCATGATATTTTAAGGGAGACTTTCTATAAAAATCTAGAAACTCCCTTAACTATTCCAGGGGCTCCTCGTAAATTATACTCTTTATACAAAGTCATCCCCATACCTGGATTTGATAAACCTCAGCTTCCGCACGAGTCTTTATTAGTAGAATCTACTCTCAAAAAGTCTGCGGGAGCTAGTGTGTACGCCTCAGTCCCTCCTGGCAGAGAAGGGAAGGCCATGGACAAATTTGGTAAAAGGTTATACCAAAATGCTATGTTGGCTAATCGGTCTGGTAATTATGCCTTTCATTTCTCTTTTTATTTAAAACACCTCATTCAGAATCTGGCTTCTTTTGAGAAATACCTTCCTGACCGCAAGAGATCTGCTTTTCGTCAATGTTCTTCCTCCCTTCTCCAGCTTCGGAAGTTCATGGTACGTTCTATTTATGGCACATTTGAACTTACCTCAAGAGCCACAGCCATGTCTGTTGCCATGCGTCGTCTAGCTTGGCTGAGAGTGTCAGAACTTGATGTCAACCATCAAGATCGCCTGGCTAATGCCCCATGCCTAGGGGATGAGCTTTTTGGTGACTCTATGGACTCCACCACACAAAAGTTGTCGGCACATGAGACTCGATGGGACACTCTTCTCAAAACCAAGAAGAAAACTCCACCTGTCCGGCTTTTTCGGCAACAATCAGCCTATCAACGCCGTTATGTGGCTAGACCTTTACCACAGGTTCCTCAGCAACCTAGGCGTCAGCATCAGCAACAGCGTCAACCTCCTCGGACGCAACAGCAGCAACAGGTGAAACCTCCTCCACAGCAGAAGTCCACGCAACCCTTTTGACTTAATTCTCCAGGGCATAGCCAGTGTTCTACCATTCGCCCATCTGCCTCAACCCATAGGAAGACGTCTTTCTCTGTACATCAGCCGTTGGGAGATCATCACCTCGGACCAGTGGGTCCTCAACATCATCCGCCACGGCTATTCTCTCAACTTTCAGACTCTTCCTGCCCAAAGTCTGCCAAGAGAGTCTGCTTTGAACACTCCTCAGTCCTCCCTCCTCCTTCAAGAGGTCCAATCCCTCCTTTTTCTGAACGCCATAGAGGAGGTTCCTCTCGATCAGAAGGGGCAGGGATTCTACTCCCTTTATTTTCTAGTCCCCAAAAAAACAGATCTCAGACCCATATTAGATCTTCGCAATCTCATCAAATGCTTGGTCAAAGAAAAATTAAAAATGCTGTCTCTGGTCACTCTTTACTCTCTTATCAATCAAGGCGACTGGCTATGTTCCCTCGATCTCAAAGAGGCATACACTCACATTCCGGTCAATCTGGCCTCCAGACAGTACCTCCGCTTCATGATCAATCACTGTCATTACCAGTACAAAGTGTTACCTTTCGGTCTTGCCTCCTCTCCCAGAGTGTTCACCAAATGTCTCATTGTGGTGGCCGCTTTTCTCCGCTCTCATCATCTTCAGGTCTTCCCTTACCTGGACGACTGGCTAATCAAAGCCACTTCCTCTCAGGCAGTACTCCTTGCCACCAACCAGACCATCCTTTTTCTCCAGCTTCTGGGATTCGAGATCAATCTACCCAAATCCCATCTCATCCCTACTCAGAGACTTCAGTTCATAGGAGCGGTCCTGGACACAATCCTCATGAGATCGTTCTTGCCGTCCAACCGTCTTCAGACTCTTCAATATCTATGTCAGCAGGTGCTTGCACAATGCTCCATTTCGGCCAGGCAAATGATGATTCTTTTGGGTCACATGGCCTCGACAGTTCATTTCACCCCCTTCGCACGTCTTCACCTGCGCACTCCTCAATGGACCCTAGCTACCCAGTGGTCCCAAGCGACGGATCCTTGCTCACGACACATATTTGTGACATCATCTCTTCGTCAATATCTACAATGGTGGTTGATATCTTCCAATCTCTCCAGAGGTCTTCTGTTCCATCTACCTCCTCATCAACTAGTCATCACTACCGATGCCTGCCCTTATGCCTGGGGGGCTCACTTGAACGAGTTTCAAACTCAGGGCCTTTGGATGGCTCAGGAAAAGAAACATCACATCAATTTCCTGGAACTCCGGGCGATGTTTTATGCCCTCAAAGCTTTCCAACATCTCCTCTTTCCGCAAGTTCTACTCCTTTGCACAGACAATTCTAGTGGAATACAGCCCAAACGACGAGGTCAAGGAACTAGAAATGTTCATAGAGGAAGCTCATCAGCACCACGTAGAGATCCCAGGGCTGGAAAACTGTACTCAGGAAACCCATGTGAGGAAAGAAGACACCCATGCAAACACAGAAGAAACCGAAGACGAGGTAGGAGACAACCGCACACCAGGAGTAATAGTGAGAGCACAGGAAGACATCGCCCCACCCAAAGAACAGGAAAAAATTTCAAGAGTATCATTGGAGGAAGAAGACTGGCCCTACTCCAAGGACGTGGACCTACGCCCCCCAAGGAACTCCCGAATAAAGAAGATGGGGATCATCGTAGGCGACTCCATTATACGACATGTGGACAGCCACACCGCAGGAGGAAGAGAGGACAGAGTCGTCACCTGTCTGCCTGGAGCAAGAGTGAAGGATGTGACCAACAGGATCTCCAGGATCATAGATGGCGCAGGGGGAGAGGACACCGCTGTGCTTATCCACGTGGGAACAAATGATGTGAGCGGGCGGAAGTATGACAGGGAAGAGCTGAAGGGCCAGCTCCGCTCACTCGGAAGACAACTGAAGATCAGGGAGGTGAAGGTGGCCTTCTCTGAGATCCTCCCAGTACCAAGAGCGGATGGAAAGAGACAAGGGGAATTGCAAGTAATCAACGCCTGGATGAGACGATGGTGCGAAGAAGAAGGCTTCGACTTCGTGCGCAACTGGACGGCGTTCTGGGGAAAAAGCAAGTACTACAGAAGGGACGGACTACACCTCAACAAGGAAGGAGCAAGAGTTTTGGCAGGCAACATGAAGAAGGCAATCGAGAAGGCTTTAAACTGAAAGATAGGGGAAAGCCGACAGTCGACCACCGGTCGATGGCACGGATAGCGGGATGCCCCGAGGAAGAAGCCAAGGACTACTACTCCTACACAAGAGAAGACGACCTCACAGCCAATAAGGGAGAAAAAGCAGGAAGGGACAACTCAGACACAGGAGGGGATGACCACACAGCAAACAAGGGTGATAACACAGGAGCAGTAAAGGATACCGTAATTGAAACTATAGGAATGGCCAAGAGTAGAAGGTCCAAAAAGGTAACACGAAGGGAACTTAGATGTATGTATACGAATGCTAGAAGTCTAGGTAACAAAATGGGGGAACTAGAGACAATAGCAAGACATGACATATTGGATATCATTGGCATAACAGAAACAAGGTGGAATGAAGAAAACAAATGGGACACAGTACTACAGGGATACAAACTGTATAGAAGAGATCGAGTAGGGCAGAAAGGTGGAGGTATTGCTCTATATGTTAAGGAGGAAATAGATTCTGCTGAAATGGTTACAACAGAAATGAAAGAGAAGCTTGAGTCACTCTGGATCAAAATTCCTGGTAAATATGGAGCAGACACGAAAATTGGCCTTTACTATCGTCCCCCAGGACAGGCGGAGGAAACTGACTCAGAAATGATGGAAGAAATCAAACAAGAATGCAAGACAGGCAATGTAATTATATTGGGAGACTTCAATTTCCCAGGGATAGACTGGAAACTAGCAACCTCCAACTGCGGCAAGGAGGCCAAGTTCCTGGAGGTGCTAGGGGATTGCTTCCTGGAACAAATGGTAAAAGAGCCGACAAGAGGCAACGCCACCTTGGACTTGGTCCTAAATGGCCTCACGGGACCGATAACAGAAGTGGAAGTCATGGTTCCACTGGGAACGAGTGATCACAATGTAATCAACTTTAAACTTAACATCGGAAAAGGGAAACATGCCAAAACCTTAACCACCACCTTAAACTTTAAAAAGGGTAAATACGATCGCATGAGAGCCATGGTAGAAAAACGACTCGAGAAGATGGTGGACAAACTTGAAACGGTAGATCAGGCATGGTCCCTACTGAAAAATACTATCACAGAAGCACAAGATCTCTACATTCCGAGGATTCCCAAAGATCGGAGAACAAAGAGCAAAAGAGAACCGGCATGGCTTACCATACAGGTGAAGGAAGCCATAAAAGAAAAGAAGGACTCTTTCAAAAAATGGAAATGCATAAAGACAACCGAAGCCTGGAACAAACATAAAGATGATCAGAAGAAATGTCACAAGGCGGTGAGGGATGCAAAACAGGAATATGAGGAAAAAATAGCCCAGGAGGCCAAAAACTTCAAGCCCTTCTTTAGATACGTGAAAGGGAAAAAACCTGCAAAAGAGGCAGTGGGACCCCTGGATGACCAGGGAAGAAAAGGGTACATCAAGGAAGATAAACAAATCGCAGACAAACTAAATTCCTTCTTTGCGTCCGTCTTTACGAAGGAGGACACCTCAACAATACCTGAAGCGGAGAAAGTGTTTGCAGGAGAAATAGAAGATAGCCTCACCACAGTTGAAGTGGACTTAGACCAGATATACTATCAGATCGACAAACTTAAAAGTGACAAATCCCCTGGACCGGATGGAATTCACCCGAGAGTCTTAAAGGAATTGAAGGTTGAAATCGGAGAGTTATTGCAAAAACTTGCAAACCTGACAATCAGAACTGGACAGATACCGGACGACTGGAGGATAGCGAACGTCACGCCAATTTTTAAAAAAGGATCGAGAGGGGAACCGGGCAACTATAGGCCTGTGAGTCTTACGTCTGTCCCCGGCAAGATGGTTGAAGCACTGATCAAAGATAGCATAGTCCGGCACTTGGACGCACACGACTTGATGAAACCCAGTCAACATGGATTCAGGAAAGGGAAATCATGTTTGACGAATTTACTCCAATTTTTTGAGACCGTGAACGAGCAAATTGATAGTGGGAAGCCAGTGGACATAATATACTTGGACTTCCAGAAAGCGTTCGACAAAGTTCCACACGAAAGACTTCTCAGGAAACTACAAAGCCATGGCATAGAGGGAGATATACAAAGATGGATAGGAAAATGGCTGGAAAACCGAAAGCAGAGAGTGGGCATAAATGGGAAGTTCTCCGACTGGGAGAAAGTGACTAGTGGTGTACCCCAGGGCTCGGTACTTGGGCCGATCCTTTTTAATGTTTATATCAATGACCTGGAGGAAGGAACATCCAGTGAGATCATCAAGTTTGCAGACGATACAAAACTGTGCCGGGCAATAAGATCGCAGGAGGATAGAGAGGAACTCCAGAGCGACTTGTGTCGGTTAGAAACATGGGCGGAGAAATGGCAGATGAAGTTCAATGTGGAGAAATGCAAGGTAATGCATTTAGGCAATAAGAATAAGGAATACGAGTATACAATGTCAGGTGCAACTCTGGGGAAGAGTGAACAAGAAAAGGACCTGGGTGTACTGATAGATAGGACCCTGAAGCCGTCGGCACAATGCGCGGCAGCGGCAAAGAAGGCAAATAGAATGTTGGGCATGATAAAGAAAGGAATCTCGAGTAGATCGGAGAAAGTTATAATGCCGCTTTATAGGGCAATGGTCAGACCGCACTTGGAATACTGCGTTCAACATTGGTCTCCCTACCTAAAGAAGGATATAAAACTGCTGGAGAGGGTGCAGAGACGAGCAACAAAACTGGTGAAGGGTATGGAGAAACTGGAATACGAGGATAGACTTATAACACTAGGATTGTTCTCACTTGAGAAAAGGAGACTGCGTGGGGATATGATCGAGACCTTCAAAATACTGAAAGGAATCGACAAAATAGAGCAGAGAAGATTATTTACATTGTCCAATTTGACACGGACTAGAGGACATGAAATGAAGCTAAGGGGGGACAGATTCAGGACTAATGTCAGGAAGTTCTGCTTCACTCAGAGAGTGGTTGACACCTGGAATGCCCTCCCAGAGGAGATTATTGCGGAATCGACCGTCCTAGGCTTCAAGAGCAAACTAGATGCATATCTCCTTAAGAGAGGCATATAAAGATATGGTGGACTATAAATTACGCCAGGTGTACACCTGGCAGGGCCTCCGCGTGTGCGGATCGCCGGACTTGATGGACCGAAGGTCTGATCCGGAGATGGCAGTTCTTATGTTCTTATGTTCTTAATCAAGTTGCAATGTACTACATCAACAAACAGGGTGGGACAGGCTCTCGCCTCTTGTGTCAGGAGGCCCAGAAGATTTGGTCTTGGGCGACAGATCACCACTTATTTCTGAAGGCTATCTACATTCAGGGAGAGCAGAATTCCTTAGACAATCTCAGCAGGATTCTCCAGCCCCACGAATGGACTCTCGATCCTTTGACTCTCCAGTCCATTTTCGCTCACTGGGGCACTCCTCAGATAGACCTCTTTGCAGCTCCTCACAATCATCAGCTGCCCCACTTCTGCTCCTGACTCTACTCTCCTCACCGTCTGGCAGTGGATGCATTTCTCCTAGATTGATCCAATCTGTTCCTGTATGCTTTCCTTCCTCTGCCTCTCATGTTACGAACCTTGTTCAAGCTCAAGAGGGAACAAGCCACCGTGATTCTCATCGCTCCACGGTGGCCCAGGCAGCATTGGTTCTCCCTTCTACTTCAACTCAGTTCCAGGGAGCCCATTCTTCTTCCTCTGTTTCCTTCTCTGCTTACACAGCATCAGCAAACCCTTCTGCATCCCAGCCTTCAGTCTCTGCACCTGACAGCTTGGTATCTCTTGGGCTGACATCAGCTTGTTCTCTTCTGTCTCAGCCTGTTCGTTCTATTCTTGATGCTTCCAGGAAACCGGCCACTCTTCAATGCTACCAACAGAAGTGGTCCCGGTTTTCTTCCTGGTGTCTTCTGCATCATCATGATCCCACTTCGCTTGCAGTGGAGACCTTGTTAGCTTATCTTCTTTCCTTGTCTGACTCTGGTCTCAAGTCTACTTCCATCAGAGTCCACCTAAGTGCTATTGCTGCTTTTCATGAGCCAGTTCATGGAAAACTTCTCTCTGCTCATCCTTTGGTTTCCAGATTCATGCGGGGTCTTTTCAATGTGAAACCACCTCTTAAGCCCCCTCCTGTAGCCTGGGATCTCAATGTGGTTCTTTCTGCCTTAATGAAGCCTCCTTTTGAACCTTTGGCTACAGCTCCTTTCAAGTTTCTCACTTGGAAACTGGTCTTCCTTATTGCTATCACCTCTGCCAGCAGGGTCAGTGAGTTGCATGCACTAGTTGCTGATCCACCTTTTACAGTCTTTCATCATGACAAGGTGGTTCTGCGTACGCATCCAAAGTTTCTCCCTAAGGTTGTCTCGGAATTTCATCTCAACCAATCGATTGTCCTGCCTGTATTCTTCCCGAAGCCTCATTCTCTTCCTGGAGAACAGGCTTTATATATTTTGGACTGTAAGCGGGCTTTAGCTTACTATTTAGAGCGTACTAAGCCTCACAGATCAACTCCCCAACTCTTTCTGTCCTTTGATCGGAATAAATTGGGACATCCCGTTTCTAAACGTACGTTGTCAAATTGGCATGCAGCGTGCATTTCTTTTTGTTATGCTCAGTCCGGACTGACACTGGAAGGTTCTGTCACGGCCCATAGAGTTCGAGCTATGGCAGCATCTGTAGCTTTCCTCCGTTCCACTCCTATTGAGGAAATCTGCAAGGCTGCTACTTGGTCCTCAGTTCATACTTTCACATCTCATTATTGTCTGGATGCTTTCTCCAGACGGGATGGACACTTCGGCCAATCTGTTTTGCAACATTTATTTTCCTAATGGCCAACTTTTCCTCCATCCCTCTTTTTGTTAGCTTGGAGGTCACCCATCAGTCAAGAATATGCTGCCTGCTTGTCCTGGGATAAAGCACAGTTACTTACCGTAACAGGTGTTATCCAGGGACAGCAGGCAGATATTCTTGCGTCCCACCCACCTCCCCGGGTTTGCTTCTTAGCTGGCTTATCCTAACTGGGGACCGCGCGCCTCCGTCGGGCGGGAAGGCACTCCCGCATGCGCGGTGCTGCCTACTAGAACTTTCCAAGTTCTTAGAGTGCAATCACTCTAAAATTGTCCGTACCGGGGCTCCGTCGGTCACCCTCAGTCAAGAATATCTGCCTGCTGTCCCTGGATAACACCTGTTACGGTAAGTAACTGTGCTTTATGGGAGTGTGGTCTAGGGTGGAGTTTGCAGGCTCCCCCCAAACAAAAAAGCTTTTTTGCTGCCTATGCCTAAAATGACTATTTAAATAAAGTTGGAATAAGAACTTAAGAATTGCAGCTGCTGGGTCAGACCAGTGGTCAATTGTGCCCAGCAGTCCACTCACGCTGGGCACAAAGACCAGTGCCCTATTTGAGTCTAGCCTTACCTGCGTACGTTCTGGTTCAGCAGGAATTTGTCTAACTTTGTCTTGAATCCCTAGAGAGTGCTTTCACCTATAACAGCCTCTGGAAGAGCGTTCCAGGCTTCTACCACTCTCTGGGTGAAGAAGAACTTCCTTACGTTTGTACGGAATCTATTCCTTTTTAACTTTAGAGAGTGCCCTCTCGTTCTCTCCACCTTGGAGAGGGTGAACAATCTTTCTTTACTAAGTCTATTCCCTTCATTATCTTTAATGTTTCGATCATGTCCCCTCTGTCTTATCTTTTCAAGGGAGAAGAGGCCCAGTTTCTCTAGCCTTTCACTGTACGGCAACTCCTCCAGTCCCCTAACCATTTTTGTCACTCTCTCTGGACCCTGTTGGACGCAGTATTCCAGGTTGGGACGCACTATGACTCGGTACAGCGGCATGATAATCTTCTCAGATCTGTTTGTGATCCCCTTCTTAATCATTCCTAGCATTCTGTTTGCCCTTTTTGCCGCTGCTGCGCATTGCGTGGACGGCTTCATTGACTTGTCTACATGTACTCCCAAGTCTCTTTTCCTGGGAGTGTCTCCTAGTACTGCACCGGACATCCTGTATTTGTGTATAAGATTATTACGGACATGCATCACCTTGCACTTATCCACGTTGAACCTCATTTCACGGCCCATTCCTCAAGTGTTTTTATGGTGTCTCAAGGTGAGGAAGGATCTATACTTCTACTAAGACTACCGTATTTTCACGCAAATAACGCGCACCCGTATAAAACGCGCACACGGGTATAGCGCGCAGAAATCACGATGATATGTACAAAAACTTTGGTATACCGCGCTCACGGGTATACCGCGCATGCTGCCCGACGCTCCTTTCGCCCGCCCTGACTTTCCGTGCGCTGTCCCGACTCTCCGTTCACCCCCCCTGACTTCCATGCACTGTCCCCCCTTGAAAGTCTGTCCCCATCCTGAAAGCCTGATGCCCCCCCCGACGTCCGATACATCCCTCCCCCCGAAGGACCGCCGACTCCCCAACAATATCGGGCCAGGAGGGAGCCCAAATCCTCCTGGCCACGGCGACCCCCTAACCCACCCCGCACTACATTACGGGCAGGAGGGATCCCAGGCCCTCCTGCCCTCGACGCAAACCCCCCTCCCCCCAACGACCGCCCCCCCCAAGAACCTCCGACCGCCCCCCCAGCCGACCCGCGACCCCCCTGGCGACCCCCACGACCCCCCCACCCCCCTTACCTTTGGTAGTTGGGCCAGAAGGGAGCCCAAACCCTCCTGGCCACAGCGACCCCCTAACCCCACCCCGCACTACATTACGGGCAGGAGGGATCCCAGGCCCCCCTGCCCTCGAAGCAAACCCCCCTCCCCCCCAACGACCGCCCCCCCAAGAACCTCCGACCGCCCCCCCAGCCGACCCGCGACCCCCCTGGCGACCCCCCCACCCCCCTTCCCCGTACCTTTGGTAGTTGGCCGGACAGACGGGAGCCAAACCCGCCTGTCCGGCAGGCAGCCAACGAAGGAATGAGGCCGGATTGGCCCATCCATCCTAAAGCTCCGCCTACTGGTGGGGCCTAAGGCGCGTGGGCCAATCAGAATAGGCCCTGGAGCCTTAGGTCCCACCTGGGGGCGCGGCCTGAGGCAATGGTCGGGTTGGGCCCATGTGCCTCAGGCCGCTCCCCCAGGTGGGACCTAAGGCTCCAGGGCCTATTCTGATTGGCCCACGCGCCTTAGGCCCCACCAGTAGGCGGAGCTTTAGGATGGATGGGCCAATCCGGCCTCATTCCTTCGTTGGCTGCCTGCCGGACAGGCGGGTTTGGCTCCCGTCTGTCCGGCCAACTACCAAAGGTACGGGGAAGGGGGGTGGGGGGGTCGTGGGGGTCGCCAGGGGGATCGCGGGTCGGCTGGGGGGCGGTCGGAGGTTCTTGGGGGGGGACGGTCGTTGGGGGGGAGGGGGGTTTGCGTCGAGGGCAGGAGGGCCTGGGATCCCTCCTGCCCGTAATGTAGTGCGGGGTGGGGTTAGGGGGTCGCCGTGGCCAGGAGGGTTTGGGCTCCCTTCTGGCCCGACATTGTCGGGAAGTCGGCGGTCCTTCGGGGTGGGGGTGCGAGTGGTCCTGCCGGGGGGGGGGATGTATCGGACGTCGGGGAGTCGGCCGGGCAAGAGGGCTTGGGCTCCCTCTTGCTCCGATCGTGGATGCGGGTGCGGGTGGGAGCGCGTGCGAGCGGTCGTTCGGGGTGGGGGTGCGAGCGGTCCTGCTGGGGGGGTGAATCGGGCGTCGGGCGGGGTGGGAACTATGTTTTAAAACTTTTGTATACCGCGCTCACGCATATAACGCGCGAGGGGTATGTGCGGTAGGTAAAAACGCGTATAACGCGCGCTATATATGCGTGAAAATACGGTAAGTATCTTAATAAAAAAATTCAGCTCAAAACTTAGCCTATGTTTCACATTTTGGCCCCTTAAGTGATTGAGTTTGACACACCTGACATAGAGAATGACATGGGGATAAAGTTTGTCTTCATCTTTGTGAACTCTGTCCCCGTTCCTGCTCTGTCCGTGCAAACTCTGATGCCATCTGCTCAAGCCTCAAGATCTTATCTGGGCGGGCAGCTGATTCCAGAGACGGGGGATGAAGTGGCTGTATGAGCTGTATAAGGAGCCCTATGTGGTAGCGATTCAATTGCCAAACATGCCAGTGTACAAGCTGACATCTGAAAGTAGAAAAGGTCCTAAGAAAACTCTACACAGAAGTCAAATACTCCACATAAGTCAATTAGTCTGATTGCCACAAATGGAAAATTTTACAACATCCATGCCAATAGCAAAATACAAATGAAAGTTAAGACGTCAAACGTGCTCACAGAATGAACAAGAAAGCTGTGACTCAGACCACTATGCAGAATTTTCAATGTCTAAGGATTTCATAAATGGGATACTGTATGGATCCATCAGCATCACAAGGCTTAGATCCAACTGAATTACACTCCTTCGTATTTGCGGTGGTTAGGGGCGGGACATAACCGCGAATACGGAAAAACCACGAATAACTTTTTATGTTGTTCGTGATTTTTTTGTAACAGCCACCGTTATTACTGAAACCACGAATAACAAACAATGGTGAGAGACCTGATCTGTTCCTGAAGGAGAGGCAATATTGGTGAAGAAAGCAGCAATTTTTCAGGCTGATAGCAGGCAAGCAGTGATTTTCAGGCTGATAGCAAGCAAGCAGCGTTTTTCTCTGTGCATGCTGGGAAGCATCGATTTTGAGGGTAAAAGATTGGAAGCATCGATTTTGAGGGTGAAAGAATGGAAATAGCGATTTTGAGGGTGAAAGCTTGGAAGCAGCAATTTTTTTTTTTTGTGTGTGAAAGCTGGTAAGCACCAAACATTTTTATTGGTATGGTACAGGTACTTTACTCATGATGTAATTTTTTGGGGGGGAGGAGTCAGCATGCGAAAAATCACGTAACCGTGAATACAGAGGGTGAAGTGTAGATGCTTCACAAATGGATCAGTAACTGAAAGAAATTCTTCTCTCTCATACAACCTACACATGGGCCAGAAGCAATGCCAAATTTATCTGAATCAATCAGTGACTCTGAACCTCTAACTGAATTTAGTGGTTTCACAGTTGATAACAATCCTTACAAGGGAATATTGGCAGACGTTAATGCTCCCATACCTTTAATTGGTATAACTGAGGAAAATACACCTGATAGTGAAAGTATGCCTGCTGTTTCAAATGACTCACCTGGTCAGCATGCTGATCATACTGTATTGGTCCGCAGGTCAGAGAGGACCCATAAGTCTGTCATAAAACTAGGAATTAGGTATCTCTTTTAATCAGTCTCTACAAATTTCTGTAAAGAGTGTCATTGCTGATTGGTTGACAGTTCTTGAATGCCTGAGTAAATATGTTCAACTGGCTAGTCAGGATGTCTCTGCTGTATTAAGTAACATAACATAATATTTAAATTTTTATTTATATACCACAAAAGCCTTTCAGTTCTAAGCGGTTTACAAAAGAGGTAAAGCTGACCAGAGTCGGCAAACTACAGCATAAATTGCCAGACAGTTAATAAAGGGACTTACAATGTGGAGATAAGTAGGTTTTTAGAAAGAGGTAGAGAATACCAATGACATTGATCTATCACATGGATTGGATGGAGCGGTTCTGATGAAGGTCATATCCTAGGAGTCCTAGGAAGGACTGCCAAATTTAGCAAAGAGGTGTGTTTTTTTAGAAGCTTTCTAAAGTGCATGTAAGAGGTTGATGCTCTGACCAGTTGGTTCCATTCTGGGTCTCTGGAAGTGGTTTGGTATGATAGGAGTTTATTGCTGAACTAGTCTTTAAGCCCGTTACATTAACGGGTGCTAGAATATATATGTGTGTGTGTCTTTATTTCTTTCTCTCTCTCTGTCTCCTTAGCCGCTTTCTGTATTTCTGTCTTTGTTTTGGCTGTCCACCACCACCCCTTGCGTGCTCCCCCTGTCCATTCTCCCTTCCTTTTACCTCCCCTGTGTCCACCACCACCCCTTTACTGCTCCCCTTATCCAGCAGCAGCCCTTTTCCCTTTGTTTTACCTCCCCCCTGTCCATCAGCACCTCTTCCTGCTCCCCCCTGTCCAGCAGTAGGCCTCCCTTCATTTTTCTGCCCCCCCTGTCCATCAGCACCTCTTCCTGCTCCCCCTGTCCAGCAGTATGCCTCCCTTCATTTTTCTGCCCCCCCCTGTCCATCAGCACCTCTTCCTACTCCCCCTGTCCAACAGTAGGCCTCCCTTCATTTTTCTGCCCCCCCCCCTGTCCATCAGCACCTCTTCCTGCTCCCCCTGTCCAGTAGTAGGCCTCCCTTCCTACCTGAGTGCTTTAGCTGTGCTGCCTTGAAGGAGGGCCGCCAGCGCCGCTTTGTGAAGGCCTCCTCCTGGCAGCCGCCGCTCGCGGCCGAAACCGACTCTTCCTGTAAGCTGATCCTGGCCCTGCGTCTGCCCTCAGCCGACAGCCGCCTGTCTCAAAGCCCTCCTCCCGGCAGCCTCCGCTCCGTGTAGCAGGAAATCGTGCGAGTTGGCGAGAGCCGGGGACCGCCTCAAGCGCTGTGTTGGGGGGGTAGGCAGGCGCGGGGACCGGGATGCACGCTTTGGAGATCGAGTTGCCGCCATTTTGAAGATCGTTCCACCCTGCTCCTTGCCTTACTATATTTTTAAGTTGAAAGACACGGTGGCGGCGGCTCCTCTCAAGATCCCCGACTGCATTGGACTTCCGACGAAGGTGGGGATCCTGAGAGGAGCCGCTGCCTCGTCTTTCAACTTAAAAATATAGTAAGGCAAGGAGCAGGGCAGACCGAAGAACAGCAGAGTCTGGTGCAGTTCGAGAAGCCGGTAGAATTGCAGAGTGAGAGGCGGGGGTGAGGAAGGCCGCCGCACTGTACTGTAATTTTTTTTTTAAAATTTGAAAGCCGCCCACCGCAGCTCCTCTCTCAATCCTGGTGCAGTTCGAGAGAGGAGCCGGTACCATGCAGAGTGAGAGGCGGGGGTGAGGAAGGCCGCCGCAGATGTGTAAGTTTTTTTTTAAATTTGAAAGCCGCCGCTGCCGCAGCCGTGTCGTATTAAGCGAGCAGGTGGTAACGTAAAACCCGCGCATGCGCACTCGTGTTTTCGCGACGGACCAGGGAACACGTTTTTTTAGTGCACATGCGCGGCCTATCATTTTATTATATTAGATATTTTCTGAGTGCAGCCCTTGACTGAGGGGAACGTGAAGAATGATTGGCATGTGGATCATCCAGGTCCGGTGAATAGGAAATGATTAGTAAGGTAGAAACATAGAAACATAGAAAGATGACGGCAGATAAGGGCTACAGCCCATCAAGTCTGCCCATACCATTGACCCCCTTTTAAGTCTGCTGGCCCCCTTAACTCTACTGACCTGCTCTATTAAGTCTATATCCTAGCGACTCTATTTATAGGTATGACTCCCGCAGTGATCCCACATAGGTATCCCATTTGTTCTTGAAGTCTGGGATACTGCGGGCCTCGATCACCTGTACTGGAAGCTTGTTTCAATGCTCTATCACTCGTTCCGTGAAGAAGTACTTCCTGACGTCTCCACGAAACTTCCCTCCCCTGAGTTTGAGCGGATGTCCTCTTGTGTTCGAGGCTAGGCACCTGGACCAATCAGGCCTTAGGATTAGTGGGGATGGACAGCCCGCTATGCCTAAGGCCTGATTGATCCAGGCTTCTAGAGCCTGGGCCAATCAGGCCTTAGATTTAGCGGGGATGGGCCGGGAAGGGGCAGGCCCGTCTCATTTCCATGAGGCGGGCCTGTCGGCTAGACAGCAACAAGACCCGTCCAGCCGACCAACATTTAAAGGTTAGTTGGGGGAGGGAGGTTAGTTGGGGGGGGGGGTCGTCGGGTTGTCGGGCTTTCCGGCAGAAGGATTGGGCATCCTCCTGCCGGCGATTACCAGTTTGGGGGGGAGGGGGGTTCCGGCAGGAGGATTGGGCATCCTCCTGCCGGCGATGGGACAGGCGGCCACAGCCGCTATACTTATTTCAGCAGGGAGATCCCTTGCTGGCCTACATTTTAAGCATCTCTTCCTCTACTAGGGAGACGCGTAGGGCCGCCTAGGTTCGCCTAAGGCCCGCCTAAGGCCCTTAGGCGAGCTTAGGCGTCTTGCGGGCCTCCCTAGGCTCCCGGAGGCTCCTTCAATATAGGCGGCCTGCCTGGGGAGCATTTTTTTAAAAAACGTGCATCCCGATTGGCAGATTAGACAGCTGTAGGACGCCTACAGCTGCCTAAAATTGGGACGCACTTTGTAGAATCAGGGCCTTAGTCTCTGGAAATGTTTGTGTAATCCTGCTAAGTAGAAAATGTTGCAGTAGTCTAGGATGCTTATATCTAAAGCTTGGACAAGGAGTTGGAATGGCACCAGATCAAAGTATTTTCTTATGGATCTAAGTTTCCAGAGTGTGCTGAAGCCTTTTGCATACGACATGGTCCACTTGTCTGACAAGACCTACCTTTAGTGAATCCATGTTGCTTCCGGTCCTGTAATCCACAGGATTCCAGAAACTTGACCATTCTAGAACTTAAGAAGTTGCCTCCGCTGAGGCAGACCAGAGGTCCATCTCGCCCAGCGGTCTGATCGCGCGGCGGCCCATCAGGCCCATTGCCTGAGCAGTGGTCCCTGACTAGCTCTATAGCCTATCTCTACTCCTATTCCTGTAACTTACCTCTACTCCTATCCCTACAACCCATATCTACACCTATCTATACCCCTCAATCCCTTTGTCCTCTAGGAACCTATCCAAACCTTCTTTGAAGCCCTGTACAGTGCTCCTGTCTACCACAGCCTCTGGAAGCATATTCCATGTATCCACTACCCTCTGGGTGAAATAGAACTTCCTAGCGTTTGTTCTAAACCTGTCCCCTTTCAATTTCTCTGAGTGCCCCCTTGTACTTGTGGTTCCCCTTAGTTTGAAAAATCTGTCCCTGTCTACTTTCTCTATGCCTTTCAGGATCTTGAAGGTTTCTATCATGTCTCCCCTAAGTCTACGCTTCTCCAGGGAGAAAAGTCCTAACTGTTTCAATCTGTCAGTATATGAGAGATTTTCCATACCCTTTATCAGCTTTGTTGCTCTTCTCTGGACTCTCTCAAGTACTGCCATGTCCTTCTTGAGGTACGGCGACCAGTACTGGACACAGTATTCCAGATGCGGCCGCACCATTGCACGATACAGTGGCAGGATGACTTCCTTCGACCTGGTCGTAATACCCTTTTTAATGATACCCAACATTTTGTTTGCTTTCCTTGAGGCTGTGGCGCACTGCGCCGACGCCTTCAGTGTTGTGTCTACCATCACTCCCAGGTCTCTTTCCAGGTTACTTACCCCTAGTAGTGATCCCCCCATTTTGTAGCTGAACATCGGGTTCTTTTTCCCCACATGCATGACATTGCATTTCCCTATGTTGAAGCTCATTTGCCACTTTTTGGCCCACTCTTCCAGTGTCGTTAGATCCTTTTGGAGAACTTCGCAGTCTTCCATGGTTTTAACCCTGCTGTATAGTTTGGTGTCATCCGCAAATTTAATGACCTCACATTTTGTTCCCACCTCTAGGTCGTTTATGTAGATATTGAACAGGAGCGGTCTCAGCACTGACCCCTGTGGTACTCCGCTTGTGACCCATTTCCAGTCTGAGTAATGTCCCTTTATTCCAACCCTCTGTTTCCTGTCCGCCAGCCAGTTTTTGATCCATTGGTGGACCTCCCCTTGCACCCTGTGGTTCCATATCTTCTTAAGCAGTCTTTCGTGTGATACCTTGTCGAAGGCTTTTTGGAAGTCAAGGTAAATGATGTCTATAGATTCCCCTTTATCTACCTGGCTGTTTACCCCCTCAAAGAAGTACAGTAAGTTTCTCTGTTTTAAAAAGTGTTTCCATTAATTTGCTTACCACTTTTGTGGAGAGGAACCACATCCATCCTTCTCCAGTCCTCCGGTACCAATCCCGACTCTAGAGACTTGTTGAAAAGGTCAGTCAGCGAATCTACCATAACTTCCCTAAGTTTCTTCAGCACCCTAGGATGTACACCATCTGGCCCCTTTTTAGCTAGCTACTTACGAATATAACCATCTGAAAATCGATCAGGGTCTATTACTTCTCCATCCCTATTCACGCTTGTCTTCTGTGGTCCCACTCTCAGCGCTTCAGCCGTCAACACAGAACAGAAATATTTGTTAAGCAATTCGGCCTTTTCTCAAATATGACATTTCCTCAAGGTAGTTTTTAAGAAATCTGATGAAATCAAAACATTTACCAACCTGAAGCTCCTGCCTGTTCAAACATGTTTCTTTTATCATCTTCATCCAAGCACTTCTCATAATGTTGTTCATTCAGGCCACAAAGCCTTGCATTTCTTTGTTGCAATATTTGCATTTTGCTTGCATGCCTGCCTTACCCATAGGTAGAGGAACTTCATTAAAATATTCCCAAACTGGGTCTCTTTTACAGCCTGTTCCATTATAGGTTTTCTCCTCCAAGGAGAGAATGTTATGATAAACCTCAGGCTATACACAAAGGTCTCAAGACTTGTGGAATATTCAGTTCAGAAGGTTTCATTTTCATTTTTACTGCTTGGCCCTTTGTCCTCATACTTTGCTCCTTGTGCAGATATATAAATAAATCACTTAAGAGGTAAGGCAGTGGTCTTTGCTAATTTTTAAGCAAGGGCCATTTTGTGTCCAAAAGGGTGAAGGAGGGCCGACAAAGATGTTCCCACTTTGGGCCATGACATCAATAATGCCTCTTGACGTTCATTCCTACCAGAACACCTGGCCTTGATCACACATGCAGAACCTAGATAAACCCTATGTAAATACAGGACTACAAACTAATCCCCCCCTTTTACTTAGCTGATGTAGAGATTTCTACTGTAGTCCGAGGTGCTAAATGCACCAACGCTGCTCCAATGCTCATAGGAATTCTATGAGCGTCGGAGCATTTAGTGCTCTGGGCCATAGTAGAAACCTCTACTGTGGCTTAGTAAAAAAGGGGAGGGGTAAAAGTCCTAATATACCCAAAACCCTAAGATACCAGACTTTGCATTCAGTACACCACCAGAGAAATAGAAACAAACACATTTTTTCCTGAACAGTGCAAAATATAGACAGCAGCTGTAAATTTTCAAATCTGACATATTTCTATCACTAAATTGAAAATAAAATCATTATTCCTAACTTTGTTGATTTTATTTTTCTAATCATCTTTTCCCAGCCTATGGTTGCACTTCTTTCTGTCTGTACTCTAAACTGTGTTTCCAGGGCCTTCTTACTATTTTTCTCTCCTTCTTTACTTTCTGCCCTACATTCATGTTAAAACTAAAAGGGAATTTTGCTCGAAAAGTAAATGTCATAGGGTCTCAACTGCATGTAGTAAACTCAAAATGTGTATTGAAAAGATTCCTTAATATAAACATGATAACAAAGAAAAGAGACAAGCAAGATGTCAAAATCCAACTAAACAGTTACTTTATTATTGTGCAGAGTCTTTAAAAACATAAAGGTCCCAACTAAGATCCCAGTTTCAGCATCTGTGGATGCCTTCCTCAGGGGGCTAATGATAACATTGGGACATCTTGCTGAAAATCGAACATACTGTAGATGGCAAATAAAAAGTCACAAAAATGATAAGATGGAAAATTTGTAAATCTGTGAGAATGTTGGTACACTGTCAAACAGATTAACTCATAGAAAGATAGTATAATCAATCTCTGTATTAAGACCATTAGGTTGCAGTGATCTAAGGCCATGTATAATCTTTTTCTTCGACTTGCAATAAAGTGATGTCTATATTGCCTCCTCTTGGATTTTCCTTAATCATTTTGAAGACAAAGAATCTAAGGTCGTTTGCATCATGTTTATAATCTCCTTCCCTCCCCCCTCCAGTAGTCTGACATTTCTCTCCTTCCCTTTCTCCCTACATGTGGTATGGTATCTCTTCTTTCCTTCCCTTTCCTCCTCATCCTCATCCTCATCTTCCTCCGTACCATGGTCTGGCATCTTTCTTTTTTTTTTCCCCTCCCCATCCCCACGGTCTAGCATTTCTCCAATAACCATCCCCCATGCATCCCCCCACTTCATGGGATCTGGTAGTTCCTCATTCTTCTCCTTGGTAGCTGCTCTTTCACTCTTTGGGCTTCTAGCTTTGTGAGTGAAGTAAACATGCTGATTTTGGTGTCCTGTAAGCTTTCCATCCGCTACTGCTTCCTGCCTATACGGGGACAGGAAGCAGTAGCAGAGAGAAAGCTTCTGGTCTTCAGAAGGCAGCATGTTTACCTCATTCATGCTGCAGGCATCCCAAAGAGTGAAAGAGTGGCTGCCAGGAAGAAGTGTTGGATCCCTTGGGTGTGGAACACCAAACTGCAGCATGTGCCACCCAGAAGGTCTCCACGAGCCACCGTTGGCTTAAGGGTCTTGCAGTGAAGACCACTGAGGAAAGATTTGCAAAGGAACAATGGGACTAACATCTTTTTCTCAACTCTGTATATTTTATAAAATTTTTGCTGTGAAGAAGCATGTTACCTCTGCAGACACAAATTCACAGTTTTGAGAAATACAAAACCAAGAATCTGTGCTAATATCTCTTAGATAGGAAAATTGCCTGTGACATAAATGGATTAATGGAATTTCTGTACCAAAAAATGTAAACATTGCATGAATATTACATTACATTACATTAGTGATTTTTATTCCGCTTGTACCTTGCGGTTCAAAGCGGATTACATAAGAAGAGAACTGGACATTTCCAGGATGGTACATGACAATAGAGAATACAGTTTGAGGATAGAGACTTAATAACAGAATGATAGTAAAGACTTAATAACATCGGAAGATGTTTTGGACGGCAGTGTTTTGGTTTCTTGGGGGATGGGGTGAGGGAGGTTAGGTAGATTGTATATGCTTTTTGAACAGCAGTGTTTTGATTTCTTTACGGAATGTCTTGAGGTCTGATGTTGTGGTTAACAATCTGGTGATGGAAGGTTCGAGTTTTGCAGCATGTGTTGCCAGGAGGCTATCATAAAGCTTTTTGCGGTGAGTACCCTTGAGTGGTGGGTATGTGAATGATGTCAGTTTTCTTCTTGTTCTGGTTGGAAGGTTACGGTTTAGGCGGTCATTTAGGTAGGTGGGTGCAGTACCGTTAATTACTTTGAAGAGTAGACAGTATAGTTTGAATTGAATTCTGGCTCGAATCGGTAGCCAGTGTGAGTCTAGGTAGGCATTGGTGATGTGGTCAAATTTTCCGAGTGAGTAAATTAGTCTAAGGGCTGTGTTCTGAACAGTTTGAAGTTTTTTGATCATGTTTGTGGGGCATGGTAGATAAAGGATATTGCAGTAGTCCACGAGACCTAGTACCAGGGATTGTACAATTATTCTGTAGTGTTCTTTGTCAAAGAATTTCCTTATTTTTCTTAAGTTGCGCATTGTGAAGAATGCTTTTTGGGTAGTTTTGTTGATTTGGGTCTGCATAGTGCAGCATCTGTCTATCTGCACTCCCAAGATTCTGAGTGAGGTCTGGATTGGGTATTTGGTTGCTTTAATTTCTAGGTCTGTTATGGATGGGTTTTTGTCCGTTTCAAGCATTAGGAATTTGGTTTTGTCCGAGTTTAGTTTCAGTTTGTGGTTTGTCATCCATTTTTCTACTTCATCCAGAATTATTTCCAGGTGTCCTGTTGAGGTGTGGTCTTGGATTTCAAAGGGGAGGAGAATAGTTATGTCATCTGCGTAGCTGAATGATGTTACATTTAGGTTGTCTAAAGTGGTGCCGAGGGAGGAGATGAAGAGATTGAATAGAATGGGCGATAGTGGTGACCCCTGCGGGACTCCGCATGGATTTGACCATGGGTTAGATTTCGTGTTGTTTGTCTTAACTCTGTACGTTCTTGTTTTGAGGAATCCTTGGAACCAATTGTAAACCACCCCTGAGATCCCGATTGCATCAAGTATCTGGAGTAATATGGTGTGATCGACTAGATCGAAGGCGGCGGAAAGATCTAGTTGGATAATTAGGATCCTGTGTCCTTTACTGAGGTGTTGTCGGGCTATGTCTAGTAGTGTTGCTAGTAGTGTTTCCGTGCTGTGGTGAGATCTAAATCCTGATTGAGAGGAGTGAAGTATATTATGGTCAAATAGGTAGTTGGTGAGGTATTGAGCCACAAGTCCTTCAATCAGTTTGACATATAATGGGATCGAAGCGATAGGTCTGTAGTTGGTAGGAGCGTCTATAGGGCCTTTTTGATCTTTCAGCCTCATGCTACATAATTAAAAATTAATCCTTATTTCATGATGAATAACTTTTGGACTATAATGTATCTTAAATAGAAATCTATCTTTTGGATAGATTTTTCCTCAAAAAAGCATTTTTATAAAAAAATCCAATTTAAATAAAATCTGATTGTTTTTTAATTTAAAAAAATCAGATTTTTATCCACCATGATTTATATGATTTTTCAAACTGGTATGCCATTGTTTTTGTCACAGTTGTTGATCCCCTTTATGTCCTCCCGGACTTGTCTCTCTCTCAGTCCCAGTTAGCAGTACCACCTTTTCATCGTGTCCAGAGTATTGCTGAGGAAATCGATGTTTGCTGTAGTTGGGCCAGTACTCTGGATCCAGCTACCTGTTTGTTTATGGCAGTGTCTCTCAAACTGTGCTACAGCACAGTGGTGTGCCCTGAAGAGATTCCGGGAGTGCCACGAGAGATTCCAGAATTTTATTTTATTTTAAAAAATTCCCTTCACACATATACACTAGAATAGATGACATACATGTATGTTGTGTACTCAAGAGCCTGTCAATGTTATAAGTGTGTGTGCATGTGAGGATACAACTGCCCAGACAAGCATCATTCTTTGACATGATTGGTCCTTGAAAACTAATGGCAAGTAATGTTTTATTTTTATTTTTTATTTAGTAATTATCCTAACTTAAGCAACAAAGCAAAGGCTTTGTTACCATTCGGATCGTTTTAACTTTGCAAATTTGGATTTTCAGTTCTGATAGATATTAAATAAAAAAAAAAAAAAAAGAGAACGACTGCAGATGGTGGATGATGAAATGCATATTTGCTTGTTGGCTATTGAGCTGCGTTTTGAGCTAATTTGCACTTAAAAACAAGCACATCTATCGCATTGATTAGCAATTATATCTACTTTAATTTCACTGTTATTATAATTATCCATACAGAAAGAAATAAAATTTCTTTTAAAAAAAGTTTACTCCATTTAGTGTGCGAGAGTCTGAAAGACACTGGTTTACGGTAACAAATCCACCTTACTAACTTTAAGAAGCTTCTGAAAGCTCTTTTTTTTTTTTTTAAAGAAGCTTTTCCTGAGGGAATGGATTTTAGTCCACCTGCGACTGATGTAGCTTCAACAGCACTGGGGGGAATATGTTCCAGGACCTGGGGATGTGGTAAAACAGCTTTACCCTTTACATTTCTTTCTTTGTATTGGAGCTCCTTTCGGACATATGTTGTCTTAATTTATTGTTGTATCTCACATTGATTGTGTTCCATAAGTGGTTTATCAAATAAGCTACCTGATGTCCCAGTTGCGAGATGATCTAGAAGTAAAGAGATCTTGGATTCTCTACAGGGAGATCTGTTCTAGCAGCTGACGATGGAACTTACCTGAGATGGGACCATACTGGACCTGTTGTTCACAAATGTGGAGAGTGTTGGTGATATTTGACATGTAGTGATCACCAGATGGTGGAGACTGTTCTGGATGCCTGTTTTATGTTGGATGCTATGAGGCCCTTTAACACCTACACTGTAAGGCCCTTTAACATCTATACTGCGCCACTATTTTGGGGAAGTGTAATGCCTAAAAAAGGACCAATGGTGGTTCCTGTGATTAGAGGTCCGATGGATCTTCACCTGGTTCCAACTATACTGTCAGCTCCTACATTTGGAGTGAGTTTGTCATGAACACTGGAGATACTGCTTTCATCCCCTCCCCCTCAACCTGGCAATGAACTTGAAGTACAGCACTCTTTCAGTTGGAGTAAACGCAACAGAGGTTTGTGTTTTTCCCGAGACTGCTCCAACTCATGATTCTAAATTGAATTCAGCTGGACCAGTTTCTGAAAAGGTATTTTTACCAATCTCTTTGTCTTACAGTTCTCTGATTAACATATCCAAATCAAATGGTAAATGTTGTTTGTGAAGCAATTATAACACTGCAACAGACATCCAGTTCAGGGTTTTGATCACTGGCTCAGCAAAAGTGGCCCATAAATGGCCTAGAACTCAGAACCATTCTGCTAGTACTGCAGGCACTGGAGAAATCTCTGGAATGCAAGGCAGTCAGTATCTTCTTGGACAATGAGACAGCAATGCCCTATGTCAACAGGGAAGGAGGCACAGGAAGCACCCCAATAACGCGTAGGAGGGGCAAAATCTCATTTGCAGGTTCTCTCAGCTGCGCACGTAGCAAGAGTTGAAAATGTGCAGACTGACTTTCTCAGTCGGCAGACTCTTTCCCAGGGAAACATATTTGTACATAAACGCTTTCCTATTGGCAAATTAAGTGTTTCAAGACTGAAAGAATCTATGTAAAAGATGTTATGCTGTAAAATTAATTTGTCTTGTTCTTTTCTTTTAATGTATATGTTCATATCATATGCCACTTAGTTGTGAGTTTTAAATGTGTAAAATATAATAAAGAGAATATCATAACACCTCTGTAATATGTGACTTTACTTTGTATACTGTTTGAAATTCTGGTTGCTGAATATGAAAAAAAAATATGGCAAAATTAGAAAATGCCAACCACAATCAAGCAACGTGTTGGACCCAGTAATAATAGTAGAACCAAAAATGGATTTTATTATATCCAGTGTCTGGTGACACAGTGCTCAAAGACCCAAAACAGCCATATTTTGGTAAAGAAGTGCCTACATCAGGTGCCAGATCACTTTCTCCCCTTATCCCTCCCTCTCCCCTTTTCCTTTTTTTCTCTCTCTCTCTTGTTCTCTTCTGTACCCCTTCTCCTTTTTGAGTATATATATATATATTTTTTTTTTTTTTAATTTTTAATTTTGGTTCAATTTTTTAGGTTTTTTGGGGGAGAAGTTTTCTTAGTGACTTTTGTCTGCTGCTAATTTTGTTTGTTTTTTGGACCAAACCTTGAAATCATTATTCATACGTTGCTTATATAAACCTAGTGGGTTTTGACGCTCTTTTCTGATGAGTTCAGTGTTGGCATTGCTCTTTGTAGTTTTTTTAGTTACATTAATATGCTTCATTTGGAGCTGCATTGTTTTTGGTATAGCAAGCACATTTGTTTCGATCTTTAATTCTTAATATTTTTATTTTTAGTAGGTTGATACACATGAGGTTTGTGAATCATGGTGCTTAAGTGCTTTGAAAATGAGCCCCAATATGTATAAGTTGTTCTCTTTTCCCTTGGCTGTCAGTGTTAAAATCATAACGGGTGTTTTTAGTGCTGTTCATTTTATTTATTGCTGCACTATTTAGTTATAAATTTTGTTTATATTTGAGTGGTGGCTTTTGAGCACAATCTTAATGTCCATGTTTTAGCAGTTCAGTAGTTACTGTTTCAAATTTCATCTTTTACGTAGGGGGAAATTATAAAACCGGCGCTTAAACTTAGGTGTCAGTAGACTTGCTGGCGTCTAAGTTAATTGAAAAGTGCTGTTAAAAGGCAAAAAATGGCAAGGTTTAAGCGCCTACCATCGCTTATATAAAAGGTGCCGGAATCGTGATTATGTAGCTGCTTTAGGCTGTGGAACGCTAAAATAGGCGTGGCCAATGCTGGAAGTGATGTTAGGCAGGCTAAAGCAGCTACCTACTCTTGATTCACACCAAGATAGGTGACTGAAATGTAGGCACGGAAAACCCTGGCCTATATTTCAGCCCCCTATTTATGTCATGGGATCAAACAGCCAGCCCATAGCTGCCTTAAGCTGATCTCAGCAGGGGAATTTATTCCCGATCACCTGAGCTGGCAGGACTCCCTGAAGCCATGGCTTTGGGGAATCCTGTCGGCTCAGCTGATTGGAGGGGAAATTCCCCTCCCGCAATCAGGCGGCTGTGGCGGACAGAGTACCCCCCAATCGGCAGGAGGGATGCCCACTCCCTCCTGCCTGACACCCCCACCCAAAATTGGCAGGAGAGATGCTCATACCTTCCTGCCTGATCCAACCCAACACCTCCCATCTGAAATTAGCCTATTTCCTCCAGTCTGAGAGTCCCTCTCCAGACTGGAGATTGCTTCTTGGGTGAATGTGATGACATGCCATGGCAACTGTTGTCCCTTTCTGGGATGTTTTGACACCGTCTCTAAGGAACTGGCCAATCAACCATTTGGAAATGTAGACCATTTTGCTTGGCTCTGGCAAATTTGCAAACTACTCTGGAAGTTCCAGGAAGGGGGGTGGGGGGGGGGGGGTCGCTCATCTTCATCTTCATCTTTATAATCTGGAAAAGAAAAACAAGCTTTTTTACTTTATTGGGTCTCAAACAATTTCTCAATTTGGAATGAATGAGTCCAAAGGAAGAGAATGGGCATCCCTCCTGCCGGATTTTCATTTAAGATACGGGGTTGTGTGTGTGGGGGGGGGGGTGTTAGGGGTATTGGGGTAGGATATTGGGCATTCAGAGGAGTGTCTGGGTGGGGTGTTGGGGGTTTGGAGGGTGTTCTCAGACAGGAGTGAGTGAGCATACCTCTTGCCGATTTCAGATTGGGGGCTGTTGGGGTGTGTCAGGCAGGCAGGAGTGGGCATCTCTCTTGCCTATTTCAGGTGGGGATGTGTTGGGGGTGTTAGGAGTGAGTGGGCATCTTTCCTGCCAATTGAGAGGGGTCTTCTGTTTGCTCAGCTGATTGTGACAGGGGAATTCCCCCCCCCCCCCGATCAGCTGAGCTGGCAGCAGTCCCCAAAGCCATGGCTTCGGGAAGTCCTGCTGGCTCAGCTAATCGGAGATAAATTCCCCTGCCGTGATCAGCTTAAGGTAGCTGCGGGCTGGCTTTAGGATCCTGTGGCATAGATAGGCAGCTGAAATGTAGGACAGTTTTTTCTGGGCTTACATTTCAGCCACTTATCTTAGCTGAATCAGGTACAGTTCTGTAACCAGCGCTGTTGCATGATTGACATGGGTGCTGGTTACAGAATCTGGGGGATAGTGTCATTAGCATTTTTTTATATACAGTCATGTGAAAAAATTAGGACACCCCAAGAAATATTCAGTTCTTTCTTAAGAAATGTTCACATATCGATGTCAAATCTTTTTTTTATTTATCTCTGGAAAAGAAAGTGATGTAATTGCAGGTGAACAAAAATTTTCCTTGATTTACTCATGAAGCAAAGATATCCACAAAAATGTGTATTCTAACTGAGGCATAAATTAGGACACCCCCACATATCCTCCCACTTAAAGTGGCTCAAATCACACAGATGTATCACATCAGGTGCACATGATTAGAGCATCGTTACTCAGCAATTTGAAGGAAGTTTGCCCTACTTAAACAGTAAACCTCAGACATTTAGTTTGGTGTGCGCATGATGTTCTCATGACTGAACACCATGGTGAGAATGGTGTGCGCATGGTATTCTCATGACTGAACACCATGGTGAGATCAAAAGAGTCTGGGGCCTTCAGAAAGAAGATTGTAGCAGCTTATAGGTCTGGTAAGGGATTTAAAAAGATCTCAAAAGAATTTGACATTAGCCATTCCACGGTCTGGAAAATAGTGTACAAATGGAAGACTTTCCAAACAACTGCCAACATGCCCAGGTTTAGCCGTCCAAGCAAGTTGACCCCCAGAGCAGACTGCAAGATGCGAAAAGAAGTCTCTAAAAATCCAAAAATGTCATCATGGGACCTACAGCAGGCTCTTGCTATTGTTGATGTGAAAGTACATGCCTCTATAATCAGAAAGACTGCACAAAGTTAACTTGCATGAGAGGTGTGCAAGGAGGAAACCTTTGCTCTCTAAGAGAAACATCAAGGCCAGACTGAAGTTTGCCAGAGAGAATGTAGAGAAACCCCAGGACTTCTGCAATAGTGTTGTATGGACAGATGAGTCTAAAATTGAACTATTTGGACACCAGAAAAGAAGACATGTTTGGTGTACACCAAATACAGCATTCCAGGAAAAGAACCTCATAAAAACTGTGAAGCATGGAGGTGGAAGGGCCATGATTTTGGGATGCTTTGCTGCAACAGTACCTGGCCAGCTCACAATCATAGAATCCACCATGAACCATCTGTAAGAAAATTAAAGCTGAAGCAGAACTGGACCCTGCAACATGACAATGACCCAAAACATACCAGTAAATCCACCAAGGATTGGCTGAAAACTAAGAAATAGAGAGTCCTGGAGTGACCGAGTTAAAGCCCTGATCTTAATCCCATTGAGAAGTTGTGGGGTGATTTGAAACGGGCTGTACCTGCAAGAAACCCTCAAACATCTCACAGCTGAAAACATTCTGCATTGAGAAGTGGGCCAAACTTTCCTCAGACTGATGTCAGAGACTGGTAGATGGCTACAAGAAGCGTCTCACTGCAGTTATTTCAGCCAAAGGGGGAAACGCTAGCTATTAGGGTGTAGGGTGTCCTAATTTATTCTTCAGTTAGAATATACATTTTTGTGGATATCTTTTGTTTCAAGAGTAAATCAAGGAAACTTTTTGTTGTTTACCTGCAATTATATCACTTTCTTTTCCAGAGATAAATAAAAGAAAGATTTTACATTGATATGTGAACATTCCTTAAGAAAGAACTGAATTTCATGCGGTGTCCTAATTTTTTCACATGATTGTATCTTTTTATGCTTGTCTGAAATAGTTCTAAAAATTATTTATTTACTATTTGAAGGTTTGCAAACATTTTAATCACTCGAATTTTTGTTTAAAAAATCAGACACTTCTGGTGATTTGGTTGTTGACATACGTCTGTTCTCTTGCTATTCTCTGCTTTGTCTGTTCCTGTTTTATTTTCCTTTTTATTTATTTATTTTTTTTCCCCCTTTCAACACCCCTTTCATTTTGCTTTGGTCATGTGGCTGACTGCTTTCTGGTTTGATTAATATTTCTTTTTTATTGCAGTACATCACTCTTTTTTGCAGAGGTGTCATTGACCCTTAGGCCTTGTCCTCTTGGTCCTTTTCATCTGTGACTGTATGTTGAGTTATTCATTGGCAGGTATGTTGTAATTTTATGCTGATTTTTCCCATTTTGTTTGTATGTGCATTTTCATCTGGTACATTGAGAGGTTGTTATGATATGAGACTGTAGCATTAGTCTGTCAAAGGTTTTTTTTTTTTAATAATAATTTGTTGATTTCACAAAATTCAAAGCATTATTTTTCTTAATATATTCATCAATTACATATTTGCATTTATATGTTTTGCCTTTTTTGATGTTTAAATGCCATTTGTTTACATGTTTTTTTATTGTTTTTATAAGTGTTTTAATATGATTTTTAAAATTAATTTGTTATAATTCAGTTGCTTATGTTATTTTTTTAGTTTGCATTTGTAATCATTTGGCTCAGAGTGATTTGACCCTTGATTTGGGCATTTCTTTGCTGAAATACGGCTGTGTCAGGTCTTTGAGCAATGTGCCACCAGACACTGGATATAATATCCATTTCTGGTTCTACTGTTACTGGATTCATCACCTTTCTTGATTATGGTTAGTGTGTCTTTTCTTGTGAGGCCAATTTATCTTCCTTTCTTTTTTCATATCAAAATTAGAAAATGTACAGAGAAGGGCAGCCTTAGTAACAAAAGAGACAGAATGACTTCCCCATGAGAAAAGGTTGAATGGTTAATGGCCTTCAGCTTGGACAAGAGCTTTTGGAAGATAGCAGAAAATATTTTTCAGTTCAGCACAGAATTAAGCTCTGGAATTTGTTGTTGGAGGATGTGGGTAAAAACAGCGTAGCTGAGTTTAAAGAAGATTTGGACAAGTTAAGGAAGGCGAGGGAAGTCCACTGCTTATCCTTGGTGGTAAACAGAGTGAAGTCTTGCTGTATTTGGGGATCCTGCCTGGATTGACCACTGTTGAAAAAAACAGGATAATGACTTGGTGTAAATGTGGCAGTTCTTATGTGCTTACATAAGGAACCCAAGAATCAGACCCCTTTTCTCATGTCCCTCAACCTATTAAAAGTTGTACCACTCACTGCCTTTTAAGGTTGTAATTGTTAGTCCATGCAAGTGCTAATGCTGTCTCATAGACTGAGTGGTTCAGGGTTATAAGATAGCTTCCTGAAGATTACTTCCCCCATATGCTTCTTTTTCTTTCCATTCTCTTTTAGGGATCCTCCATGTTTATTCCATATTTTATTGGATTCCACTCTATTTTTATCTTTATCACTTCCTCTGTTTTGCTTGAAAATATTTTCTGACATACTTCTGAATTTTCCCCTTGGAGCTTCATATTATGACTTCTTAGTTCTAGAATGTCTGCATTGAAAGCATTTATTTCTTTATTATTTATACCTATTAGGCATTTTAATATCTCTCTTCTTTTTCTCTGTCTCTCCTCTAGACCCCGAGCCTCATCTCATACTTATAATGAAGATCCTCACCTTTCTAGTTGTGTTTCTCTGGACCATCTCTAGCCTATCTCTGTCTTTTTGAGATACAGCCTCCAGAACTAAATACTCCAGGTGAGGCCTCATCAGTGACTCCTACACAGACATGAGCATTTATAGTTTTCTGCTGGGTATGCCTCACCTTATCTATCTTAGAAACATGATGACAGATAAAGGCCAAATGGCCATCTAGTCTACCCATCTACAGTAACCATTATCTCTTCCTCTCTCTAAGAGATCCCACATGCCTATCTCATGCCTTCTTGAATTCAGATATAGTCTCTTGTCTCCATTACTTCTTCTGGGAGACTGTTCCAAACATCTACCACCCTTTCTGTAAAAATAACTTCATCCCGCTGTTAACCGTGGGTACCTGTCCCTGTGTCATTCTTTAAAATTAGGCTTGATGGACCATTGGTCTGTCCTAGTATGGCAGCTCTTATATCAAATTTTTTTATAGGGGAAGGGCATTTCTCATTAATAGATGTGGCTCTTTATTGAGGGTCATCTCGGGAGCATTCATCTTAAGAGCTGCCTGCTGATGACATCACAAAGTCCAGGAAAATTATGTGTAAAGGCTTTGTATTTTGATGGTCCTGTATGCTTTGATTCAGTTTGGAAGCCCTATAGTTGTGTGTTCAGGTCAGATGATACTCATTTGTTGATGATTTTTCCATTTTATCAAATGTATAGAGGCACATTGAAACATGCATGCTTTGTTACTGCACCTTTAGTGTGGAGCCTAACTATCAGTGGAACTGTGATCCATGTCTGACATTTTAGATTTAAAAGTATCTTTAAAAGCTTTTCTGTTTTCTTAGGCTTTTACTTGTCTGTTTATGACCTTTATTGCTTTTTGCAATTTGATATACTGCCTTTACTATAAAGATCAAAGTGGTTTAGAAATATATAAAGAGAAAGAAAAGGAATGCTAATACAACTAAGAAAGAAAAGTAAATGTATCACACTTGCCAAAGCCTAATAGAATGGTCTGTCAGGTAAAGAGATCCCTGCCCACAGTCATCATGTGGTCCCTATTCACAAACGTGGATGCAGAGATGAAGCTGGAAACTACAGGCCGGTAAGCCTCGCTTTGGTTGTTGGAAAAATAATGGAAGTGTTGCTGAAAGAAAGGATAGTGAAATTCTTAGAATCTAATGAGTTACTGGATCCAAAGCAACATGGCTTTATTTATTTTATTTATTTTATTTTATTTATTTATTTAGATTTATATCCCGTTCTCCCAGTAGCTCAGAACGGTCTACAAGTAAACATACACAGTAGAAGTAATTAGGCAAATAAGATGTACAATAGGTTTAGGTGCTTGGACATACAAAATTGTGCAGTATTTATCAGGGTACAAACAATTTTTCAGAGTACAGACAATTTATCAGAGTACAGACTAAGAGAGGACTATACTGAAATTTAGGAGAAGTTAAATAGGGGAGAGAAGAGTGAGGTGGGGTTTAAGGGGGGGTGTAGACTGAGGGAGATCTTTAGTTGAAGAGGAGGGTCTTTACCATTTTACGGAATGTCAATAAAGAGTTCTGTTGCCTGAGTTGGGGGGGGAGTTTATTCCAGAGATGTGGGATGAAGTGGCTGTAGGATCGTTTGCGGGCAGTTTCTGAGAGGAGGGACCTTCCAGGGGGAATGCATAGGCGTATTTCCGATTTTGAGCGGAGGGAGCGAGTGGGGGTGTAGATGGGAAGCTTAGATTTTATGTAGGAGGGGGTGGTGGCATAAATTCTCTTGTGGGTTACTGCTAGGGCCTTGAAAGCACAGCGCTGGCTAATTGGGAGCCAGTGTTCAGCGCGGAGTGCTGGGGAGACGGGATCATGGTAGTTGAGGTTGTGTAGGAGGCGGATAGCTGCATTTTGGACACGTTGGAGGCGTTTGAGATTATTTTTGGTTAGTCCATTAAATAGGGAGTTACAGTAATCCATTCTGGAGAGGACATATGCGTAGAGGAGTTGGGCGAGGTCAGGTGTGGAGATGTAGGGTTTGATCCTTTTCAGTTGGCGGAGGTAGTAGAAGGAGGTGGAGATTACTTGGGATATGTGGGCAGATAGGGATAAGTGTCCATCTAAAGTTACTCCTAGGCTGCGTACCTGATCTGTTGCCGTTAGTAGAGTGGAGTCCCATGCTAGGGTAGGACGTGTGAATTTGGTGCTTTTTTTCCTGATCCATAAGAGTTCTGTTTTAGTGGCGTTTAGTTGAAGTTTGTTGTTTGACATCCAAGTTTTCATATCAGAGAGGCAATGTTGGAGGTTAGTAATTTGGGACGATCGGTTCTCGCCTAGTGGGAGGAGCAGCTGGATGTCATCTGCATAAGAGTGGATTTTAATGCTATATTTCTGCGCTATATCAATGACAGGTCTGATGTAGAGGTTGAATAGGAGGGGGGATAGAAGGGCGCCTTGAGGAACACCATATTTGATAGGCTTGGGGCGAGATTTGTGTGTTCCTAGTAGGACAGTCTGGGTCCTTTGATGGAGGAAGGAGGTGATCCATTGGAGGGCTGTGTCCTTGATTCCGAGGTCATAGAGTCTGGATGTGAGGAGGTGGTGGTCGACTGTGTCAAAGGCAGCGCTGAGGTCAAGTAGGACTAGTAGGGCATCACTGCCTTTGTCGAGTATTGCCCAGCTATCATCAATGATGTCAAGGAGTACTGACTCTGTGCTGTGGCCTTTTCGGAAGCCGGACTGGACAGGGGATAGAGCAGCTTGTTCTTCAATGAAGGGGTGAAGTCGGTGGAGCACAATTCGTTCAAGGAGTTTGGAGACAAATGGGAGGTTGGAGACTGGGCGATAGTTGCCGGGTTTGTTAGAATCAAGGGTGGGTTTTTTGAGAGTGGGCTTGATAATAGCTGACTTCCAGCTGAGGGGCACAGTCCCAGTGGTTAGAGAGGTGTTAATGATGGGGAGGATGGATTCTGCCATGGCGTCTTCTGTGGACAGTAGGAGGCTGGATGGGCAGGGATCGAGGATGGTGTTGGAGGGTTTGAGTTCTCTCAGGGTTTCGAGAACCTCGGCATGAGTGGCCATATGAAATTGGGAGAGAGCGGCGGAGGGTGGGGTATTTGGAATCGGTTGGGGCTGAATAGGAGTGGGTTTGGTGTTGGTGTCAAGATTATCTCGGATGGTTTGTACTTTGGACTGGAAGAAGTCCGAGAGAGTCTCGCTATCAAGTTCTGTTTGGTTGTTGTGACTTTTTCTTTGGGCGCTGGTGAAGAGTTGGTTTGTGAGGGTGAACAATTGTTTGGATCTAGAAGGGGCAAGTTGTAGGAGGTGAGAGTAGTAGGTCTTTTTTGCTTCTAGGATGGCAGCTTTGTAGGTGATGGATATGTTATTCCAGTGGGCTTTGGTTTCCGAGTACGGGTGTTTGACCCAGATCCTTTCTGCTTTCCTCAGCGATCGTTTTATGGATCGGAGGTCACTGGTGTACCAGGGAGCAGGTGCTTTGTTGGTGATTATTTGGGTTGTTTTTGTCTTGGCGAGGCTATTATAGAGGGATTGGATGTTGGAGTGCCATGCGGAGGCTGCCTGGTCAATGGAGTGGGGATGTTGGGTGCAGGTATCATTTAGGGTGCGAATGCCTGCGGCCATGGCTGGAGGGCTGACTGAGTTAGGGAGTTGACGTAGGGTGGGAGGGGTAGGGTCTTTACGCGGGGCTAGGGTAGTTTCGAGTGGGAGTTCGAATTCAATGAGGTGGTGGTCTGACCATGGGACTGGTGTGGTGGTATAAGTTGTTTGTTGGGGCTCTGCAGTTGGGTCACTGAGGGTGAAGAGCAGGTCTAGGATGTTGCCTGCTGAGTGCGTGGGGGTGGTTATAGCCTGATGAAATCCCAGGTCGGTGAGGGAGGAGAGGAAGTTGTGCCAAACGAACCTGATAGAATTTTTTGATTGGGTAACCAGAGAATTGGATCAAGGACATGCTAGATGTATTTTACTTAGATTTCAGCAAAGCCTTTGACATGGTTCCTCATAGGAGGCTTTTGAACAAACTTGATGGGCTTAAGTTAGGACCCAAAGTGGTGAACTAGATTAGAAACTGGTTGATGAACAGATGCCAGAGGGTGGTGGTTAATGGAATTCGCTTGGAGGAAGGAAAGGTGAGTAGTGGAGTTCCTCAGGGTTCGGTGCTGGGGCTGATCCTGTTCAATGTTTGTGAGTAACATTGCTGAAGGGTTAGAAGGAAAAGTTTGCTTTTTTGCGGATGATACCAAGATTTGTAACAGAGTAGACACCGAGGAGGAAGTGGAAAACATGAAAAAGGATCTGCAAATGTTGGAGGAATGGTCTAAAATCTGGCAACTAAAATTCAATGTAAAGAAATGCAGAGTATCGTATATACTCAAATATAAGTCGATCTGAATATAAATAGAGACCCCCATTTTCCCCCCAAAAAGGAGGAAAATGGTTGATTCCAATATAAGATGGGGACTTAATATTCAAGTGCCATGCCCTGCCAGGATCTACACCCAGTGTCCTCTCCCTCATGCTTTCCTCTGCCAGGCTCTGCATTTAGCCCCCCTCCCTGCCATGTTCTGCACCAGCCCCCTTCCCTCCATGCCCTGCAAGGCTCTGCACCCAGCCCCCTACCCTCCCTGCCCTACCAGGCAATGCAGCCAGCCCCCCCTCCCTGCCAGGCTATGCACTGCACCCTGTCCCCCCTCTCTTCTAGGCTCTTCACCCTGTCCTACCTCCTGGTAGGCCAGGACAGGAGAGATCCCTCTCGTCTCCTGGTCCGGCCAATACAAATAATTTTTTTTATCTCCCTCCCCCCGCGTACCTTTTCTGTTATCCCTGGTGGTCCAGCAGTGTATGGGCAGGACTGCTTTCAAGGGAGGAGCCTGAGGCATCTCAGCCAATCAGGGCCTTAGGCCCCACCCCGTGCATCACACGATGCACTGGGGCATGGCCTAAGGCCTCAGACTCGTTGCAGGAGGCATTGGAGTAGGAGGGATTGAGCACCCCTCCTGCTCCGTTAAAGGTACAGGGAGGGGGGTGGGGAGAGGCATCCGGGGGGTGGCATCAGGAATTGGCATTCCTCCTTAATTTTTGGGTGGGACTGATGGCAGGAGGGAGTGGGAACCTTCCTGCCATAATTTTAAAGAGCCTGAGTAAAGTACGGGGAGGGGTGGGCCGGGCCCGGGCGATGGAGGTTTCATGATTGCAGGAGGGAATTGGCATCCCTCCTGCCATATTTGCAGGGACCGGGTGGGCAGTGTCGGGCCCGGTGGCGGATTTAAAACCACGGTCTTGCTGTGCTAAAAACCATTGCGAGCCCGTGATTTTAAAGGGCAGAAGAGGGCAGGAGAATCGGCCAGAATAGAAGCTTCTTTTCTGATCGGCAAGCCCAATTGGTGTTAGCTAAAGTGTTCAGTGAATCACTGCCCTCCCAAATTTGCATGCCATTTCCCTCATTTGCATGCACGGATTGGGAGGGGATCGCTAAACACTTTAATGAATCGTGCTGGAAGTAAATCTGCTCGCTAAGGGCTCGCAAACCGATCGGTACACGATTGGTTTGCTTAGTGAATCCTGGCCCATGGGTCAAGGTGGGGTACAATTAAACATTTATAATGAAAGCATAATAATTTTGGCTCATCTGCCATCATTTTCTATGTTACTATGTATAAACAGAACAAATTGACAGAAAGTAAGAAAGAGCTAACAAAAATAAGCACATCTAAATAAATAGGCCTTTAAAAAATCTATGAAAATCACCATGTCATGTGCATTACATAACGTGATAAGAAGCATGTTTCATGGGGGAGGGACATAAGAAAAGACTTGTGCATGGGTTAGTGTAAGCCTACCATTAACCAATGGAACCAAAGTCTACTGTGACAACAGATTAATTATGTGCAACTGTAGAAGCAAATTTAAACAATCAAGGCTCGAAAGCTGTTGCAATTTAAACAAAAACTTAAGCACTTCGTATTGTATACATGAAGCTATATTAGAGCCAGGGTGATATGGTCTAAGTGAGCCATGCCCAATATAAGCTGTGCAGCCACATGCAAATCAGCTGCAAAGAGTGAAGAGTAGAAGCACCACGCCTCGTACCTCGCGTGTCGGCTTTGCATCGTGGGGAAGCCAGGGCTTCCCCAACCAAGAGGAGGGTTTCCCATCTGCCAATGGTCAGGGTGAAAAGGATTCCCTTACCGCCGGAGCAGCTGGAGATTTCCTTTTCACTTCGGTCGGTTCCTTGGCTTCAGCATCAGGAAAGTCCCAGGCTTTCCAGATGTGGTAGGCCGCAGGAGCTCCGATTTTGGTGGTTTCAGGTCCAGGTGGTTTCGGCGGGAACCTCCTCCTTCATATCTGTGACATCAAGTGACCTTCCCCTGGTTCTGGAATTGCAGGGGCAAGGTATTGCTGTGTCCCCTGCTGTGGCAGGGAGTGCCTTGGGCCCAACAGGGGTTTTTCCCTCTGAGTTTATGTTGGCACTATGTAAAGCTTATGTGCTGGCGGCTGGAGGTTCCGTGTCCTCTCGGGAGGGGGGGGGAGTTGTGTTTCCCTCGACACTTTTCCTCAACATTTTCCCCGGTGCAGCCCCATACAGCAGCAGTTTTACGCCCCCCCTCTACTATCTCGTCCAAGCACCCGAGGGTCTCTTGGGATGAGGATTTTTGCCCATAGGACCTGGACCTTGGAGAGATTTCCAGGATCCTCTTGGGGGCCGGATTCCGCCAGCTAGGGGTTCGAGCACCCCCCTGCTGACGAAGATGCGTCTATGGTGCGCATTTTTCAGCAGGACGAGTTTCAGGAACTAATTCTTCAGGGCTCCTCAGTTTTGAACTTTGAAGACACCGTGTCGGATTCCCCGTGTACAATGGACCTCCTTACTTAAGGGGATTCGCTCTGTTTCCCGATCTTTTCCTATGCATCAGAATATTTGGGACATTATGTTTGCACAGTGGCAGGTGCCGGAAGTTCCCTTTCATTTTGTGCACTCCTTGGCCCGCCTGAAGGGGATAGGGACACTCTGAAGTCGCTGGTGGTGGACGTGGTGGTCTCGGCCATCTCTAAGTGGCATCCTGTGCCTGTTGAGGGCGGTGCAGCCTTGAAGGACCCTGAGGAGCGTAAGTTGGAGTCCCTCCTTAAACAGAGTTTTGATGTGACAGCTCTGGCGGTCCAGGCGATGATGTGTGGTGGGCTGGTGGCTCGGACGTGTTTTCGCTGGGCCGAACATGTGCTTGACAGTAAATCTGAGGATTGGGAATTGCTAAAGCGCAAAGTGGCAAAGATTGAATTGGGTGCTGCTTACCTTTCAGATGTCATGTATGACCCCTTGCGAGCGTCTTCCAAGTCGTTGGCTTTTGGAGTAGTGGCACGCCGTACCTTGTGGCTTCATGCTTGGTCAGCACATACGGCGTCCAATGCTGGTCTTTCTTGTTTGATGAGGACTTGGATAAGTTGGTTCAGACTTAAACTGATTCTAAAGTACCTCATTTGATTGAGGATAGGCCTAGGCCGCTGGCTTGAGGTGGTGCTGCTCATGGGTGTGATTTCCGCCGCTTCCGCCCTGGTCGTGGGGCTGCCTCTTTTCAGTCTCCCAGTGCATACAGTCCTTTCGTGGGGCCTGCCGTGGTGCGGGTAGCGCCCCTGCCGGATCACCTACCGCCCATCCTGCCTAATGACTCCTTGCCAGTGCCCGTCTTGGTTCCGGTTGGTGCCTGGCTGTGAGATTTTTCTCCAAAGTGAGCAGACATTACATCCGTTCAGTGGGTTCTGGAGGTGATTCGGGATGGCTACGCTCTGGAGTTCGCCCGTTCCTTGCCAGATCGTTTTCTCGCTTCTCTCTCGCAGGTGACGTGGAAGCAGCAGGCTCTTCGCTAGGCCCTTCAAAGATTGTTGATCTCCACACGGTGGTTCCGGTTCCCCCTTGGGAGTGGGGCACAGGTTGGTACTCGATTTACTTTGTGGTGCCAAAGAAAGAAGGGACTTTTTGGCCCGTCCTGGATTTAAAGGGGGCTCTTCATGTGCCATCCTTCCGCATGGAAACTCTGCGATCGGCGATTCTGGTGGTTCAGCCGGGGGAGTTTCTTCTTCACCCAGAGAGTGGTGGAGAGCTGGAATGCTCTTCCAGAGGCTGTTATAGGGGAAAACACCCTCCAGGGATTCAAGACAAGGTTGGACAAGTTCTTGCTGAACCAGAACGAATGCAGGTAGGGTTGGTCTCGGTTAGGGCACAGGTCTTTGACCTGGGAGCCGCCGCATGAACGGACTGCTGGGCGTGATGGACCGCTGGTCTGACCCAGCAGTGGCAATTCTTATGTTCTTATGTTAATGGAGGCCTACTTTCACATTCCTATTCGGGCCTCCCATCATCACTTCCTGCGCTCTGTGATCTTTGGGCAACACTATCAGTTCTGTGCGCTTCCCTTTGATCTGGCCACGGCTCCGCGTACGTTCACCAAGGTGATGGTGCTCGTCTTAGTGGCGTTGCGAAAAGAGGGCATTCTGGTTCATCCCTATCTGGATGACTGGTTGATTCGAGTGAAGTTGTTACAGGAGAGCACCCAGGTCACGGCTTGGGTGGTGGAGTTTCTGCAGTAGCTGGGATGGGTCATCAACCTTTCCAAGAGCTGTTTGTCTCCATCTCAGTGCTTTGAGTATCTAGGAGTTCTGTTTGACACCTCCTTGGGGAAGGTCTGCTTTCTAGAGGTCCGGGTAAGCAAATTGCAATCTCAGATTCGCCTGCTTATGGCGTCTTGGTGTCCTTGGGCGCAGGATTTCCTCCATGTTTTCGGGTCGATGGCGGCTTCCCTCGATGTGGTGAGGTGGTCTTGGGCCCACATGAGTCCTTTGCAGTGTGCTCTTCTTCGGAGGTGGTCACCTCAGAGGCACAGTCTGGATCATCCTGTTCCGCTTCAAGGTTTGGCTCATTGCAGTCTTTGTTGGTGGCTCCAGACCTCCCATCTTTTACAAGGAGTGAGTTTGGACCAGCAAGAAGTGGACGGTGTTGCTCACAGATGCCAGTCTTGGTTTGGGGAGCTCAGTGTCTAGGTCACTCAGCTCAAGGTACCTGGTCCACGGAGGAGGCTTCCTGGTTGATCAATGTCTTAGAGACCAGAGCCATCTGTCTAGCACTGTTGGCCTTCCAGTCCTTTTTGATGGGCAAGTCAGTCAGGGTTCTTTCAGACAATGCCAAGGCGGTGGCTTATGTCAACCATCAGGGGGGCACCTGGAGCACTTTGGTGGCACAAGAGGCGGCTCTCCTCATGGTCTGGGCAGAGTCTCATCTTCAGGACATCTTGGTCTCCCACATAGCTGGAGTGGAGAATGTTCAAGCGCACTTCCTCAGTTGTCACGTGCTAGATCCCGGAGAGTGGTGTTTAAGCCCAGTGGCCTTTCAGTTGATAGTGCAGTCTTGGGGTCAGCCCCTCATGGACCTGATGGCCACCAGTGTCAATGCCAAAACACCCTGCTTCTTCAGTCGTCGCAGAGATGGTCAGGCCGAGGGCCTGGATGCTCTGGTTTAACCATGGCCAATGGAGGGGCTTTTGTATGTGTTCCCTCCGTGGTCATTAATGGGCAGAGTTCTGCGCATAGTTTGACATCCAGGCCTTGTGGTTCTGGTGGCTCTGGATTGGCCCAAGCGACCGTGGTACGCAGATCTGGGAGGTATCTGGTTGCGGATCCCCTTCTTCTCCCTCTCTTGGACAACCTTCTGACTCGGTCCCATTCCAATGTTTGATCCGGATCTCTTCTATCTTATGGCTTGGCTCTTGAAAGGGATCGCCTAGGTAAGAAGGGGTATTCATTTAAAGTGATCTCAACTCTTTTGGGGTCCTGGAGGCTTTCTACCTCTCGGCCTTATGTGAGGGCTTGACATCTATTTGAGGAGTGGTGTGCTTCGCGTGGAGTGGTCTCTTTTCACTCTTCCCTGCTTAATATCTTAGAGTTCTTGCAGGTGCCTGGATAGGGGACTGGCTTGGTCTTCTCTCCGGGTTCAGCTTGCGGCCTTGTCAGCCTTTCGTAGGTTGTTGAGAGGTCAGCATTTGATTGCCATTCCTGATGTGATTCACTTCAAGCTTCTCATGTGACCCTATGTTCCTTCTTGGGATCTGAATCTGGTTCTGTCTGTTCTGGTGCGCCCACCTTTTGAACTGTTGGGTGACTGCTCTTTGAAGGACCTTACTCTTAAAGCAGTCTTCTTGGTGACCATTACTTCTACTAGACGTGTTTCTGAGCTGCAGGCTTTCTCTTGTAGGGCTCCCTTCCTGGAGTTTTCTAGGGAGCAAGTTGTCTTGCGGCCTGTTCCTTCTTTTCTGCCAAAGGTAGTTTCTCCTTTTCATGTCAATCAGGCAGTGGTCCTCCCAGTGTTGGGTAGCTGGGAGGGCTCTTCCGAGCAGAGACAATTGCGCAAGTTGGATGTCAGTCAGGTTCTTCACTCTTTTGTGCGGAGGGCCCAGGAGATCAGGAAATCAGATCATCTCTTTGTCCTTCTAGCGGGTCCTCGAAAGGGGGATGGTGCTTCTAAGGCTTCTTAGAAGCACCATCCCCCTTTCGAGGACCCGCTAGAAGGACAAAGAGATGATCTGATTTCCTGATCTCCTGGGCCCTCCGCACAAAAGAGTGAAGAACCTGACTGACATCCAACTTGCGCAATTGTGTGTTGGATCAAGGAGACTATTGCTTCCACTTCTCTTTTGAAGAAAAAGCCTGTTCCAGAAATTCTCAAGGCTCATTCCACTCCGGGTCAGGCAGCTTCTTGGGCTGAGTCTTCTCTAGTGCCTCCAGTGGATATTTGCAAGGCTGCAATTTGGTCTTCTCTGCATTCCTTTGTCAGACATTATTGTGTGGATGTTCAGGCATTCGTTGAGCATGTTCTGTTCAGAATGTTTTTACTGTTTTCATTTGAAGTCTTTCCTAGGTTCTGATTGGCTATTTGGCAGACTGGATTGCTAGGGGGAGTCTATCCTGATATACAAATTTGTTCTCAGTCTCCATCTACTGGTAGTAGTGAGGTATATAACTAAGGTGACCATACGTCCTGTTTTGAACGGGACCATCCCGTTTTTAGATCTCCTGTCCCGTTATCCCCATACACAGCTTTGGGACGCTGAAATGTCCCGTTTTCAGGGACAGCGTCCCGAAGCTGTGCACTGGGACAATGGGACAGGGATTGCTTCCCCTCCCTCCCTGCCGCGCCAAAGCCAGCCTCCTTCCCTCCCTCAAGCGCTGATCACCCCCCCCCCCGGTCCGCCGCCGCTGCTTGTCAGCCTCCCTCCCTCTAGCGCCGCCGCTCGCAACCCGGAAGCACAAGCACCTGAGACACAACGTGAAATGCAGGGGCACACCAGCTACTGGCTAAAACACCGCCCCCTTACGCACTAGGGGGCGGGGCAGGGTCTCAAACCTGCGCGATGGCTGGTGGAAGCAGCAGCATAGGGAGCGAGTGCTGACGTCATGTGGTTGTCCCACCTTCTTCGTGGGGGAGGGGACGAGGCTTAGTTTGGGTAGAGGAGGAAGTAGTGGGATTGCCATCGGCTCATGCTGGTTTTGCAGTAGGGAAATTAGAAACTAGGCGGGGTTGGTGTATTTTCAGGTGAAATTAAAAAAAGATGTAAAAGAGGAGCAAAATAATTAGGCTGTTTGATAGAGGTGTCCTGATGCAAGGCGAAGATGGGCATGGGCCGATGCCAGCATGCAATTGGGGCTGGCGTGATTAGTGTCTTGGGGTTGGGGGGGATTGCAGGAGTTAAGGTTGTGCTGGGTAAAGCAGAAACAAAGATTGGGTCCGGAGAGCAGGGCCGGCTTTTGTTTTAACTTTATTTTTTTTTTTCAAATGAAAGCGTTTATTGAAATATATACAGAAATATGCAGCAATAACAATGAGCAGCACAAAATAACAAAAGAAAACACCAAAGTTGCTGCCAGCAAATGAAACATGTGCAAAATCCACGAATATACAAGAACAAACTACAAAACCATCTAGAACACAGCAAAATCCCCCCTCCCACCCCCCAGGGACAAAACACAGTTCCCACATCACCATAAAGGGTAAAGGGTCTCCTAACCCAACTCAAATAAAGAAGCAGGAATAGGATCTCCCAAGCACAGGTCCCCCCGTTCAAGCCCCAAACTCAACTCCCAGCTCCACCCCCACAACTAACCCCTACAGAATCCTGAAAGCGACGCCAAATACGAGCATAGCCATGCTGTTTGCCATGTCGTAAAGCCGTCAAATGATAAAGAAGCTGCCAGGTAATCAAGCGCTGCTCCACCATAAGCCACGTGGGAGGTTGCACCTGATTCCATAAGGAGGCTAAAGCCAACCGGGCAGCAGTGAAAGCCAACTTACAAAACATAGAGTCTCCCCAGTCAAGATCCAATTGGTGCCAATACAAAAGGGCATGCCGCCAATCAACCGGAATCTGTAAATTAAGGATTCGGGACACCCGAGAGAAAACCTCAGCCCAAAAACCACTCGCCCTCCCACACTGCCACCACATATGAAGGTAGGTACCCACCTCCCCACAGCCCCTCCAGCAAAGAGCACTCGCCCCCCCCCCTCGCCAGCGAGCCAGAGCCCGAGGCGTATAATACCAATGGAAAAGAACCTTATACCCATTTTCAACCAACAGGGCTGCGATGCCCGCCGAAGAAACTTCTTTCCAAATGTCCCCCCAAGTATCCAGAGAAATAGCAGACTCCCAATCTCCCTCCCAAGCCAACATATAGGGTAGGGGCATAGTCCCCCGGCTATTAAGGCACCTATATATAGCAGACAGAGCACCCTTCCGGAGTACCGGACCCAACAGCAACTCGAAGGGAGTCTTGCCACCCCGTAAGTCCCCCAGGACACCCGAGGTCCGGAGATAATGAACAACTTGCAAGTAAGGAAACAGATCCCGAGCTCTAAAATCAAAACGGCCCTGGAGCTCGACAAAGGGCCGAACTCGGCCCAGAACCGGATCCCACAATTGTCCCACACAAACCAATCCACGAGACTCCCAACTAGTAAACACTCCCTCTCCCCGACCAGGCACAAAATCCGGATTATGTCGCAACGAAGTACCCAACAATAAGCCTCCCCGGGTCTGATTCCAAACCCGTAAGGAGGTGTCTACCGAAGACAAAACACCCGCGAGCCTCACTCTCCCAGGTACCCAAGGCCGATGCATCAACGGCACCCCGTCGGAAAAACTTTGCTCAATCACCACCCATGGTTTCGGGTCCTGCGCCTGCTATTCTAAGAGGGCACGCAACTGAGCAGCCTGATAATACTTCACCACATTGGCTAACCCCCCGTCACTCCGACCAAACATAGGACCTTCCTGCTCACTCGAGGTCTCCGTCCGGCCCAGATAAAGTCAAAAATATGCCGTTGCACCCCCTCCAACGTGTGCCTACTCACCCAGAGCGGTAACACTTGAAATAAAAACAGGAGACGCAGCAATATCATCATCTTCACTATTTCCACCCTACCCAACCAGGAAAAAAAGTGATCCTTCCAACTGGACAAATCCTGTCGGATACGACGAAAGAGTGGGGGAAAATTAAGATCATAAACATCCACTCCCGGTGGGCCAAAATAAACCCCAAGATAGCGCAAAGAATGCTGAACCCAATGAAACGAAAACCGTTCCCGAAGGAAATTCACTCTGTCCAGGGGCAAATTAATATTAGGCAGCTCAGACTTCCCAACATTAACACGACACCATACCAAAAGCATCCAGCTCCCGCAATATAGCAGGCAAAGAACTCTCGGGATCCTCCACCGTAAAAAGAAGATCATCCGCAAACAGGGTCAACTTACAGTCCTCTCCCGGTACAGTAACCCCCCTAATGTCCCGATTCATCCGCACCCTCTGCGCCAGGGGTTCCACCGTCAGGGCAAAGAGGAGCGGGGAGAGAGGGCATCCCTGACGCGTTCCCCGTGCAAGAGAGAAAGTATCAGAATAAGCCCCCATTCACCTTAATACAACCAACAGGGCAAGTATAGAGGACGCGAATCCATTCCCGCATGCGCGGACCCAAACCCACAGAATCCAAAACCCGAAACAAAAAAGGCCAGGAGACCCTATCAAAAGCCTTCTCTGCATCGATAGAAAAGAACACCGTCTCCCGCACACCACCCCGGGCCCTCTCAAACAGGTTATAAACCCGACGGGTATTATCGCCCACCTGCCGACCCACCAAGAAGCCCGATTGATCAGGATGTATTAACCGAGGAATCCAACTCATCAATCTATCCGCCAAAATCCGCGTAAATATCTTAGTGTCCACCCCCAACAGAGAAATCGGTCGATAAGGAGCACACTGGAGGGGGTCCTTCCCTGCCTTAGCTAACACCGTAACGCCCGCCAATCGTATAAAAAACGGAAGTGCACTGTTCTCCTCTAAAGAATTAACAAAGCGTAACAGAGGAGGCAACAAAAGATCTTGAAAACGCTTATAGTACCAAACAGTAAAGCCGTCCAGCCCAGGCGACTTTCCAATTTTCATGGAACGCAAAGCTCCACGAGCTTCAATCAGCGTGAGAGGACGATCCAAACCGGGCAACATCTTCCAGCGCAATCTTAGGCAACGCCGCCGAAGATAAATAGCTATCTAGGTCCAGTGGGGACCCAGCCGCTTCCAGAGTATAGAGGTGGGAGTAGAACTCCACAAAGTGTGCTCGAATATCCTCATCTTTCCGCAACAGCACTCCAGAAGCCGCCCGGACTGATAGAATCTGATTGCGCGTCTGTCGCACTTTCAAACGATGGGCAACCAGTCGGCTGGCCTTATTAGAAAACTCAAAATATCGCTGTTGCAAGAGCTGCAGATTGAATCACAAATGCTCCAAATCCAAAGCCTGAAGATCACGGCGAGCTTGGAACAATCGCCCACGCAGCTCCAGGTCCCAAGGTCTGCGCTTATGCAAACTCTCTAAACGGCCTATAGAAAGTAGCAAAGCCGCCGCAGCTTCCCTACGTTTACGCTGTCGAGCAGAAGCCAGAGCAATCAATCTGCCCCGTAGGGTAGCCTTCAACCCCTCCCAAACCGCCTCCATCGAAGCCCCACACTCTACATTCACCTCCAAATACTCCCTTAACCACCCCTCTATCTGCACGACCACCTCCGGGTCATCCTCGACCTTATCCAATAGAAGTTGGTAGTCAGCAGAAGCACTTTCCAAAGATCTTTGTACTCCAGTCACATCCTCCTCACAACTGTCCAAACGCATTTCCACCACTTCTACCCGCGTGCCCACCTCCACCAGGTCAGTGCGAAGCTCCTGCACCGCCTCCCTGACCTGAACCGCTACAGCCGAGATCTCGGACTTCACCTCCGATATGCACGTGCAGTCTGGCCCAGCGCCTGCTCCATCGTGCGCTGGCCGGTTTTATCAACCGGAAGTTTTTTGCGCGTTGCCATGGGGTCCCCGCACCCTGCACACACCACCCCACTGCAGGGGAAGAAAAATCAACTCGTTTTTCACAGCTAAAAGATAGTTAGTTCGCCGGGCCCGAACGGAGCTCTCTGCTCAAGCTCCCATCCGCGGCGGTGACGTCACTTCCTCTCCCTTTTAACTTTATTTAAGGCAACTTGAGACAAGGTACAAGCAAAAACATCAGTCCACTTTACAGACATCAGAAAATACTAAAAACCGAACCATACATCATGAAAGGAGAGATTCCCAAAAACAAGCAGCCCCAGCCTCAAGCAAACCCAAGTTTTTACATTTTTCCACCCATCCCCCCCCACATAGCAAAGCTGTAGACGAAACATTGTAGAGAGACCTAAACCCCTCCCTCTCTGCTGCGCCAAAGTCAGCCTCCGTCCAGCGCTGATTCAAACCCCCTCCCTGGGCCGCCACTGCTGCTTCTTGCTGCCCAGAAGCTTTCTTCCCAGCGTCAATTTTGACGTCGGAGAGGAAGTTCCGGGCCATCCAGATTGTCTGGCCCGGAACTTCCTCTCCGATATCAGAACTGACGTCGGGAAGGGGGGGGGGGGGCGGAGAGAAGACTTGTAGGCCTGGTGCTTGTGCAGTGCAGTCACTGCACGTGCCTTGATGTTGCTGGGTCAGGGAAGCAGAGTGCGTGGGGGCAGAGGAAGAAGGGTGACTTGGTTTGTCGGGGGGCAGGGGAAGCAGGCTGCGTTGGGGAAGCATGGCTTGGCTAGGGTGTGTTGGGGAAGTAGGCTGGTTTGGCTTGTCTGGAGGCAGGGAAAGCAGCTTGGCTTGTCGGGCAGGGGAAGCAGGGTGCATCAGGGAAGCAGGCTGGCTTGGCTTATGGGGGATAGGGGAAGCAGGGTACGTTGGGGAAGCAGGGTAGCTTGGCTTGGGGGGCAGGGGAAGTAGGCTGCGTCGGGGAAGCAGGGTGGCTTGGGGAGTCAGGGAGACAGAAAGAAATGAAAGAGAGGTTGCACAATCAGAAGGAAGTGCAACCAGAGTCATGAAATCACCAGATAAAGGTAGGCAAAATGATTTTATTTTAAATTTAGTGATCAAAATGTGCCACTTTTGAGAATTTATATCTGCTGTCTATATTTTGCACTTATTTAATGGGATCCGGAAAGGATCCCGGATCCAGGTGAATGGATCTGGGGGGTCCTGTCCCGTTTATGGTCACGTTATATATAATCAATTACTAGTATCACAGCTCTAAGTTGATATTAATCATCCTATAATCCCTGGATTAGAAAACAACGTTTTAATTCACCAGCACCATTATATGGCACTTGATCACTACTGAGGATTAACGACATTCATCATACCATCCAATATTTCTATCCCCCTCCCTTTACACAAGTGGTCTCAAACTCAAACCCTTTGCAGGGCCACTTTTTGTATTTGTAGGTACTTGGAGGGCCGCAGAAAAAAATAGTTAATTAAAAAATAGTTATTAAAGAAATGATAATTTTACATGAGGTAAAACTCTTTATAGTTTATAAATCTTTCCCCCCCTCCCCGAAGGACTGCAAGTTCCCCCCCCCCTTCTTTGCAGCATCCCCCAGCTTCCCCCTGGCCTCCTAGTCTTAGTTTCTGCTAATTACCACAGCCTGCAGAGAAATGCTGGACTGCAGGGATAGAGACAAAAAATAAGGAGAAGTGCCAGACCTCCGGGAGAGGGAAAAGAAATGGAAGGGGTGGACAGAGATGGAAGATGGATGGTGACCACGGAGAAAGAAGAAAACATCAAATGGGCAGGAGACCCTGGCAAGCGAGTTAACAGAAGATAAACAGAAACCAGAGCCTGGGACCAACATGATTTGAATAATGACCAAAGAACAAAAGGTAGAAAAAATCATTTTATTTTCTGTTTTCTGATTACAATATGTCAGATTTGAAATGTGTATCCTGCCAAAACTGGTGTTAAGACAGCAAATATGACCTAGAACCTAACAGAGAGAGGAAAAGTCTTTTATGTTTGTTTATTTTGTTTACACCATATTGTCAGCATAGGTAGGAGAGGGCAAAGAGGGTGGGGTGGGTGAAAAGGCTACAAAATAAACCCGCCAGGACGTTTGAAAAACAAACAAACACCCAATTGGGCAGAAAAATCAAATTGAATGGAAAAATCGATTTAATAGGCTGAATGGAATTGAAAATTTTTTTCATGAATTAGACGGCACTAGTCAGAGCCACCTTAACCTATGTAGTCACTCCCTAAGGGAAAGTGACATGGGGTGGAGCCAAGACTCTTGTTTTGCCAGGGAAGGAGCTGCCAGGAAGTATAAGAGGCAGGGCTAGAGCTGAGTCAAGGAGGGGAAATATAAGTGCCCCAGTATACGCCTTGACTACAGCACCTAGATATTCTGCTTGGATGAGGTAAACCAAGCTTTTTTTCCTTGCTGAATACTTGTGAAACCTGTTTTCCGGTCTGGCTAGGTGCCAGACCTTGTTACCTGATGGGAGAAAGACTTTTGTAGACTGTGTTTGGGGCATGGCAGTCATAGGCCATGGATGATGTCTTGGGTCCTGCCAGCCACAGGCCCATCTCAAGACTTCTGCCTGTTGAATAAAGAGACTGTTTCTTGTGTGCCCGACCCTGTGAAATAACAGCACAAGACTTGGGATTTTGAGATAATAAAGAGTTTTTTTCCTCCCTTCTATGAGTGCATCTGGTTGTGTTTGCACAGGCCCATACCCAACCCTTGCTCACACTATTACAGACACTTTGTCAGATATGGGATTGTTGCTGGGTTAAATTTTGGAGTGGGCCAGTTTTGTAAGGACAGTTTATGGGGATGGTGGGGCAGTTGCAGGGGCTAGGTTTTAGGAATAGGTCAGTTTGCAAGGTGGTGGGGCAATTGTATCGGGCGATGGTGTTTCCGCATCTGGATTACTGCGGCCAATATTGGTCGCCGTACCTTAAGAAGGACATGATGTTACTCGAGAGGATTCAGAGGAGAGCGACGCGTCTGATAAAGGGGATGGATAACCTTTTATATGCTGAGAGATTGGAGAAACTGGGTCTCTTTTCCCTGGAGAAGAGGAGACTTAGAGGGGATATGATAGAGACTTATAAGATCATGAAGGGCATAGAGAGAGTAGAGAGGGACAGATTCTTCAAACTTTCGAATAATAAAAGAACAAGAGGGCATTCAGAAAAGTTGAAAGGGGGACAGATTAAAAACGAATGCTAGGAAGTTCTTCTTTACCCAACGTGTGGTGGACACCTGGAATGCGCTTCCAGAGAGCATAATAGGGCAGAGTACGGTACTGGGGTTCAAGAAAGGATTGGACAATTTCCTGCTGGAAAAGGGGATAGAGGGGTATAGATAGAGGATTACTGCACAGGTCCTGGACCTGTTGGGCTGCCTTGTGAGCGGACTGCTGGGCACGATGGACCTCAGGTCTTACCCAGCAGAGGCATTGCTTATGCTCTTAATTGGCATGGGTAGTTTTGTGACTGAAAAGTTAAATTTTGACTTGTATATCAACAGAATGTTATCCTAGAATCTTGGGACATTCAGATGCTTTTTGGTGAGCAAGCAGCAATGTTCTTTTTAGAAGGTAATTAAACATGTCTAATCATTGCAAAGTTTGATTATTGCAGTGCACTTTACTTAGGAATTGCATCTTCACAATGTAAGACCTTACAGATGATTCAAAATGCTGCGATGTCATTTGATATGTGTTGAAAAAACTTCATTGGTTGCCTGCCAAATTTTGAAACCTTTTCAAAGTTCTTGTGTTGGTATTTAAGGTTATTCATAGTTATAACATACCTTGGTATCTAACACAAGTAATGACACTCTATCTGCCTTCTAGATCTTTAAGATTGGAAGGAGCAATATGATTGTCATTAAATGAGTTTTCACAAGAACATTATAAAAATACAAGGATAACAGCATTATCCCAGGACAAGCATGCAGGTATTCTCACTAATGGGTGACGTTATCCAACGGAGCCCCGATGCGGACGCTTCTTTGAAGAAAAACTCTAAGTTTCGAGTCGCTCGCACCGCGCATGTGCGCGTGCCTTCCTGCCCAGACCAGGGCGCGTCTCCTCAGTTCTTACTTTTCCGCGGAGCTGAGAAGTCCGTCTTCGACTCTTTGCGCGAAGTTTTCTTCCCTTGTGCCTTCTAAGTCCGCGGTTTTGGTTTTATTTTATCTTAATCGCTGATTTTCATCGTGTTTTATTGTTTAAAAAAATAAATTTCTTTGTTCCGTTTGACCGGGCAGGCCACATGGCTGCAGCCCCGCAGCTTCGATCTTGCGGTGGAGCTTTTTTGGCCTATGTCCCGGCCTATCACCGGTTTTAAAAAGTGTGCCAAGTGCCAGCGCGCGATTTCGCTAACGGACCCTCATCGACGCTGTATTCACTGTCTCGGGCCTGAACATCTCCCGAAATCGTGCCGGCCTTGCTCCACACTCACCGCACGTGCCTTCAAGCGCCGTTGCGTTTTGTGGGAATCACTGTTCATGGAGTCCTCGACGGAGCTGAGTCTCATCAAGCCCGCCTCGTTTGTCCCGGCTCAGACTCCGGCGCCTGCTGCGATGCCTTCCTCAACCTCCTCAGGTCAGGTAGCTCAGCAGCCCATTCCCCCAGTAGTGTTGAAAGTGCCAAGACCTCGAAGTCCAAGCACTCACACGAGGGAGCGCGAGGCTCGCGCAGGTGGTCCCATTTCAGATGCGGATCCACCTTGCCGGCCTCGTTTCAGACCATGCTACAGAAGCAATTCATCAAGCTCTTTACCACAATGGGGCCTCAGCTTCTTTCCCAAATCCAGCCTGGACATGTGGAGGCCTCCCGCGAGGTCGAGCCCCCTCCAGTGCCTCAGCGGGGAACACACTCTCAACAGGGAGCAGAGTCTCTGCGAGTGTCTGGTCTGGCAACAATGCATGCATCGCAAGGAGCAGAGTCTTTGCTCATGCCTCCATTGGAACTGATGCACTCGATGCAAGGAGCAGAGTCCTTGCGAGTGCCTCTGTTGGAGCCGATTCACTCGATGCAAGGAGCAGAGTCTTTGCGAATGCCTCCATTGGAACCGATCATCCCGATGGAGTTCGAGCCTTTACGGCAACCTCCTCTGCTTCGATCATCTGCTTCCAGCCCCATCCACTACCTGGGGGCCTCAGCGAAGAGGCCGACCTCTCGACACAGTCCGCATCACTGATCGAGGCACTCGTCCAGGCAGGCCTCGCCTCATCGGAAGCAAGCATACCTGGAGTATTCACCACAGACCACTACTCCTCCACCGATGCCGGAGCTCAAGGACACAATGGGATCTCTCTCACCGTCACGATCCCTGTCCCCTATGGATCAGGAGGCCTCGACCTCTTCGATCCCGTCTCGAGGCCCTGCAATGGCCGACCAACTGTCCTTCTCGTTCCTTCGACAGATGGCTGATGACATGGACATCCCCCTAGATACGGGGTCCAAATTCTCGAAAGAATACCTGGAGACTATGCGCCTCCCTCAGCCACTGGCGGAGTTCCTAAAGCTTCCCTTACACAAGCTACTGGACCAGACCTTTGCACGGTGCCTCGAGACACCTTATTCGATCCCCACGGTGCCGGGTAAGTTGGACACCAGTTACCGCACTGTTCATCGGAAGGGGTTTGACGGATCTCAGCTCCAATCCTTGCTAGTGGAGTCCTCACTGAAGCGGTCCCACCCTTCCCAGTTATACGCCTCCGTCCTACCTGGTAGAGAGGGAAAGACCATGGACTGGTTCGGCAGGAGAGTTTACCAGAACTCCATGATGGCCTCGAGAGTCCTGAATTACAACTTCCACTTCACAACATATTTGGAGTTCCTTTTGTCCGTACTCCAGAAGTTCATGCCCTATGTGGATCCCAGGGCACAATTCGAGTACCAGGAGGCGCTGGTTTCGTTATCCCAGCTCCGGGTGCAGCTTATGCAGTCCTCCTACGATGCCTTCGAGCTCACAGCTCGGGCCACAGCATGTTCGGTGGCTATGCACTGGCTGGCGTGGCTGAGGACAATCGACATGGACCCCAACCTCCAGGGCAGGCTTGCCAGTGTTCCATGCGCTGGCACCAACCTCTTTGATGAGTCCATCGAGGTGGTAACCAAGATGCTCTCGGACCATGAGAAGTCATTCCAGTCCATCCTGCGTTCGAAGCCCAGGCCTGCTCCTCCTCGTCAATCATGCCCGCCACTGATCTACTAGCGGCGCTACCCCCCGAAACAGGCTCCTCCCATCCGACAGCCTGTGAAGAGGCAGCATCCTCAGAAACATCAGCAAAAGCCTCAACCATCTGCTGTTCCTAAGGCCCCTCAGCACTTTTGACTGTCTCAAAGAGAGCATAACCTCTGTCGCTCTACCTGTTTCAGCAACTCCACCTATAGGAGGTCGCCTCCACCATTTATTCCATCGATGGACGACTATCACCACTGATCTCTGGGTCCTCTCCATCGGCAAGGAGGGATACTCCCTTCAATTCCACCAGGTTCCTCCGGAACATCCTCCAAGAGAGTATCCTTCCAACTTGACACAGACCACCCTTCTTCTTCGGGAAGCCCAGGCCTTGCTGCAGCTCGGCGCTGTCGAGCCGATCCCTCGGGACCAACAGAGCAAGGGGTTTTACTCCCGGTTCTTCCTTGTTTCGAAGAAGACTGGCGATCTGCGACCCATTTTGGATCTCAGGGTGCTCAACAAGTTTCTGGTCAAAGAAAAGTTTTGCATGTTGACCTTGGCATCCCTGTATCCCCTCATCGAGCAGAACGACTGGTTATGCTCTCTGGATCTGAAGGAGGCCTACACTCGCATCCCTATTCATCCTGCCTCACGCCAATTCCTCAGATTCCGGGTGGGACATCTCCATCTTCAATACCGAGTGCTTTCTTTCGGCCTGGCCTCATCCCCCAGATTCTTCACCAAGTGCCTGGTAATGGTAGCCGAAGCACTCGGGAACCACGGCCTCCAGGTGTTCCCTTACCTGGACGACTGGCTCATCAAGGATTCCACGTCTCAGGGAGTGTCCCTCGCGACCCAGAAGACAATTTGGTTATTACAACATCTGGGATTCGAGATAAACTTCCCAAAATCCCACTTTCAGCCCTCCCAGACTCTCCCCTTCATCGGGGCGATCCTGGATACTACCCAACTCCGTGCGTTCCTCCCTCCCCCATGCATGGAGGCTCTTCTTCACCTCTGCCATTCAGTGTCCTCTCGCTCTTCCATCTCGGCAAGACAGATGATGGTCCTGCTAGGCCACATGGCCTCTACAGTACATGTGACTCCGTTTGCCAGATTTCACCTCAGGACGCCTCAGTGGACCTTGGCGTCTCAGTGGTCCCAGACGTCCAACCCTCTGACTCAACACATCCAGGTCACTCCTGCTCTGCAACAGTCTCTTCGCTGGTGGATGCTATCCTCCAATCTCTCCAGAGGCTTGTTGTTCCAAACCCCCCTCCATCAGAAAGTCCTCACGACCAACTCGTCGACTTATGCTTGGGGGGCTCATCTGGACGGCCTCCGCACCCAGGGTCATTGGACCAGCACGGATCGCCAATGCCACATCAATCTCCTGGAACTCAGGCGATCTTCAACGCTCTCCAGACCTTCCAACATCTCCTTCGCGACCAGGTTGTCCTCATTCGCATAGAAAACCAGATCGCCCTGTACTATGTGAACAAGCAGGGAGGAACGGGATCGGCCTCCCTCTGCCAGGAAGCTCTGAAAGTGTGGGATTGGGCGACTCGCAACAACACCTTCCTCAGAGCGGTCTACATTCAGGGGGCGGACAATGCCTTAGTAGACAACTTGAGCCGTCTCCTACAACCTCACTAGTGGACCCTCAACTCCACGCCCCTTCATCACATCTTCTCCCTGTGGGGAACGCCTCAGATAGACCTCTTTGCAACCCCCACAACTTCAAACTGCCTCACTTCTGCTCCAGGATCTACACCCCTCAGCGCCTCGAGGCAGATGCATTCCTCCTGGACTGGACGAATCGCTTTCTATATGCGTTTCCTCCATTTCCTCTCATTCAAAAGACTCTGGTCAAGCTGAAGTCAGACCAGGCCACCATGATCCCGATCGCTCCACGGTGGCCCAGACAATCTTGGTACTCCCTTCTACTTCAACTCAGCAGCAGGGAGCTATACCCTCTACCAGTTTTTCCATCTCTGTTTACGCAGCATCAAGGATCTCTCCTTCACCCCAACCTGCAGTCTCTACACCTGACAGCTTGGTTCCTCTCAATGTAATCCCTCTGCAGTTTTCCCAACCTGTGAGGGATGTCTTGGAAGCTTCAAGGAAGCCTACTACCAGACAATGCTACCACCAAAAATGGACTAGATTCTCGGTTTGATGTGTTTCTCAGCGCCAGGAGCCTCAACACTCCTCATTGCCTTCAGTTCTGGACTACCTTTTGCACCTGTCTCAGTCTGGCCTCAAATCTTCCTCCATACGAGTCCACATCAGTGCAATTGCTGCTTTCCACCAGCCTCTTCAAGGGAAACCTCTCTCCGCCCATCCTGTGGTTTCCAGATTCATGAAAGGACTTTTCCATGTCAACTCCCCCCCTCAAACTGCCTCCAGTGGTTTGGGACCTCAATGTTGTTCTTTCACAGCTTATGAAACCTCCATTTGAACCTCTTCACAAGGCTCACCTGAAGTATCTCACTTGGAAGGTGGTGTTTCTCATTGGCCTCACTTCTGCTCAACGAGTCAGTGAGCTCCAAGCCTTGGTCGCGGACCCACCATTTACAGTCTTCCATCATGACAAGGTGGTTCTCCGCACCCATCCGAAATTTCTCCTGAAAGTGGCCTCAGAATTTCATCTTAACCAATCCATCGTTCTGCTAGTATTCTTTCCGAAGCCACACTCTCACTCTGGAGAATCTGCTCTTCATACTCTGGACTGTAAGCGTGCTTTGGCTTTCTACCTAGAACGCACCAAACCACACAGAACTGCTCCTCAACTTTTCATCTCCTTCAATCCGAACAAGTTGGGATGCCCCGTTTCCAAGCGCACCATCTCCAACTGGATGGCGGCTTGCATCTCATTCTGCTATGCCCAGGCTAGATTGCCCCTTGACAAAAAAATCACAGCCCAAAAGGTCAGAGCTATGGCAGCTTCTGTAGCTTTCCTCAGATCGACACTGATTGAGGAGATCTGTAAAGCTGCCACTTGGTCCTTGGTTCATACCTTCACTTCTCACTATTGACTGGATACTTTCTCCAGACGGGATGGACAGTTTGGCCAAACAGTATTACAAAATTTATTCTCCTAAGTGCCAACTTTCCCACCATCCCACTATGGTTAGCTTGGAGGTCACCCACTAGTGAGAATACCTGCCTGCTTGTCCTGGGATAAAGCAATGTTACTTACCTTAACAGTTGTTATCCAGGGACAGCAGGCAGCTATTCTCACGTCCCACCCACCTCCACTGGGTTGGCTTCTCTGCTAGCTATCTGAACTGAGGAGATGCGCCCTGGTCTGGGCGGGAAGGCATTCGCGCATGTGCGGTGCGGGCGACTCGAAACTTCGAGTTTTTCTTCAAAGAAGCGTCCGCATCAGGGCTCCATTGGATCACGTCACCCATTAGTGAGAATAGCTGCCTGCTGTCCCTGGATAACAACTGTTATGGTAAGTAACATTGCTATCTCAGTTGCAGGGGGTATCAATTTGGAACAAATTGACAAAATCATTGAGAGCACTTCCAGATTTACAAAAGTTTAAGAAAGTACTGAAAACTACTTTGTTTGTGGAGGCATTTAAACAAATGAATATTATCCCAGGACAAGCAGGCAAGTATTCTCACTAGTGGGTGATGTCATCCATGTGTGAGATTATGCTGCCTGCTTGTCTGAGATAATTTCATTTATGATGTACAAGAGTGATGCTTAAATATAGCCCCCAATAGTGGGGAAGTGAAGCTGATACCGGGGGGATTTCTACGGTCTTTGTCCTGTACATGTCAAGACAGATCCAGAGAGGTATTGGGGCAATGTGACCAATGCCAGATGGACTTCTATGGATCAGGGACAAGTATGCATACTTTATACCACATTCATATCATTCGAGTACAGGTCTTACTAATTGTGGGAGAGGAAGGAATGACATCTTATAGAGGAACTTAGCAAGTAAAATGAATACCATATACACTCAAATATAAACCGAGATTTTGGGATTTATATTTGGGCCAGCGCCCAATGCCCACCCACCTCCCTCCTTAACTTGTTGCAGGCCTCCACTGGGCCACCAGGCTCTGCACTCTGTCCCCCCCCCCTTCCCTGCCATGTCCACTGTACCTCCTCTCTGCCGATATCTATTGTACCTCCTCTCTGTTGATGACCCACATATCTGGAATCCCCCGGTGGTCCATAGGTGTAGCAGGCAGGAGCAAGCGTTCTGCATTCCTGATCTGCTGTTAAGCCAGTCACTGCCTCAAGTTCTGGCTTAAGCAGTACCAAGCAGGAGTGTACTTTGGATGCTGCTACTCGGCGCTGAGCAGCTTCCTGAATGGCTCCCGCAAATTCTTGCAAGACTCACCACAGCCACCAAGCAGCAGCACCCAAAGCACGCTCCTGTTCGGTATAGCTGAACCATCAAAACTCGGGGCAGAGAGCAGCTTAGCAGCAGGGCAGGAGTGCAGAACGCTCGCTCCTGCCCGCTACACCTCTGAAACACCAGGGATTCCAGGTTGTTCACCTTCTCCAAGGTAGAGAGAATGAGAGGTTAAAAGGGGATAGATTCCGTACAAACGTAAGGAAATTCTTCTTCACCCAGAGAGTTGTAGAAATCTAGAACGCTCTTCTGGAAGCTGTTATAGGGGAAAACACCCTCCAGGGATTCAAGACAAAGTTAGACAAGTTCCTGCTGAACCAGAACGTACGCAGGTAAGGCTAGACCCAATTAGGGCACTGGTCTTTGACCTAAGGGCCCCCGCGGGAGCGGACTGCTGGGCGCGATGGACCACTGGTCTGACCCAGCAGTGGCAATTCTTATGTTCTTATTCGCAGGTCATAGGAAGGTGTGGCAGCATGCAGAATATTGGCAGAGAGGAGGTACAATGGACAGGGCAGGGAGAGAGGACAGCTTGCAGAGCTTGGGAGGAAGGGGCTAGGTGCAGTGCCTGGCAGGGAGGAGACTGGGTACAGAGCCTGACAGGGGAGGGAGGGAAGGGGGCTGGGTGCAGGGCCTGACAGGGGAGGGAGCACTGGGTGCAGATCCTGGCAAGGCAGAGTATTTGAATATTAAGCCACCAGTCTTATATTAGAGTCAACCAATTTTCCTCCTTTTGGGGGGGAAATGGGGGTCTCGACTTATATTCGGATCAACTTATATTCCAGTATATACGCCAATTACTAGATGAATATGAGACTGCTAGGCAGACAGGATGAACCAGGCAGGTCTTTATCTACCATAATTTACTATGTTAAAAACAAACTGAAAAATCTTCCATGAAGTCATTAAAAACCAGACTAACATCTAAAGATCTGCATACCTCTTTAGCTGAAAAGACAATGTGAATGTTGCCCATGGGAAGATAGCTAGCTAGAAACCTCCGGTCTCTAAAAGAATAAACTTATAACAAGATGCCTAAGTAGGAAAGGTGCAAACATATTTCACCTGTTTTATAAAGGTAACTTATATATCTATTTGCTTTTATAAAATAGCCTCCTGAGAAGCACCTACAGGTGTAAAGCCCATAAGAATTGGCGCTTACTTATTTATTTAATAACAGAATAACACAGAATTTAATTTCAGAATAACACATTAGTTCTGAACCAGCCAGTTCAATCTGTTCTCCATCCCCAGTAATACAACAGAAGCATGCACTATATCGGTGTTTCCCAAGTTGTTCCTGGAGTACCCCTTTGCAAGTCAGGTTTTATGGACAGCCACAATGCATATGCAAGAAAGAGATCTGCATACAAAGGAGGCAGTATATGCCTCCTTTGCATATTCAATGTGGATATCTTTAAAACCTAACTGGCAAGGGGGTCCTTCCAGGACTGATTTGGGAAATAAAGTACTATATGATCCTAGCATGCATTTTTGTGCATAATCCCCCCATGTAAATTCTAAAAGAGCCTATTTATGTATTATTTATTTAAAAAATTTCTTACCCACTTACAAGGTACAGTCATAATATTAGGACATACATACAATAGCATACAAAAATGCAAATCTCCATAAAATTATATTCATTCACTTAAACATCTCCACATACGATACCAATGTCTCCATAAAGCAATGTTACTTACCGTAACAGTTGTTATCCAGGGACAGCAGGCAGCTATTCTCACTAGTGGGTGACGTCATCCAACGGAGCCCCGATGCGGACATCTCACAAGCATACTTGCTTGTAGAAACTTTTAGAAGTTTCGAGTTGCCCACAACGTGCATGCGCGAGTGCCTTCCCGCCCGATACACCAGGCGTGTCTCCTCAGTTCAGATAGCTAGCAGAGAAGCCAACCCAGGGGAGGTGGGTGGGACGTGAGAATAACTGCCTGCTGTCCCTGGATAACAACTGTTATGGTAAGTAACATTGCTTTATCCCAGGATAAGCAGGCAGGTATTCTCACTAGTGGGTGACCTCCAAGCTAACCACAATGGGATGGTGGGAGAGTTGGCAACTTAGGAGAACAAATTTAGCAACACTGTTTGGCCAAACTGTCCATCCCGTCTGGAGAAGGTATCCAGACAATAGTGTGAGGTGAAGGTATGAACCGAGGACCAAGTGGCAGCTTTACAAATCTCCTCAATCGGTGTCGATCTGAGGAAAGCTACAGAGGCTACCATTGCTCTAACCTTATGGGCTGTGACTTTACTGTGAAGGGGCAATCCAGCATGGGCATAGCAGAAAGAGATACAAGCCGCCATCCAGTTGGAGATGGTGCGCTTAGAGATAGGGCATCCCAACTTGTTCGGATCAAAGGAGATGAAAAGTTGAGGAGCAGTTCTGTGAGGCTTGGTGCGTTCCAGTTAGAAAGCCAAAGCACGCTTACAGTCCAGAGTGTGAAGAGCTGATTCTCCAGGATGAGAATGCGGCTTCGGAAAAAACACAGGAAGAACAATGGATTGATTCAGATGAAATTCCGAGACCACCTTGGGGAGGAATTTGGGATGAGTGCGAAGGACCACCTTGTCATGATGAAACACTTTAAAGGGCGGATCCACAACCAACGCTTGAAGTTCACTCACTCGACGGACAGAAGTGTGGCCAATGAGAAGCACCACTTTCCAAGTGAGAAATTTCAGAGGAGCCTTGTTAAGAGGTTCAAATGGAGGCTTCATAAGTTGAGAAAGAACAACATTGAGGTCCCAAACCACCGGAGGCTGTTTGAGGGGAGGATTGACATGGAAAAGTCCTTTCATGAATCTGGAAACCACAGGATGTGTAGAGAGAGGTTTCCCCTGAAGAGGCTGGTGAAAAGCAGCAATTGCACTAAGATGGACTCTGATCGATGTAGACTTGAGCCCAGAATGAGATAGGTGCAAAAGGTAGTCCAAAACAGAAGACAAGGAGGCATGTTGAGGTTCCTTGTGATGAGAAAAACACCAAGTAGAGAATCTAGTCCATTTCTGGGAATAGCATTGTCTAGTAGCAGGCTTCCTTGAAGCTTCCAAAACATCCCGCACAGCTGGTGAAAACTGAAGGGAAGTTACGCTGAAAGGAACCAAGCTGTCAGGTGTAGCGACTGCAGGTTGGGATGAAGCAGAGATCCCTGATGCTGCGTAAGCAGAGTTGTAAACCCTGGTAGAAGGAAGGGCTCCCTGCTGCTGAGCTGCAGAAGAAGGGAGTACCAAGGTTGCCTGAGCCACCGAGGAGCAATCAGAATCATGGTGGCCCGGTCGGACTTGAGCTTGACCAGAGTCTTTTGAATGAGAGGAAACGGAGGAAACGCATACAGAAAGAGATTCCCCCAGTCCAGAAGAAAGCCTCTGCCTCGAGACGATGAGGAGTGTAGATCCTGGAGCAGAACAGAGGCAGTTTGAAGTTGTGGGGAGCTGCAAAGAGGTCTATCTGAGGTGTTCCCCACAGGGAGAAGGGAGTTGCAAAGAGGTCTATTTGAGGCGTTCCCCACAGGGAGAAGATTTGATGAAGGGGCGTGGAATGGAGAGTCCTCTCGTGAGGCTGTAGAAGATGACTCAAGTTGTCCGCCAAGGCATTGTCCGCCCCCTGAATGTAGACAGCTTTGAGAAAGGTGTTGTGCCGAATCGCCCAATCCCAAACTTTCAGAGCTTCCTGACAGAGGGAGGCCGATCCCGTGCCTCCCTGCTTGTTGACATAATACATGGCGACCTGATTGTCCGTACGAATGAGGACCACCATGTCGTGAAGAAGATGCTGAAAAGCAGTGAGAGCATTGAAAATCGCCCTTGAGTTCCAGAAGATTGATATGGCCGGTCTAGGGCATGCGTCTCCTCAGCTCAGTTCTCTGTTTTCCGCGGAGCCAGAAGCACTGCTCCCTTGCTTCGCGCGATATCGTTGTCATTCTTGCACTGCGGCTTGTTTGGTTAGTTTCAGTTGAGTTGTGTGCCCGCGTCTTTGTTTTCCTTTCTTTTTCGTTTTTTTCAGTTCGTATATTTTTGACTGGGTTCCCGGTCTTAGTCTGGCCGCCTGGCCTCGCGGGGCCGTGGCCGTATTTTCTTCTTATGTCCCGGCCTCGTTCCGGGTTTAAAGACTGTATTAAGTGCAATCGGGTTATTTCCATCACTGACTCTCATCGTTGGTGTGTGGAGTGCCTGGGTGTAGAGCACCACGCTGAATCATGTCCCCACTGTGCGACTTTGCAACCGCGAGCTCTTCATAGGAGGGTGGCCAAGATCTCCAACTCTTTGGCCCCATGGATCCTGTGGGACAGGCTTCAGCGCCCTCGTTGGGTGCCTTGGCCTCGAAGTCCTCAGCCTCGAAGTCCCCGTCGGCCTTGAAGGCTCTGGCCTCGGTTCCTCCTGCTACTCCAGCCTCGGGTAAGTCTCCTCTTTCCTCCTCAGGTGTGCCGGCAAAGAAGCCTACCTCGGAGTTTCATGTCAGTGCTGCCTTGTCGGCGTCTTCGAGACATCACTCTATGCATGCCTCCTCACGTAGGGAATACTCTTCCTCGAGGTTGCCCCCGAAGGAGTGCACTGCTGCACCTAAGACCCAACCACTTTAGGTCTCGGTGCCTATGTTCGAGGACATGCTTAAGGCTATACTTACCACGCAGCTTTCCTCGGTGGTGAGCCAACTGTTCCCGACTTCGATGCCTCTGACCTCGGTCTCGATCCAGTCTCGGTCTGACCAGCCTGAGCGTCCCCTCATATCTCGAGGCCATGCCCGCAAGACTCGCCAGGTTCCCTCAAGTGATTCTTCATCCCCCGAGTCACCTGTGACTTTTCGGGGGTCCAGGCCAGGGGCCCATTTTTCCCCTGCTGCTATGTCGCGGATTGCCCCTCCTAAGAAACCCCAGTCTTCTCCCCTTCGGGGCAGGTCTTCGACCGCGAAACCTTCCAGGCACACGCTTGTCCTCGAGTTGGACTCTAGTGTGTGTTCCCCATCGAGGTGGCTGCCAGCCTCTAAGGGGTCTTCTTCAAAACCGGTGGAGGAATTTTCCTTTGCCCCATCTTCTCCGAGGCTTCGCTAGCTGTTTCCTCAGACCCCGGGGTCTTCTCCGGTCCATCTTGCACAGGATCGTTCCTCGACGCCCTCCAAACACTTTAGTCGAACCTCTTCGGTCTCCCATTTGTGGGACTCTGAGGTACCTGCTTACTATTCGAGAGAAATTTCTCCCTCTTTCTTGGCTGCCCCCAGATCTCGCTCGGGGTCTCCTCAGGAGGATGTGTCTTCTTCTTGAAACTCCTCCTTTACTCGTTTCATCTCTGATATGGGTAGGGCCTTGAACATAGACCTCCAGTCTGAGTCCTGTTATACCCAGGAATACCTGGCAGAAATGGGTGTTGATCATCCGCCCCGTGAGGCGCTACGATTGCCATTGCACCAGGTTCTCCGGCAGATTTTTCTCCTGAATCTGGAGACCCCATATGCGGTCACAGCCATTCCCTTCAAGTTGGAGTCCCATTACCGGACGATCCCGGTTAAGGGGTTTGAAAGTTCTCAGCGTTCTCACCAATCCTTGGTGGTTAAGTCTTCCTTGAAGAAGTCTAACCCCTCGAAGCAGGGAGGGCCGTATGATAGGCAAATTTGGTCGCCGTATTTATCAAAACTTAATGATGGTGAATCGTGTCCTCAACTGTAATTTTATCTTCACGTCCTACCTCCGGTTCTGTTTGGATGCCCTCTGCTCGTTCTGGGAAGCTGTGCCGGATTCTCGGCATCAGGAGTTTAGTCTCCTCGAGGAGACCCTCTCCCAGCTCCGCCTTTATATGTTTCAGGTGACCTACGACGCCTTTGAGTTGTCATCGAGGGTCACGGCCTTAGCGATCGCCATGCGTCGCCTCACTTGGCTCCGGATTGTGGATATGGATCCGAATCTACAAGATCGTCTTGCCAATCTCCCGTGTGTGGGTCGTGAGTTCTTCGATGATTCCATCGAAGCGGCCACCAAGCGCCTCTCGGCCTATGAACGGTCCTTCGCCTCCCTGGTGAAAGTTAAACCAAAGGCCCCTCCGGCTCGGCAATACAAAATTCCTCTCCAGAGGTATCCACAGAAATTTACTCCTGCCTTCTCTCGGAAATAACCCACAGGTCTTAAATTCCAGATTTTCTTTGCTTTAAAAACCTCTTTAAAATCTTCTTTAAACCCTGGTTTTCTCACTTAGGTAACTTTTAAACTTTTAACCCTGGTTACATTACCAATCCTGTCCCAATGATCGTAAACCCAGTTTTACTGCTTTTGCGATCATTCCCCGACCCAATTCACTAAATAGCTTCCTGATCAATCTCCGATCCGATCCACCCATGCAAATGAGGGGAAATGGCATGTAAAAATAGGAAGCCATCGATTTACTAAGCAGAAGAAACACCGATTGGGTTTGCTGATCCGAAAAGAAGTGACTGCTGAGGACCATTTGCTTACTATCCTTGCTGAATCTTCCACCCTGAAATATCAGTATCGAGATTACAACCACATATAAAACAACCATCAAAATTAAAAATAAAACTGTAAAATATCGTTACATATGCGTAAGAATTCCTTTTTTATATATTCTGTAAAAAGCGCATTGCAAGCCAGGGGTTTTAACCCTCAGGTTTAAAGCGTGTTACATAAGAACATAAGAACATAAGCAGTGCCTCTGCCGGGTCAGACCACAGGTCCATCCTGCCCAGCAGTCCGCTTCCGCGGCGGCCCAAACAGGTCAAGACCTGTCTGAATCATCAGAAGGGGCTCCCTTGCCACCTTGGTTTCCCATTTAAGTCCTGCCTTCCTATCGAAGTCCTAGCCCTCCGGTCTTGCACATGCACGACCTGGTTGGTTTATACTCATTACCTGGTTAACTTCCTATACTTGTGTTACATCCCAGCTCCTCCCTCAGTATCCCACGATCCCTTTATCCCTCAGGAATCCATCCAATCCCTGTTTGAATCCTTGTACCGTACTCTGCCTGATCACTTCCTCCGGTAGCACATTCCAAGTGTCCACGACCCTTTGGGTGAAAAAAAACTTCCTTGCATTTGTTTTGAACCTGTCTCCCTTCAGTTTCTCAGAATGCCCCCTCGTATTTGTTGTCCCCTTCAGTCTGAAGAATCTGTCCCTATCCACCCTCTCTATGCCCCTCATGATCTTGAAGGTCTCTATCATATCTCCCCTGAGCCTCCTTTTCTCCAGAGAGAAGAGCCCCAGCCTATCCAGCCTCTCGGCGTATGAGCAGTGTTCCAGCCCTCTTACCATTTTCGTTGCTCTCCTTTGGACTCTCTCAAGTACCGCCATATCCTTCTTGAGGTGCGGCGACCAATACTGAACGCAGTATTCTAGATGTGGACGCACCATCGCTCGATACAATGGCATGATGACTTCCCGTGTTCTGGTTATTATCCCAGGACAAGCAGGCAGCATATTCTTAACACATGGGTGACGTCACCGACGGAGCCCTCGGTACGGACCTTTTTAACTAGAAGTTTCTAGTTGGCCGCACCGCGCGTGGGCGAGTGCCTTCCCGCCCGACGGAGGAGTGCGTGGTCCCCAGTTTCTTCGTTTCCGCGGAGCGAAGAAGACGCGTGTATTTTTTCAACGGCCGTTGAAATCACTTTTTCGCCTTCCCGCTCGCGTTTTTTTCCTAATTTTTTCTCTCTTTACCTTCGGGTTTATTTTTCTTTGATTTGCAAAAAAAAAAAAAAAAAAAAAACTTTCATTTTTTCCTTTTCCTTTCGTTTTTGCCCCGGCGGGGCCTGTTGCCATTATACAGGCCTCGGACTTCGATTTTGCGGAGGCTATCTTCCCCTTCATGCCCCCGCAGGTCGGTTTTAAGAAGTGCCAGCGGTGTGCACGCCCGATCTCCGTATCTGACCCACACAATTGGTGTTTGCAGTGTCTGGGTCCGGAGCATCGGGCGGACTCCTGCACCCGCTGTGCCACTCTGCAAAAACGAACACTTAAAAACCGAAGAATCCAACAAACTCTTCTCTTCGGCACCGAGTCGGCGATGGACTCCTCACCTTCAACGGCGGTACCTCAAAAATCGGCACCGTCGACCTCGACACCGACCGACCCCGCATCGGCGCCGCTGGCGCCAGGTAAGCCGGCTAAGAAGCCTTCCTCTTCCCTCGAGCGCCCTCCAGCTACGGTGGCGACACCGTCCCTACCGGCATCGCACCGGTCCCGCAAACGCTCCGCCCCGATATCGGTGAGTGCCTCGTCATCGGCCTCCTCATCGCCGGGGCGTGGAGCGGCATCCAAGGAACCGAAGAAAAAGAAAGCGGTTCCGATGCCACCCCTAGATGACCGTATCTCGGTCATTCTACAAGCTCAGCTTCAGGAACAGTTGAAGAAACAACTTGAACAACTGTTACCCTCTATCCTGGCACCGCTCCTTCCGGTACCAGACCGGCCCGAGCCCCGCACCGAGCCCCCGGTGTCCACTCCTTCGGTACCGGCAAACACCTCTATGCCGATCCTTTCGGCTCAACAACTTCACGCCGATCCGGTGGTTCATTCTCAGACCACTGTGGATCCTCCTCGGCACCAGGCGGTACGGCACTCTTCTCGGGACCGAGAACGACGCCGATCGTCCTCCCCTGGTACCGTTTCAGTGCGCTCTGGTAAGTCTTTGTCCAAGACTCGCCACACCGCGCCCTCCACCCCGGTGTCTCGACATGCACCAGAGGTCAGAGACCCTGATTTGTGGGAGGAGACTCCCCTCGGTACCGAGGAGGATCCCTCCTCATCTGATGAGGAACCATCGGCACCCGATGCCACCTCTAAACCAGAGCAGTCCTCATTCACTAAATTTCTGAGAGAAATGTCTGCTGCCCTGTCCCTTCCACTAGAATCTGACTCGAAAAAGTCTCAAGCCTTTCTAGAGGCTTTAGACTTTGAGCAACCTCCTAAGGAGTTCCTCAAGCTTCCCGTACATGACATCCTACGGGAAACGTTCTACAAGAACTTGGAAACTCCCCTCACGGTACCGGGAGCCCCCCGTAAGCTGGACAACCTTTACCGGGTCATCCCTATACCTGGATTTGACAAATCTCAATTGCCCCATGAGTCCCTTTTAGTGGAATCCACTTTGAAAAAAACTCAGGGATCCAGTGTCTATGCCTCTACCCCTCCTGGCAGAGAAGGTAAGACCATGGACAAATTTGGCAAGAGGCTTTACCAAAATGCCATGCTGGCCAACAGGGCAAACAACTATTCCTTCCATTTTTCTTTCTACCTAAAACATTTGGTCCAACAACTGTCTACCCTTCAGAAGTACCTTCCTGAGCGCAAGGTCCCGCTCTTCCAACAACACATCTCTGGTCTTCTCCAGATGCGAAAATACATGGTCCGCTCAATATACGACTCCTTCGAGCTCACCTCTCGGGCCTCTGCCATGGCCGTAGCCATGCGTCGACTAGCCTGGCTCAGAGTCTCCGACCTGGACATCAACCACCAGGATCGTTTGGCCAACGCCCCCTGTCTCGGGGATGAACTCTTTGGAGAGTCCCTGGATTCCACCACCCAGAAACTCTCGGCCCATGAGACCAGGTGGGACACCTTGATCAAGCCAAAAAAGAAGGCTCCGCCTGCTCGACCCTATCGGCCTCAATCATCTTACCAGCGGAGGTTCTCAGCCAGGCCACTCAATCCGCCCCCCCAACAATCTCGGCGACCTCGTCAACAGCAGCACCATGCCCAGGCTCGATCTCAGGCCACTCAACCCTCTAAGCCGCCTCAGCCTGCTAAACAGTCTCAGCCCTTTTGACTCTTCTCTCCAGGGCATAGCCAGTCATCCTCCCTCGCTGCCTCTTCCACAGCCTATCGGGGGTCGTCTCACCATTTTCTCCAGCCGTTGGGAAGTCATCACGTCGGACCAGTGGGTCCTCAACATCATCCGCCACGGCTACTCTCTCAACTTCCAGACTCTTCCACCAGACAACCTTCCCGTAGAGTCTGCTTCACACTCATCTCAAACCCCCCTCCTCCTGAGGGAGGTTCAATCCCTCCTCCTTCTCAATGCCATCGAAGAAGTACCTCCAGATCAAAGGGGTCAGGGATTCTACTCCCGCTACTTCCTGGTACCCAAGAAGACGGGAGACCTCCGTCCCATTCTCGATCTCAGGGACCTCAACAAGTGTCTGGTCAAGGAGAAGTTCAGAATGCTCTCCCTTGCCACGCTTTACCCTCTTCTCTCTCAACACGACTGGCTATGTTCCCTGGACCTCAAAGAGGCCTACACTCACATCTCCATCAATCAGAGTTCTCGCCGCTACCTGCGGTTCCAGGTACTGCACCACCACTATCAGTACAAGGTGCTACCGTTTGGCCTCGCCTCCTCACCCAGGGTCTTCACCAAGTGCCTTATAGTGGTAGCGGCCTTCCTCAGGTCTCACAACCTCCAGGTGTTCCCCTACTTGGACGATTGGTTGGTGAAAGCACCTTCTTCTCAACTCGCGCTACAAGCTACTCATCACACCATCTCTCTCCTCCACCTCCTGGGGTTCGAGATCAACTACCCCAAGTCGCATCTGCTTCCCACCCAGCGACTTCAATTCATTGGAGCAGTTCTGGACACCACGCTCATGAGGGCTTTTCTCCCCTCCGATCGCCAGCGGACCCTCCTCCATCTCTGCCGTCAGGTGCTCATGCATCCCTCCATTCCTGCCCGACAGATGATGGTCCTCCTGGGTCACATGGCCTCGACGGTGCATGTCCTTCCTCTGGCACGTCTCCACCTTCGTACGCCTCAGTGGACTCTCGCCAACCAATGGTCACAGACTACGGATCTTCTTTCTCATCCCATCTCTGTGACATCATCTCTTCAGCAATCTCTCCAATGGTGGTTGAACTCCTCAAATCTTTCCAGGGGTCTACTTTTTCATCTGCCCCCCCACTCTATGATCATCACCACAGATGCGTCCCCCTACGCGTGGGGAGCTCACCTGGGAGATCTACGCACCCAGGGACTTTGGACCCCACAGGAGCGTCGTCATCACATCAATTTCCTGGAACTCAGAGCCATGTTCTACGCCCTCAAGGCTTTCCAACATCTTCTCTGCCCTCAAGTCCTCCTCCTGTGCACAGACAATCAAGTCGCCATGTACTACATAAACAAGCAAGGCGGCACCGGATCTCGCCCCCTTTGTTTGGAGGCTCTGCGCATCTGGACCTGGGCCACGGACCGCAATCTCTTTCTCAGGGCGGTCTATATCCAGGGCGAACAGAACTCTCTGGCCGACAATCTCAGCCGCATCCTTCAACCTCACGAGTGGACGTTGGACCCTCCGACTCTGCTATCCATCTTTGCTCGATGGGGCACTCCGCAGGTGGACCTCTTTGCAGCACCTCACAATCATCAGCTGCCCCAATTCTGTTCCAGACTCTTCTCTCCTCACCGACTGGCTCCGGATGCATTCCTGCTCGATTGGAGGGATCGGTTCCTGTATGCCTTCCCTCCACTTCCTCTGATGTTGCGGACCTTGTCCAAACTCTGCAAGGATCACGCCACCATGATTCTTATCGCACCTCGGTGGCCTCGCCAACACTGGTTCTCACTCCTGCTCCAACTCAGCTCCAGGGAACCCATTCTACTTCCTGTGTTTCCTACTCTACTTACGCAGCAGCATCAGTCTCTACTGCATCCCAATCTGTCTTCGCTCCACCTGACAGCTTGGTTTCTCTCGGGCTGACCTCTCCGGAGAATCTATCTCAACCGGTCCGCCTCATTTTGGACGCCTCCAGGAAACCGGCCACTCTCCAATGTTACCATCAGAAGTGGACCAGATTCTCCTCGTGGTGTCTCCGGCATCATCAGGAACCCACCTCCTTAGCGGTGGAAACTGTCTTGGAATATTTGCTCTCACTGTCCAATGCTGGCCTCAAAACTACCTCCATCAGAGTCCACCTCAGTGCCATCACTGCGTTTCATGAGCCTATTCTCGGAAAACCCCTCACGGCTCATCCTCTGGTTTCCAGATTTATGAGAGGGCTCTTCAATATCAAACCGCCTCTCAAACCTCCTCCTGTCGTCTGGGACCTGAATGTGGTTCTCTCAGCCCTCATGAAACCTCCGTTTGAGCCTCTTGCCACAACTTCGCTCAGGCTTCTTACCTGGAAGGTGCTTTTCCTAATTGCCATCACCTCTGCCAGGAGGGTTAGCGAACTGCATGCACTGGTTGCCGACCCACCTTTCACTGTTTTTCACCATGACAAGGTTGTTCTGCGTACCCACCCTAAATTCCTTCCCAAGGTGGTCTCGGCTTTTCACCTTAACCAGTCCATTGTGCTGCCCGTCTTCTTCCCTAAGCCTCACTCGCATCCTGGGGAACAGGCGTTGCACACGCTGGATTGTAAGCGTGCCCTTGCTTACTATCTTGATTGTACCAGGGCTCACCGAACATCCCCTCAGCTATTTTTGTCTTTCGATCCCAACCGTTTGGGTCGTCCTGTCTCCAAACGGACACTTTCCAATTGGCTTGCTGCCTGTATCGCTTTCTGCTACGCTCGGGCCGGTCTCTCACTGGAAGGAACTGTCACGGCCCACAGGGTCCGAGCTATGGCTGCTTCTGTAGCTTTCCTCCGCTCCACGCCCATCGAGGAAATCTGCAAGGCGGCCACTTGGTCCTCAGTTCACACATTCACTACTCACTACTGTCTGGATGCATTCTCCAGACGGGATGGACACTTCGGCCAATCTGTGTTACAAAATTTATTTTCCTAATGGCCAACCATCCCACCTCCCTCTTTGTTAGCTTGGAGGTCACCCATGTGTTAAGAATATGCTGCCTGCTTGTCCTGGGATAAAGCACAGTTACTTACCGTAACAGGTGTTATCCAGGGACAGCAGGCAGATATTCTTACGTCCCACCCACCTCCCCGGGTTGGCTTCTTAGCTGGCTTATACTAACTGGGGACCACGCACTCCTCCGTCGGGCGGGAAGGCACTCGCGCACGCGCGGTGCGGCCAACTAGAAACTTCTAGTTAAAAAGGTCCGTACCGAGGGCTCCGTCGGTGACGTCACCCATGTGTTAAGAATATCTGCCTGCTGTCCCTGGATAACACCTGTTACGGTAAGTAACTGTGCTCTATGCCCTTCTTTATGATTCCCAGCATCCTGTTGGCTTTTTTCGAGGCTGCTGCGCACTGTGCAGATGGCTTCAGTGATGCATCCACCAGCACACCCAAGTCTCTCTCGAGTCTGCTGTCTCCCAACAATACCCCCCCCAATTTGTAGTTGAACAATAGGTTCTTTTTCCCTATATGCATGACCTTGCATTTGTCCACGTTGAAGCGCATTTGCCATTTGTTTGCCCAGTCTTCCAGCTTGTCCAGGTCCCTTTGCATGTCCTCACACTCCTCCCTGGTCCTAACTCTGCCGCACAGTTTGGTATCGTCTGCGAATTTTATAACCTCACATTTTGCCTCCTTTTCCAGGTCATTGATGAATATTTGTTTGATAATCTGTCTACACAAAATAATTCACTGTGTTGGTCACAATCATTCCTTTTTAAAAATGTCCAACTCGTAGGACCAGCAAAAGTAAACTTCAGCCACCCCTCCCCCTTTCTTTTGAGCTCGCATGTGCTGCTTTACTGCCAATGATGTGCGGGAATAAGCCCTGCCCACTAACTATGTAGTAATGGCGAAGAGCTAGTACATGCGTAAATTGCATCAATAAACAAGGATACTCTGCACATGCATTTCGATCGCTCTTACAGCGATCAGTGGGATCACTATAAGGTGTGCGTCTGATCAGATCATTTGCATGTAGAATCTGTAGTGAATTGGTCGGTCGCTTGGCAAAACTCAGCCAAGAATCGCCCAATAACGATCCAGATTAGTAAGTTTAGTGAATCTAGGCCTTAGGGCTCCTTTTACGAAGGTGAGATAGCGATTTTAGTGCACGCACCGGATTAGCATGCGCTAGCCGAAAATTACCGCCTGCTCAAAAGGAGGCAGTAGCAGCTAGTGCATGGGGCAATTTAGCGCGCGCTATTCTGCGCGTTAAGGCCCTAGCACACCTTCGTAAAAGGAGCCCTTAGTCTTTCTCTGCCGCCATATTTCTATATTTCTAATACCTACTGTACTGTACTATCTTATATCTGAAAGAAGATTAGCAAAGTAAGAACCTAATGTTTTAATTAGGGGCCTGTTGATAATGCATGTGAAAGAGACTTTTAATTCAATTTTCCTAAGACACACTAGGCTGTGTATTGTAAATGTGCCATGTAAATATTTAGTAGTGGTTGGATATAATTGTTTGAATATTTTACCAGTCATTTTTCTGGGTCTTGAGTATGAGTGAGTCAAGGTCTTAGTAGTGTAAAGACATAAGAATATCAATTGATTTTATAGTGCTTTATTCTCCCATGTTTAGTTTATTTTTCTATGTGTATTTCTCTATAGTGCTCTTGTAAGCAGCAGGACAAAAGTCCATTTGTCAGAGAAGTTTCTCATTTAATACAATATTATTTGTGGCAGTCTGAAAGAATTGTTTTTGGAACATATTTTTCTGAGTTTATGTTCTAGGTCTTTTAAGAGATGAATACATTCACATTTTTGTTTTTCTTCTTACAGGAGGGAAGCTGAAGGATCCTGAAGGTTGGTATTAATATTTTTCATGCTAAGTTGCTGAAATGTTCAGTTTAAAAAATATTATTCAAATGGAAACATAAACCTTAATTGACCCAAAATGCTCATAGCATATACGAGATCAAAATTGGGTAATCAATGAGACTTGTAGCAACAATTCTGTTGAGATGTGAAATGTTTTCACAGGATAGCAAATGCAACTTTTAGATCATGGAAAACTAATGTATTAAAAGAAAAATTCTGATTGTAGAAAATTTTTAGCCATTTTTTCCTCTTTTCATTAGCATCTAAACAAGCAAACAAGTTTGCACATATTTTCTCATGATCTGTATTTTGCATTATGAAATGTGGCTTCAGATTTGATTGGAGTTGGTGTGTATATATGTATGTTTGAGGGCATCACAATTATGTAAAAGTTTGGCTATGGATGATAATCCAGTGCTGCTGTTTTTACTTATTGAAGTTGTACATCCTTTCAAGGAAGCTAATGTATACAATCATTGTAATTAACAGGGCATCCATGAATTAATGTTTGAGAGAAAACATTCTGATGACTGAGCAATGAGTGTCAAAATGTCTTTTGTTCATTTTTTCCTTGGATTTAGTATTTGAAAATCAACTCTAAAAACCTTTGTAGTTGGGTTTGTGGCATTATAATGCACTGTTTTAATGCCTTGGATTTCGAGAGTAAAGGCTTACTGTAGTCAAGATTTAAGCTTTGCTTCTTTATCAGGTCTAGGATAAAAGTGATAGATGCTGGAAACAAATGCATTTCACGTGTTTGAATTAATGGTCTGTTCTGGGGCAAGGGCATTCTACCAGTTCATAGGTAAGTGACATGAACTGGCTCTTACATCCAATTTTCAATTGTTCCCCAAATCTTCTACCAGATAACCCAAATGTTGAATCACAGTGTCCATTGCCCCAGGTACAAAATAAATACTTGTATATATGTAAATCGCTTTGAATGTGTAATCACAAGAAAGTGGTATACAAGTCCCATCCCCTTTCCCTTTATCTAAGCTTAGACAGTTGTTCATGAAACATCCTGAGACAGCATCTTTGTTTTGTTGAATTTCTAACTTGCTGTAAACCTGTAAAATTGCATTTCCTTGTATCTGCAGCAGCTCTGATTTTATGAAATGGTTGCTACTTGCTGACAAAGAAAAAGGAAAAAAAAAGACCTTCACAGTGAGCATGCTCACTGGAAGATGAAGCCGTTAGAGGGAGTTGGAGAGTTAAGCTATTGTAATTTTCCTGCTGTTGGCTGCAGTAAACAACTGCTCTAAAGACATGAGGAAGCTAATTTAATGGAGGTACATGGCATTAACGTTGTGCATCTTGTCTTTAAGTTTTTATTTGTTTGGAGGGCGTGGGTAAACTTTCCAAAAAGGTGTGTGAATGTGAGAGAGATGACTGAGATGATAATCCTTCCTTGGGGAGGTGGGGGTTGTTCCTCTCCAGGAAAGTACTGTATATCTTATCCTGGCAAGTTAATTTCCCTTCTCTATTTGGGTGCTAACTTACTTTATAAAACTGAGATACAGAGCAAGTCTGACCTCATTTTGACTGAAACAAGAAAGGCCTGTTGAAATATTTTTGTTCTGGTTGGGGGAAACTGAAGTTGCCCATTTTATGCACAGTTGCTTGTCATTACACCATGTGAATTTGTGGATTTATAATTCCTTTGAAAGATTAATTATTTTCACAGTGTTGGTGTGATTCTTACATTGTTTTAGCAAACAAAAATATTCTGAAGCTGTGCTGTGACTTGGGGTGTATACTTGCTAATCGAAGGTTCCCCTGCTCTGGTCTCAGTACTGTTAAATTTAAATGTTACACAGATGTTTATAGTGAGATGATTGACATAGAGGCCTGAGTTTACAAGGCTGTTGTCTACATAAGATGAAACAGATCTTTCTATTGTTACAAGCAACAAAGAGTGAAAGCACTCTACCAGCCAGCTGTCTCTTCTAGGTAATTCTTAGGAAGGCAACAGCACTACTTATGAAGAGAATAGTAAAGGTGGACATCACAATCACAGTGCTAAAGATTCTGTGGTACAGATAGCATGGCAAACCCATTTCTGTCTGTCTTATAAAAAAAAATTAAAAAAAGACATCGTAGTAACAAGTAGGTCTTATTGTCCAAAGTGTCTGGGCCTCTAGTTTGTGCTTTGAACTTAACATGAAGAAAAGGCAATAAAACAAACATGAAGCAGTTATTTGTGAACTGCATATTGTTTTTGTGTAATATAAATATTTAATTACATAATTCATATTTATTTGTATCAAGTGTTAATGGATTGCTTCTTGACTAGTTGAAAAAGTGCAGCCACCCTACCTCAGTCATTGTTTCTCAAAACTGAAATTTGCAAAGAGGAATACATCCTAGTAGTGGAAGGGCTTGAAGATTTGAATAAGGGAGCTCTAGAGAAGGAGGATGAAAGAGGATACAAATTTTGCCCTACTGGCAAGATTCTCAGTCCTTCTTAAGAGGCAGCAGGCCTACCCATCTTAATAGAGGCCTAGCTGAAGGAACCTAGAGGTCAAGGGTGATCCGGGAAGAAAATAAGAAACTCAGTTCAGTGGCCCAGATCAAAAAGAGGAAGGCCCTTGTGATTATGCTTACACTGTGTGTATGAAACAGATGCAATATTGTTTTGAAGCCTGCAAAAGATAAGTTGGGCATTTCTTTGTTTTGTATTGAATAAAAATGTTATTTTTATTCAGCACATGTGCCCAAAACACAGACGCTCACATAACACTACTACACTTTCCCTGCTGAATTGGGAGACTTAATATGTCTCATGCAAACTGCTCAGATTTCTTTAAAATAAGCCACAGTATCCATTGATATGAAAGAGCCTGTGGTGGCAGCTGTATTTTTGACAGAGAGCCTTAACTCTGTGGTAGCACTAAGTGGATGGGGTTTGGGGAGTTTTATTTCAGCAACCATGTATATGATTATGCATTTCTTCGTTTTGACTCGATTGTTTTAAATTGTAGAATCTTTTGGACATACTATACTGGATATTTAATTTTCACAGAAAAGTGGCAAGATTTTTGCGGATGGGTTTCACCTTTCCTTCTTGTTCAAGTTTTGGGCTTGGTTGCAGTACTTTTGGTTAATCTATAAACAGTGTTCTCCCCAGAAATGTTTGCCAGCCAGGTGGCATGAAGGAGCAACCAGTTGTGGGGAATACTGCATAATATTATAAAATTGTTTCTCTAAGTTATTTTATTTATTTTAGCATTTTATACACCGCTTATAGCCTAAGTGGTTTACGTATATTCAGGCACTCAAGTATTTCTCCCTATCTGTCCCGGTGGGCTCAAATCAGCTGGATGGTACATTCACTCAAAAGGTCCTGGAAATAACTCTGCTGTAAGGAGGAAGAAATTATATACTAAAAGTTTGTTTTCAAACTTGTACGCAAATCTGTGTCTGTCTCATACAGTTGCTGAAAGTATAGTTGCAGCTCTTTCACACTTTTTTAGAAGACGTGATCTGTTGGAAGTTACCTATTAGTGAAATTTAACTAGTGTGACTACTGATAAAGCATGCTTACTTTTTTCTCTACATTGGTGTTTGTTAAAGTGCTTTCTTGTTAATTTCATTCCAAATTCATGAAAAAATAATATGATGGAGAAATAGACTGGTATGCTACCTTGAAAGAAATATTCCCCAAGAGAAAATGAAATTGTGGATGTTTATTATTTGCATTTCATAATGTGTCATTTCATTTTGTGTGCCAAGTTGTATGATTTTCCTGCTAGAAATGGCAAAGCATTAAATTGAATTGTTCTGTGAAGAGAGAATGGGAGAGTAGTCCAGGTAAAATGCATTATTTGAATCAGTTTTTGCTTTTATATAATGTGCAGGGTAGCTGTTGCAGAGAAAATGAAGAAGCACAAGTTGTTGTTTTTTTTTAATATGGCTACCAAAAAGGTAACCAGAGCTAATGCTTCAAGTGAGGATCTTTGCTTGGTAATTGTTAACACCCTTTAAAATTTAAGTTATAAAAGTATGCTGACAAATGCTAGTATTTGGTATCTGTAAATTGTAATTTTGAAGTACATAGTGGATTAAAAGATAAAATAATGACCCCTCTACCACCATTTCTGTTTTCTGTTTAGTTTAACTTACCTTTCATGGGTTATTAGTATCTCATAGGATCTAAGCTCTAGATAGAACTAGTTTGGCATGCAAACTATGGTCCAGTTGACCTTGTTTTTTATGTCTTGCAGTTCTCTTCAAATTTTGCTAATACATGCAGAGGTACATACTGTATTAAATATGGCTGTGGAAAGCACAAGCCATTCTGTGCTGTAAAGATGGCTGACTGCTTAAATCAGTAAAACATATCAGCTGTCAGTATACATGGTGGCTTAGATTTTCATGGAAGAAAATGCAGTTAGCGTTAAGAATATAAGTCTAATTAAGTGTTGCTGTTGGAGAAGGGTTGCCATAGAATATAGGAAGCTTAGCAAACTACATGCTTTGAACTTTTTCTGTGCTGTTTTGAATAGTAGTCCAACATGATTTTTTAACCTCTAGTTTGGTGTCTCTTGGTTGCTAGCTAACTAGATCACCTGAATAAACAAGCTGTTTCTCTTGATAAAAAAAAAACAAAACTGATGCAACCAGGGTTGTTCTGTTTGGCTCCATCTCTCTTAAATCCCCATGGTAATTCCCTTCTTGATAACTTTGTAATGCTCCATGCGTTCTCCCAATGGATAGTATTAATAGGAGGGAGGAGGTTTATTTAAAAATTCTTTCTTAATGTGTGCTATTGCAGATGAGTCAAAACTATGAAATTTATTGTATTTGGCTGATAGAAATGGCTCTAAGTGGAGTGTCCTGATAAAGATTGTCTCTTTCTAGCGTAACAAAGTCTAAGATAACATTGTCATAAAACCAACAGTACCAACAGTATATCTCCATTCAGAATGCTCCACTGCAGCCTTATTTCTATTTCCATAATTTGTCAATGCTTAGGCTTGTAGTCATTTTCTTTCATGTTCAGGCAGCACAATAACAAATGTTGGAGTGCTTTGGATGGCGTTAATTCTTCTCCCCCTCCCCCCAACAACTACCATCATTGCTTAAATTAAACATCTTGCATACAGTGATCTGCAACTATATATTCACGCTAGCTAGAGGCATAGTAACTGCATCCAATGACTGCACACTGATTAATTGTACATAGGTGCTGAGGAAAAGAATGATGATAATAAAATGCAGGAATACATATTCCCAGCTGTTCTGACATTCCTCAGGATTTTTGTTCTCCTCAGCGCAATATAAATTGCTGCTTGACTTTTCATTGTCATTCTTTAAGGCTTGAATTCTGAAAGAACTGTAAAAAGACATTTTACTTTGAAGGGTGCAGCTATTCATGAGTTAAAACAGCTTCAAAGATAATTCTAGTATTGCTATTGTACCTAGATGATTGGCATTTGGGCTCTTACCGCTGCAAAATACATATGCTTGGTGGGGTTATTTTTTTGGTGTCATTATTGAGGGGTTTGGGAGTAGTGTTTGTACTATCATGATACCATTTTGGTTTTTTAAAATTAAGATTTTTCCACAACAAGAAAGACAAAACATACAGTGGATACACATTGTTTCTTCAATGCATCCACCCCCTCAACCAATAACTATCTGAACCATTTATCCCCCTATCCCAAGGCCCCCAACCTCCCACCCTATCCACATAAGCAAACAAATCCATATATTCTATGATAACTAAACACAAACTGAGTAGAAAAATATATGCGTCCATTGCTGGAAGCAACCCCAGCACTTCTCAAAGAGTTTCAGTTTATGCTTATGTAAATCTGACAGTTTACATGAGAAATACCACTGGTCCATTTTCTCCACCACCTTCCGCCAGTTCGGTGTCACAACCACCAATCTGGCTGCTGTAAGTCCCAGATTAAGCAACATACTTTCCCCATCAACCAACTCCAGCACTGTCAGATTCAACAATTCAAACTCAATGGAAGGACAAAGCAAGTGTTTAAACATCTGAGAAAACATCTGAAGCACATGATACCAAAAGGGCTTTAGTAAATAACACTCCTGTCACAAAGACAATAAATATCAGTTACTCCACATTCCCTCCAGCAAACCCCTGCATCTCCTCCATACATTTTCCTCATCTGCAGCGGAGTGTAATACTATTGCAGAAGCACTTTGTATCCATTTTCCACAATCTTAGCAGATATTTGCAACACTTCCTCCCATTCCTCCTGCCTCAGGCTTCCCCAAGTCTATCTCCTAGTCCTTCTTTTTTTATTTATTTATTTATTTATTAATCATTTTTCATGAACATATCAAGTATACACTTGTACAGAAAGGCGGAGCTAATTAAAGAAAATAAAGTTTCCCAATTAACATTAACTCCTCGATGTTGCCGATTCTGGCAGGGTCGGGGCGCTGCGAGACTACAGCGGCACTTCGGCCCCTTCTTTTCAGCATTTTTTTTGTTAGAATGCGTCTCAGAAAGGAAAAAAAAACCCCAAGAGTTTTAGTCGGGAGTCTAGCCAGGACGCTCAGCTAGCTGCCCCATCGGCCATCTTGGATTCGACCTAGTCCTTCATGTACTTAAATTTCAGAGGCCTTTGTTTATTTAATTTTATTTGTTTATTTTGTTTGTTTATTTAATTTATTTATTTTGTTTGTTTAATTTTATTTATTTATTTAAAAAAATTATGAATCACTTAAATCTAAGCGATATACAAAACATTTACATCCACAATTTCAAGCATAAACAAACATAAAATGAAGTAAACAAATAAATCTTCCCCACAAATTTCCTCAATACAGAATTCTCTAAATCTAAAACAAGTAATAACTAGTGCTGCTCGATTCACAATTCGAATCGGTTCACTGATTCACTTCGGGTGAATCGATTCGAATCGGTTCAAAACAAACAAAAAAAAAACAGCTTCATGATTTGCCTGACCCTCCCCCCTCCCCCCCTAAAGCAGGAGCGGCAGCTGCCGCACCTGCTTTAAAGGGCGAGGGGGGAGGGTCAGTCGGGAAGTGCTGCTGTTGGCTCCCCCCCTCCCCCGATGTACGGCTTCCACCCCACTGGCCTTCTGCTTCCCCCCTTGGCCTCCCCGCACGGGTTACCTTCCATGAACAGCCTGCAAACAAGATCGCAGTGCTAGCGATCTTAGTGCCGCTTTGGAACTGTTTCCTCTGTCGCGGTCCCACCCCCTCCTCTGACGTCCTTGCTTGCAGGCTGTTCCTGGAAGGTAAACAGTGTGGGGAGGGGGGGGAAGCAGAAGGCCAGGGGGGGTGGAAGCCGGACACCGGGGGGGGGGGAGTGAGCAGTCCTTTGGGGTGGGACATGCAGGGGGGACACATGCAGGCAGGCCTTCAAAGGGGGGGGACAGGTCTTCACGGGGGGGACAGGTCTTCACGGGGGGGGACAAGCCTTCAAGGGGGGGACAGGTGTTTAGGCGGGACAGGCCTTTAGGGGGACAGGCCTTCAAGGAGAGGACAGGCCTTCAAGGGGGGAGGCAGGCCTTCAAAGGGGGGGACAGGTCTTCAAGGGGGGGGGACAAGCCTTTAGGGGGACAGGCAGGCCTTCAGGGTAGGGATAACCTTCAATAGGGGATAGGCCTTCAAGGGGGGAGGCAGGCCTTCAAGGGGGGGAGGCAGGCCTTCAAAGGGGGGACAGGTCTTCAAGGTGGGGGGCAGGCAGGCCTTCAGGGGTGGGATGCAGACTTTTAAGGGGGGGACAAGCCTTCAAGGGGAAAACAGGCCTTCAGGGATGGTGGCACAGGCCTTTAGGGGTGGGGTGCAGGCCTTCAGGGGGGGGACAGACCTTCAGGGGAGGGGGGCCCAGGTATAGAAATACATGGAGGGAGGGAAGGGGGGAGTTCAAAGAGATGTACATATGGCGGACTTTAGGGAGGAAGAAATGGGTCTGAAAATAGAAAAGAGGGTGAGAGATGATGGACAATGGGATTTAGAGAGGGAAGGATCAGAAAGGGAGAGAAGTTGGATGCAAGGGATGGTGTGGAGGGGGGGATAGAGATACTGGATAAAGAGGGTAGTTGGGAAAAGAAAGGGAGAGATGGTGGACCCTGGGGTGGTGGGGAAGGAAGGAGAGATGCTGGATGAAAGGGTAGTTAAGGGTAGTTAAGAAAAGGTGGATCTGTGGAGGGAGGCGAAAAAAAGGAAAGATGCCAGACCTCCTGGGGAGGGAAGAGAAACTGAAGGTGAGGCCAGAGATGGAAGATGGATGGTTAGCAGGGAGAAAGAAGAAAGAAGGAGACCCTGGAAAGTAAGTTATCAGAAGACAACCAGAGCCTGAGACCAACAAAATTTGAATAATGACCAGACAACAAAAGGTAGAAAAACTAATTTTATTTTCTGTTTTGTGATTACAATATGTCAGATTTGAAATGTATATCCTGCCAGAGCTGGTGTTAGACCGCAAACGTGAGCTAGGATTTAACAGAGAGAGGAAAAGTCTTTTTTGTTTATTTTGTTTACACCACAGCGCCAGTGTGGTTAGGAGAAGGCAAAGGGGGTGAAGAGGCTGTAAAATAAACCACCTGGATGCTTGAAAAACAAAAACAAAAAAAAACACCCAATTGGGCAGGAAAATCGAATCGAATTGTGAAAAACCAATTCAATAGACTGAATCGAATCAAAAATTTTTTTCATGAATCGGGCAGCACTAGTAATAACCACAGAGAGACTGCCCCTTTAGAGACCATGGGGCCTAGTAATTTCTCAAAAGCACTCTTCCAAAGACTCAAGTGCATTAGGCTGTTTTTTGTCATTCGGGTGGGGGATGGCAGCGGCAGCAGCAGCCTGAAAAAGAAATCATCCTGGCCGGGTTCGGTGTCATGCTCCGGAGCTTCTACAGCCTTCCTATCTCCCTCTCCCTTCTACCTGCGGCTCTCTTCGGCAACTCAGCAGCAACGATCGACACAAGCTTCTGGCGTCGGGGCCTACCCTCTGCGAGTCCCGCTTGTTTCAACTTCCTTTTTCCACAAAGGTGGGACTCGTAGAGGGAAGGCCTCGATGTCGGCAGCTTGTCTTGATCACCGCTGCTGACGAGTTGCTTAAGAGAGCCGCGGAGCAGGGGGGTGTTGCCAGGTGCAGGTAGAAGGGAGAGGGCCAGATGCAGGACTCGTGGGTGAGGGAGGAGAAGAGAGAGGGGAGAGAAACAAAAGGAAATATTTCATACTGGGCTGGGCCGGAGTGGAGAGAGGGTGGAAAGATTTTGGCTACAGGGGTGCAGTAACAAAGGAAAAGGGGGGAAAGCTGAAAATGGAGATAGTGACACAAAGAAGAGAAAGGGTAAGCAGGACCTTCTGAATAAGGATAGAGATACAGAGGGGACATGAAGAGGAGGTGAAATAGAGACATAGAAGTAATGCTGAAAAAGTGTGTGTGGGGGGGGGGGGAGATAAAGACATTGAAAGGGCAAATGGTGAATATGGGGTAAAGACAAGGACAGAGACAAATGAAGATTCTGAAAAAGTGGTGAGATAGGGATATAGGTGAGATGGACACAAAGAAGGGTGATGCTGGAAAATAGGTGGAATGGTAATTCTGACAGACACAGAAGGGAAATGCTGGATCAAGGAGAGATGGGGCTCAGGCTGGATGCAACCTATCCCTAAAAACTGGAGAGATCCCGGAGGACTGGAAAATAGCTAATGTCACGCCCATCTTCAAGAAGGGTTCGAGGGGCGACCCGGGAAACTATAGGCCGGTAAGCCTCACATCGGTCCCGGGAAAGATGATGGAGGCACTGATTAAGGACAGCATCTGTGACCATATCGAAAAAAATGGACAGCTAAGGTCGAGCCAGCATGGGTTCTGCAAGGGTAGGTCGTGCCTCACAAACTTGTTGTACTTCTTTGAGGGGGTAAACAACCAGGTGGACAAAGGAGAACCCATAGACATAATTTACCTAGACTTCCAGAAAGCCTTCGATAAGGTACCACATGAGCGGTTGCTCAGGAAGCTATGGAACCATGGGGTGCACGGGGAGGTCCACCGATGGATCAAAAACTGGCTGGCAGACAGGAAGCAGAGGGTTGGTGTAAAGGGCCATTACTCGGACTGGCAAGGGGTCACGAGCGGGGTTCCTCAAGGATCGGTGCTGGGACCGCTCCTGTTTAACATATTCATTGACGACCTGGAGGCGGGAACAAAATGCGAGGTCATCAAATTTGCAGATGACACCAAACTATTCAGCAAGGTTGAAACCACGGTTGACTGCGAGAATCTCCAAAGGGATCTTACGACATTGGAAGAATGGGCGAAAAAGTGGCAAATGAGCTTCAATGTAGGGAAATGCAAGGTCATGCATATAGGGAGAAGGAACCCGATGTTCACTTACAAAATGGGGGGATCAATGCTAGGGGTCAGTAACCTGGAAAGAGACTTGGGAGTGATGGTAGACACGACATTGAAGGCGTCGGCACAATGCGCCACAGCCTCGAGGAAAGCAAACCAAATGTTAGGTATCATTAAGAAGGGTATCTCGACCAGAACGAAGGAAGTCATCCTGCCACTGTACCGGGCTATGGTGCGCCCGCATCTGGAATACTGTGTACAGTACTGGTCACCGTACCTCAAAAAGGACATGGCAATGCTTGAGGGAGTCCAGAGAAGAGCAACTAAACTGATTAAGGGTATGGAAAACCTTACATACACTGACAGACTGAAGAAGCTGGGGCTGTTCTCCCTGGAAAAGCGGAGACTCAGAGGAGATATGATAGAGACCTTCAAGATCCTGAGGGGCATCGAAAAGGTTGACAAAGACAGATTTTTCAATTTGAAAGAAACCACAAGAACAAGGGGTCACTCGATGAAATTGAAGGGGGACAGGTTTAAAACAAACGCAAGGAAGTACTTTTTCACACAGAGGGTGGTGGACACATGGAACACCCTTCCGGAGGCCGTGATAAGAAATAGCACAGTACAGGGTTTCAAGGATGACCTGGATAGGTTCCTGGAAGACAAAGGGATTGAGGGGTACAGATAAGAGCAGTGGAAGGTTTAGAGATAACTGTAGAGGTAGGCAATAAAATTAGTCAGGGACCGCTGACCAGGCAATATGCCTGATGGGCCGCCGCGTGAGCGGACCGCTGGGCTGGATGGACCTCTGGTCTGCCCCGGCGGAGGCGACTACTTATGTACTTATGTACTTAACTTCCTCTCCTACGTCAGAATTGACGTCAGGGAGCGGAATGCTGGTCAGCGCGACGCTTCTGCAGGGAAAGCTTGGGACAGCGGTGGCTTGGGGGACTATTCCCCGATGGCGGTAGGCAGCAAACCGAGTGGCATTGGGGGAGGGCACGGAGAAAGAAAGAAAAGGGGGCAGACAGAGAGACAGAAAGAAGGGGAACAGGGAGACAGAAAGAAAAAGTTTGGGGGAGAGAATGAGGTCTGGAGGAGAGGAAACATACAGAGGCTGAAAGAAAGGAAGAAAGATTGGATGCACAGTCAGAACGAGAAAAGTGCAACCAGAGACTCAATAAATCACCAACAAACAGCAAAGTTAGGAAAAATGATTTATTTTCAAGTTTAGGTGAATCAAAAATGTGTTCTGTTTTGAGAATTTATATCTGCTGTCTTATTATTTGCACTATGGCCTCCCTTTTACCTAAACCGCAATTGTGTTTTTAGCGCAGGGAGCCATGAGCATTGAGAGCAGCGCGAGGGCATTCAGCGTACACTCCCTGTGCTAAAACCTACTATTGTGGTTTAGTAAAAAGGGAGGGGGTGTAATTTGTCTATTTTGTATTTGTTACTTAAGGACCCCTGAGGTTTGCAGGTAGTGCTTCACTTACAAATAGCGAAACACATCTCTTTCAAACTAACCATATTGAATTTTCTGCTGACCCCCTTAGTCTCAGAACTGATATCATTTTAAAGCTTATTTAATGAAAATCACAGAAAAATACTATTGCACAAATTAACTGAAGACATAAATTGCCTCTTACATTTTACTTTCTATATACACTTTAAAAACAAATTCTCTTCCTTGGCCATTAACCTCATCTTCGGCTTTACATCACTTCATAGACTTTTAGATTACCTAAATTAAGTTTTAGGGCTCCTTTTACTAAGCTGCGATAGTGTTTTTAGCGCTTGCAGAATTTTAGCATGCGCTAAACCCGCGCTATTCAGCTAGAACTAATGCCAGCTCAATACTGGCATTAGCATCGAGCGCGCACAACAATTCAGCGCGCGCTAAGCGCGCCCTAAAACTGCTGTCACAGCTTAGTAAAAGGAGCCCTAAATTTTCCATAAATTTTGATTAGGCTGGACACAAAAGGCAGACTTAACAACCCAAGACACTAGGAACTTGCAATGAGTATATTGTGAGGCAAATATTTTTAATTTGAAAGGATGCTCCAGAATGAGAGGCCATAGGATAAAGTTAAGAGGTGATCTAAGGAAATACTTTTATACAGAAAGAGTGGTAGATGCTTGGAATAGTCTCCTAGTAGAGGTGGTAAAGACAAAGACTGTCTGAATTCAAGTACGCGTGGGACAGGTACATGGGATCTCTTAGGGAGAGGAGGAAATAGTGAATGCTGTGGATGGACCAATTGGCCTTTATCTGCCAATATGTTTCTAAAATATTTAATATCCTACTAGACTTTGATAGCTTTGATCTGTCTGTTTGACCTATTCTTTGAAATGTTGTGATGAGAAGGGAGGGGATGGGATTTTGGATTTAGCTTACTTGTAGCTCAAGATCAGTTAGATTCAGGTTCAGTACGTTTTTTTTTTTTTCCCTTTTCCTGGAGGGTTTACAGTCTAGGTTTGTACCTGAGATAAAGAAGGGTTAAGTGAATTGGCTGGTGGGATTTGAAGACCCAATAATCCACAGTAAAATTAATCTAACGAGAAAAACAAAAAAGACTGGATATAGATGTTCTGAAAATGATTTATTATACACTTTTCGCAATAAAACCATAGTGATTTTTCGTGCCACACTGCTTGTCTCCAGTCATTCCAGTCAAGCACATTGTTCATTTTTAATATATTTTTTCTGTGTATCTTACATCAACTGGCCCTCTGAGGAAGGCGTGTTCGCCAAAACTGTGTAGGGTCCGGTTGGACTATTACAGTTGAATTTTTATGGTTTTATTGTGAAAAGTGTATAAAAAATCATTTTCAGAACATCTATATCCACAGTCTTTTTTGTTTTTCTAGGTATGATTTGAACCAGGCTCCGATGGTTCCAAGCCCACTGCTCTAACCATTAGGCTACTGCTCCACTCTTTTATTTACATTTCATTCTCTTGTTGAAGATTTGGGCTCAATTCACATTAGTTCCACTAATGTATAACTGAGAAGTCCCGTAGTCTGTGACTGAAGTTAATAATTTGAAGCTTTGATATTGAATTTTTAAATGAGAATGTATGGGATTTATTATTTAAATAAAGTATCTCTGAAAAGTTAATAGAATGTATAACTTGCAGTCAGAACTGTGGTAATCATGCATATCAGTGCATTGTCTAATAAGAATCTATCCAGACTTACTAAACCACCTTTGGATTTGAACACTGATGAATTTTTAGTTGATCACCCTGATTTCAGCTGTGAAAATACATTATACAGCATTAGGATAATCAAAATTTATGTTTTTATTGTTCTTAAAATGGTGACCATAACATGGGAAGGAAAATCCTGTACATTTTGTTAAGCATAAATATTTTCTGCCTGTTCCCTTGGTACTTAAGTGGTTTGGAGCAATTTTTCAATTTCCGTTTCTTAAAGCAGCAACAAAATAACCTTGTTTTTCTAACCTTCTTGCCCAAGAGTCTGGTCTACCTTGTTTGCCATTCACTTCCTCTTCAGCTGGCTAAACAACTGCAGTGCAGAGCCATGAGCAGCTTCTAGCAGTAGAAGATTGTAAGAAGGCTCCTACTGAGCATGCTCCTCAGCACCTACTGTGGGTTGTGATTCCTGGACAAAGCAATATGTAGGCCTCTGAAATTTTGAGTGAAAATTTGAAAGCCAGGCACACTCAGACTGGCCTGTAACAGAGGTATGACTCTTGTCAGGCTTTTGTAAATGCTCTTTTTGTTAATTCCTTTAATTCGTTTTGCATTTTGAAAGGCTTTTAGGAAGAGAGGCTGCTCTGAATCAAATGGTTTTGTTCTTAACCAGGACACTAGATCTCCCTAGGGATGTTTTCTTGTAGAAAGCTAGGCTGAGCTGAGGTTCTTTTCTTGATCAACCTTTCACTGTTTTCTAACACTAAATTTGTTTTAAGGTGCTGCAGCTTTCATTGTTAGTGTTCATGTGGTGTCTGTGTCTATCATAAACTGCAAGTCAGGCAATTTATGGTAGTACAAAAAATTGAGAAATATATCCTCTTTTTTTGTATTGAATTACTGTTAATTTCTTGGGGCACATTCCTTCTAGTTTAGGTTCAAAATAATAAAAAAGCAGTAGAATTAAGAAAATATTTTCATTGTTATACTGTTTAAATTTGTAGGTGAGAAATGCCATGAAAAGCACCATTTTAAGGTCTTGGAATAATGTTCATAATTTATATGGAACAAAAATGAAAGCTTAGTTGCCTTTCTTGCATGACATTGTGAGCATATTTTGACTTTTGGACTCCATTTTCTCTCTCTGTTTGGACAAAATGTAAATAGCTGTGACAGATTTTCACTACTGGCTATTTAAGGCTCCCTTGGAAAGTTTTGGATGGGTCTTTCTAGACTTTTCAGGTTTTATGCTTTGCGAGCTATGTTCATTAGGTATCTTGTCTGTCAAGTGTATACAGAATTTTTTTTGTGGTTCTAGAGTAGACTGATGGAATGATTTAATGATCAGTAAGATCTTTGTGTTTCTGTGGTTTATTTCCCCAAAAGAGACAATGTACACACAGGAAATCTAAAACTGCCGTCACCATTCAATTCCAGATGCAGACTTTAAGTATGTTTGGGTAGATTCTTAACCTACTCGAGTTTCAAAGCAGAGGTTGTCATGGGGTGGAAGAGATTTGGGGAGCTGTAAAGCATCACATTAGAAAAGTCTAGACTGAATAAGCCATTTTTTGTGGAGAATGCTTAAAAATTAAATTCCAGTAAATGCTAATGATAAGTATAAAGTTTTACAATTAAATATCATTTGGCAAATAATTATATTTCCAGTGCACTAGGTGAGACAGTCTAGACCAGGGGTGCCCACAATTTTTTGGCTTGGGAGCTACTTTTAAAATGACCAAGTCAAAATGATCTACCAACAATAAAATTTTAAAAAACATAAAGCACACTGTACGCAGAGAAAATGTTAATTATTTGTATTCGGGGTTTTATTCAGAGGTCAAGGCAGATGATTTTAAAGTATGCAATGTCACCTCAGTAACAACTATACAAAAATAGACAAATATACCCCTCCCCTTTTACTAAACCATGATAGTGTTTTTTAGGACAGCTGAATGCCCCTTGCAGCTCCCGACGCTCATAGGTTCCTGCTCTAAAAACCGCTATTGCAGTTTAGTAAAAGGGGGCCATAGTGCAAAATATAGACAGCAGATATAAATTCTCAAAATGGACACATTTTGATCAATAAATTGAAAATAAAATCATTTTTCCTACCTTTTTGTCTGGTGATTTCATGAGTCTCTGGTTGCACTTCCTTCTGTAAATCCAATATTTCTTTCTGCCCCCTCCCCTTTTCTTTCTATCTCTCTTTCTTTCTCTCTCCCTTGCCCCCTCTTTATTTCTGTCTTTCTTTCTCTCTCCCCCTGCCCTCCAAGGCATCACGCCAATTTCTCCACTTCCCCGATGTTTTCTCTCTCCCTGCCCCCCCAAGCCACCATGCCAATTTCTCCCTGCTTCCCCGAGCCAGGCCTGGCGCATACAAGTACAATTCTGACATCGAAGAAGTTCCAGGCCAGCCAGCCAGCCAGTGATTGGCTGGCCCAGAACTTCCTCTCCAACGTCAGAATTGACATCAGAGGTGAAGGCTTGTGGGTCCGGCGCCTTCACCTCTGATGTCAATTCTGACGTCGGATATGAAGGCTTGTGGGCCCGGCACTTGTATGCGCCTACCTGGCTCGGGAGGCAAGAAGAACAAGATCGCAAAGGCAACGCGATCGACTCACGTTGCCTTTGCGATCTACTGGTCGATTGCGATCGACCATTTGGGCACCCCTGTTCTAGACTAGGGTTATTTCCCTATAGTTGTGTGTTGCTGCAGAAGGAATCCACTCCGGATTTTTCATTCTGCCTCTGTTGTACGTCACTAGGCTCTCTAGCTCCATCTTCAGTTAGTACCCAAGCACGTAGAGCTACCTAATAGCGTGTTTCCCTGAAAATAAGACAGTGTCGTATATTAATTTGGGGTCTAAAAAACGCACTCGGGCTTATTTTTGGGGATGTCTTATTTTTTCATGTACAACAATCATCTCCTCCACCTCAATTCTTCCTCTTTCCTTTCTCCTCCCACCCATCTCCTTGTGCAGCAGAACCCCACCGACCCTACCACTGTGAGATTGACATACTTCTGCTCCAAGGCCTCCTAAAGCAGCAGGGGTGGGAGTTGTTGAATCGATGAGTCCGATTTTTTTCAGCAAATCAGGCAGCACTAGTGTCAGGGAGTGTCGGGGACTTTGAGGGTCGACCTTAACTAAGGCTTATTTTTTGGGGTTAGGGCTTATATTAGGAGCATCTTTAAAGATCATGCTAGGGCTTATTTTCAGGATAGGTCTTATTTTCAGGGAAACAGGGTAGGTGTCAAGTAGCAACAGGCTTAAACAAATTGTTCTGTTGAAAAGTAACTAGACAGTACCAATGGGGGTCTCATCTTATATTCGGGTCAGCTCCCACCTGCCCCCCTCCTGGACTTGTTGCACGTCTCTGCCAGACTTCCATATGACCTGGTGGGCCAGGACAGGAGGGATCCCTCCCATCTCCTGTCCCAGCTAACTCTGACAATTTTTTTTACCTCCCTCCTGCTTCCCCCCTCATACCTTTTTGAATCCCTGGTGGTCCAGTGGTATACCGGGCAGGAGCAAGCTTTCCACACTCCTGTCCCACGCTGAGCCCTCTGAATGACTGCTATGTGTTCTTGTAGTCCAGCGGTGCACCAGATAGCAGTGAGCTTTTTTGCGCTCCTTCCTGGTGCTGAGCTGCTCGCTGATTGGCTGCCACCAGTTCTCAAGGGACTCACTCATGCCCAGTACTCCACTGGGCTGTGAGAACTCGTGGCAGCCATTCAGTGATGAACACAGCGCAGGGCAGGAGTGCGGAAAGCGCTGGACCACCAGGGATTCATTAAAGGATCATGGGAGTGGGGAGGCAGGAGAGAGCTAAAACAATTGTCAGTCGGCCAGGACAGGAGATGGGAAGGATCCCTCCTGTCCCGGCCTACCACTAGACCACCAGGTCATTCGGCAGGCTTGGTGAGGCCTGCAAGATATCGGGAGAGAGGGGGGACAGGGTAGAGGGCAGGTAGTGAGGGGGGCTGGTTGTAGATCCTGGCAGGGCACATGAATATTAACCCCTCCTCAGGCTTATATTTCAGTCAAACCTTTTTCTTCCTTTTTGGGGGGAAAAAGGGTACCTCGACTTGTATTCTGATCATCTTATATTTGAGTATACAGTATACAGTACATAATCTCTTTTTCCAATGCAATAGGTGAGACAGGCCCACATTTTGGATTTGTAGGTACTTGGAGAGCCACAGAAACAAATAATTAATGTCTTATTAAAGAAATGACAATTTTGCATGAGGTAAAACTCTATATAGTTTATAAATCTTTTCTTTAACTGTTAAAGGAAAGATTTATAAACTATATAGAGTTTTACCTCATGCAAAATTATCATTTCTTTTATAAGACATTAACTATTTTTTCTGCGGCCCTTATAGTTAAAAGTTTAACATCTTTCCTTTTTGAGACTTATTTGTTATTAAAATAGGTCTAACTCTAAACATCCAAATTGTGTCCTGAACATTGAAGTCTGCCTGTTATTACGGCCTTCAATAACTGACCTCACGACAACCCAATTTTATTAATAGTCAATAACAGCTTACAAGAATAAATCCTTTCAGCATATAGAGCCAACAGATTAATATACTTCAAGCGCTTGAGTATACCTGGGTGTCTGTCCTCCCTAAGCCATCAAAGGTTGTCTTTTTATATATTTCTGAAAGTCTGAGACCAAAAGGAACACAGGCGGGATAGTATGCCTTAGAAGACCGGACGGAAGTTACGTGGAAGCAGATTCCGATAAAGCCGAACTACTGAATGAATACTTCTGCTCAGTCTTCACCTGTGAGGCACCGGGACACGGTCTGCTGTTGAAGGCAACACAAAGCACAGAAGACCCGTTTCAGAATTTTGAGTTCACACCAGGTGAAGTTTACAGTGAACTGGCAAGACTCAAGGTGAACAAAGCCATGGGACCAGACAATTTGCACCCAAGAGTGCTCAGAGAATTGAGCGATGTCCTGGCAAAACCGTTGGCTGAGCTATTCAATCTCTCCCTAAGTAAGGGGAAAGTTCCCCTGGACTGGAAATTAGCTAATGTCGTTCCTCTGCATAAAAAGGGTTGCAGGGCAGAGGCTGCGAATTATAGACCGGTGAGTCTCGCATCAATAGTGTGCAAACTCATGGAAACTCTAATTAAAAGCAAATTGGACACAATCTTGAATGAAGGGAATCTTCGGGATCCCAGTCAGCATGGATTCACCAAGGGTAGGTCCTGCCAATCCAATCTCATCAGCTTCTTTGACTGGGTAACAAGAAAGTTGGACTTGGGAAAGTCTTTGGACGTCGTGTACCTGGACTTCAGTAAAGCTTTTGACAGTGTCCCACACTGCAGGCTGCTAAGCAAGATGGAATCGATGGGGTTAGGAGAGACACTAACTGCATGGGTCAATGATTGGCTGAGTGGCAGACTTCAGAGGGTGATGGTTAATGGTACCCTCTCTAAAACATCCGAGGTGACCAGTGGAGTGCCGCAGGGCTCGGTCCTGGGTCCACTCCTTTTCAACATATTCATAGGGGATCTGACTCGAGGGCTTCAAGGTAAAATAACACTATTCGCCGATTACACCAAACTATGTAATATAGTAAGTGAATGCAGTTTACAGAATTATATGGCGCAGGACCTGCTTACAATGGAAAGTTGGTTCTCAACCTGGCAGCTAGGCTTCAATGCTAAGAAATGTAAGGTCATGCAACTCGGAAGCAGAAATCCATGCAGGACGTACTTCTTGAACGGAGAAACTTTAACTAGGACTTCAGCAGAACGAGATTTAGGAGTAATCATCAGTGCAGACATGAAAACTGCCAATCAAGTGGAGAAGGCTTCATCTAAGGAAAGACAGATATTGGGTTGTATCAATAGAAGTTTCGTCAGCCGAAAGCCTGAAGTCATGATGCCGTTGTACAGGGCCATGGTGAGACCTCATCTGGAGTACTGTGTGCAATTCTGGAGGCCACATTACAGTAAAGATGTGCACAGAATTGAATCGGTTCAGCGGACGGCCACCAGGATGATCTCGGTGCTCAAGGGTCTCTCGTACGAAGAGAGACTGAACAAATTGCAGCTCTACACTCTCGAGGAACGTAGGGAGAGGGGAGACATGATCGAAACATTTAAGTACCTCACGGGACGTGTCGAAGTGGAAGATGATATTTTCTTTCTCAAGGGACCCTCGGCCACAAGAGGGCTCAAACTCAGGGGCGGAAAATTTCATGGTGACACCAGAAAGTATTTCTTCACAGAGTGGTTGATCATTGGAACAAGCTTCCAGTGCAGGTGATCGAGGCAGACAGCGTGCCAGACTTGAAGAATAAATGGGATACCCATGTGGGATCCCTACGAGGGTCAAGATAAGAAAATTGGGTCATTAGGGCATAGACAGGGGGTGGGTAAGCAGAGTGGGCAGACTTGATGGGCTGTAGCCCTTTTCTGCCGTCATCTTCTATGTTTCTATATTACGTGTTTGATTGTTGTTGGACATACACAGTTTGTCATAATGGTCATTTTTCTTATCATGTCATTAATTGGACAATATTTTTACTTTTCTAAGTCATACTGCATATGATATCCTGTTACGAAAAGGTTCTAATCTAATTCCCGACATATGCCTTTTTAATATCAAGGTTCCTCAATTTTCTGAGCAAGGTCCATCCATTCCTTATATGTATAATAATTAATTTTCATGGATCAAGATGGCGGCGAAGACGGACGCCTGAACGGGAGTAGCGCTCCGAATCGATAGTGAACAGCGCTGCATATTTTCTTTCCCCTAACGAAATGGGGAAAAGAAAAGGGATCTCTCGCCCTAACCCTCCGGCGCTTGGGACCCCACAGCGTCTGGTTCAAACTACGATAACGACTGCCTTTTCCCGTCCATCTGAAGGAACCCTTCCTACCTCGGGGGTGAGCCCGGATTCATCGGGGGAACTCGGCGCAGGAGCTGCACGGGCGATACTGAGCTTGGAGCAGAGGTCGGTCCCTCCCCAACCCGGAAGTACTCAGATGCAGGGAGACACAGGAGTTCAGCTGCCCGAAGAGGAAGGGCTGTGCTCCAGTGAAGGAGGGACACCAGCACGGGAGACTCAGGAGGAAGGTGCAGGTGGAATATGTCAGCTATCTCCCAGCACCATGGAAGGAGAGGTGAGAGGTGCTCCGGGAGAGAATGCCATCTGTTTTGGGGAATTAAAAAGACCGCAGAAAATAGATAAGGAGGCGCTCTGGCAGGCCATATCTATCATGGACGCCAACCTTAAGTTGAGTCTTTCAGTTATCAAATCTGACTATGGGACTATTTACTCCAAAGTAGAACAGCAATGAGTGTGTCTGTCTGACTTAACTAAAAAATTGGAGAAACAAGAAGAAAATTTAGAGGAAATTAAAACTGTACAAATGGAAATGGTTAAAGAAAGATCATTTATCCCAGGACAAGCAGGCAGCATATTCTTAACACATGGGTGACGTCACCGACGGAGCCCTCGGTACGGACCTTTTTAACTAGAAGTTTCTAGTTGGCCGCACCGCGCGTGCGCGAGTGCCTTCCCGCCCGACGGAGGAGTGCGTGGTCCCCAGTTTCTTCGTTTCCGCGGAGCGAAGAAGACGCGTGTGTTTTTTCAACGGCCGTTGAAACCACTTTTTTGCCTTCCCGCTCGCGCTTTTTTTCCTAATTTTTCTTCTTTTGCCTTCGGGTATCTTTTTCTTTTGCTTTGTAAAAAAAAAAACAACTTGCTTTTTTTCTCCTTTTTTCGATTTTGCCCCGGCGGGGCCTGTTGCCATTATACAGGCCTCGGGGTTCGATTTTGCGGAGGCTGTTTTCCCCTTCATGCCCCCGCAGGTCGGTTTTAAAAAGTGCCAGCGGTGTGCACGCCCGATCTCCATCACTGACCCACACAATTGGTGTTTACAGTGTTTGGGTCCGGAGCATCGGGCGGACTCTTGCACCCGCTGTGCTACTCTTCAAAAGAGAACCCTTAAAAACCGAAGAATTCAACAAACTCTTCTCTTCGGCTCCGGGTCGGTGATGGACTCCTCGACATCGACAGCGGTACCACAGAAATCGGCACCGTCTACTTCGACACCGCCCGACCCCACATCGGCGTCTCTGGCGCCAGGTAAGCCGGCTAAGAAGCCTTCCTCTTCCCTCGAGCGCCCTCCAACTACGGTGGCGACGCCGACCTTGCCGGCATCGCACCGGTCCCGCAAGCACTCCGCCCCGATCTCGGTGAGTGCCTCGTCATCGGCCTCCTCATCGCCGGGGCGTGGAGCGGCATCTAAGGAACCGAAGAAAAAGAAAGCGGTTCCGATGCCACCCCTAGATGACCGTATCTCGGCCATTTTAAAAGTTCAACTCCAGGAACAGTTACAGCAACAACTCGAGCACCTGTTGCCCACGATCCTGGCACCGCTCCTTCCGGTACCAGACCGGCCCGAGCCCCGTACCGAACCCCCGGTATCCACCCCTTCGGTACCTATCAACACCTCCATGCCGATTCTTTCGGCTGAGCAGCTTCATACCCATCCAGTGGTTCACTCCCATACCACATCGGATCCTCCTCGGCACCAAGCAGTGCGTCATTCTTCCCGGGACCGGGATCGACGCCGATCTTCCTCTCCTGGTACCGTTTCGGTGCGTTCTGGGAAATCTTTATCCAAGACCCGCCATACCGCACCTTCCACCCCGGTGTCCCGACATGCACCAGAGGTCCGGGACCCTGACTTATGGGAGGAATCCCCTCTCGGTACCGAGGAGGATCCCTCCTCATCTGATGAGGACCCGTCGGCACCCGATGCCACCTCCAAACCGGAGCAGTCCTCATTTTCTAAATTTCTGAGGGAGATGTCTGCAGCCCTGTCCCTTCCTTTAGAATCTGACTCAAAGAAGTCTCAAGCCTTCCTGGAGGCTTTAGATTTCGAACAACCTCCTAAAGAGTTCCTCAAACTTCCCGTGCATGACATCCTACGGGAGACTTTTTACAAAAACTGGGAGAATCCCCTTACGGTACCGGGAGCCCCCCGTAAACTGGACAACCTCTATCGAGTCATCCCTATCCCAGGGTTCGATAAGTCTCAATTGCCCCATGAGTCCCTTCTTGTTGAATCCACCTTGAAAAAGACTCAGGGCTCCAGTGTCTATGCCTCTACCCCTCCTGGCAGAGAGGGTAAGACCATGGACAAGTTTGGCAAGAGGCTCTACCAGAATGCCATGCTGGCCAACAGGGCAAATAATTATTCATTCCATTTTTCATTTTACATGAAACATTTGGTTCAGCAGCTGTCCGCCCTTCAGAAATACCTCCCGGAGCGCAAGGTTCCACTGTTCCAACAGCACATCTCTGGCCTTCTTCAATTGCGCAAGTTTATGGTCCGCTCGATATACGACTCATTCGAGCTCACCTCCCGTGCCTCTGCCATGGCCGTAGCCATGCGCCGCCTGGCCTGGCTGAGAGTCTCCGACCTGGACATCAACCACCAGGATCGTCTAGCCAATGCCCCATGTCTCGGGGATGAACTTTTTGGTGAGTCACTGGATTCCACCACCCAGAAACTCTCCGCCCATGAAACCAGGTGGGACACCCTGATAAAACCAAAGAAGAAGGCTCCGCCTGCCCGTCCTTATCGACCTCAGTCTTCTTATCAGCGCAGGTTCTCAGCCAGGCCACTCAATCCGCCTCCTCAACAACCTCGGCGACCCCGTCAACAACAGCACCATACCCAGGCTCGTTCTCAGGCCACTCAACCCTCCAAGCCTCTCCAGCCTGCTAAGCAATCCCAGCCCTTTTGACTCTTCTCTCCAGGGCATAGCCAGTCATCCACCCTCGCTACCTCTTCCACAACCAATCGGGGTCGTCTCACCATATTCTCCAGCCGTTGGGAGGTCATCACATCGGACCAGTGGGTCCTCAACATCATCCGCCACGGCTACTCTCTCAACTTCCAGACTCTTCCATCAGACAACCCTCCCGTAGAGTCTGCTTCACACTCATCTCAAACCCCCCTCCTCCTGAGGGAGGTTCAATCCCTCCTCCTTCTCAATGCCATCGAAGAAGTACCTCTAGATCAAAGGGGTCAGGGATTCTACTCCCGCTACTTCCTGGTACCCAAAAAGACGGGAGACCTCCGTCCCATTCTCGATCTCAGGGACCTCAACAAGTGTCTGGTCAAGGAGAAGTTCAGAATGCTCTCCCTTGCCACGCTCTACCCTCTTCTTTCTCAACACGACTGGCTATGTTCCCTGGACCTCAAAGAGGCCTACACTCACATCTCCATCAATCAGAATTCTCGCCGCTACCTGCGGTTCCAGGTGCTGCACCAGCACTATCAGTACAAGGTGCTACCGTTCGGCCTCGCTTCCTCACCCAGGGTCTTCACCAAGTGCCTTATAGTGGTAGCGGCCTTCCTCAGGTCTCACAACCTCCAGGTGTTCCCCTACTTGGACGATTGGTTGGTGAAAGCACCTTCTTCTCAACTCGCGCTACAAGCTACTCATCACACCATCTCTCTCCTCCACCTCCTGGGGTTCGAGATCAACTACCCCAAGTCGCATCTGCTTCCCACCCAGCGACTTCAATTCATTGGAGCAGTTCTGGACACCACGCTCATGAGGGCTTTTCTCCCCTCCGATCGCCAGCGGACCCTCCTCCATCTCTGCCGTCAGGTGCTCATGCATCCCTCCATTCCTGCCCGACAGATGATGGTCATCCTAGGTCACATGGCCTCGACGGTGCATGTCCTTCCTCTGGCACGTCTCCACCTTCGCACGCCTCAGTGGACTCTCGCCAACCAATGGTCACAGACTACGGATCTTCTTTCTCATCCCATCTCTGTGACATCATCTCTTCAGCAATCTCTCCAATGGTGGTTGAACTCCTCAAATCTTTCCAGGGGTCTACTTTTTCATCTACCCCCTCACTCTATGATCATCACCACGGATGCGTCCCCCTATGCGTGGGGAGCTCACCTAGGAGATCTACGCACCCAGGGACTTTGGACCCCACAGGAGCGTCGTCATCACATCAATTTCCTGGAACTCAGAGCCATGTTCTACGCCCTCAAGGCTTTCCAACATCTCCTCTGTCCTCAAGTCCTCCTCCTGTGCACAGACAATCAAGTCGCCATGTACTACATAAACAAGCAAGGCGGCACCGGATCTCGCCCCCTTTGTTTGGAGGCTCTACGCATCTGGACCTGGGCCACGGACCGCAATCTCTTTCTCAGGGCGGTCTATATCCAGGGCGAACAGAACTCCCTGGCCGACAATCTCAGCCGCATCCTTCAACCTCACGAGTGGACGTTGGACCCTCCGACTCTGCTCTCCATCTTTGCTCGATGGGGCACTCCGCAGGTGGACCTCTTTGCAGCACCTCACAATCATCAACTGCCCCTCTTCTGTTCCAGACTCTTCTCTCCTCACCGTCTGGCCCCGGATGCATTCCTGCTCGATTGGAGGGATCGGTTCCTGTATGCATTCCCTCCACTTCCTCTGATGTTGCGGACCTTGTCCAAACTCCGCAAGGACAACGCCACCATGATTCTCATCGCTCCTCGGTGGCCTCGCCAACACTGGTTCTCCCTCCTGCTCCAACTCAGCTCCAGGGAGCCCATTCCTCTTCCTGTGTTTCCTACTCTACTTACGCAGCGGCATCAGTCTCTACTGCATCCCAATCTGTCTTCGCTCCACCTGACAGCTTGGTTTCTCTCGGGCTGACCTCTCCAGAGAATCTATCTCAGCCGGTCCGCCTCATCTTGGACGCCTCCAGGAAACCGGCCACCCTCCAATGTTACCATCAGAAATGGACCAGATTCTCCTCGTGGTGTCTCCGGCATCATCAGGACCCCACCTCCTTAGCGGTGGAAACTGTATTGGAATATTTGCTCTCGCTGTCCAATGCTGGCCTCAAAACTACCTCCATCAGAGTCCACCTCAGTGCCATCACTGCGTTTCATGAGCCTATTCTCGGAAAACCCCTCACGGCTCATCCTCTGGTTTCCAGATTTATGAGAGGGCTCTTCAATATCAAACCGCCTCTCAAGCCTCCTCCTGTCGTCTGGGACCTGAATGTGGTTCTCTCAGCACTCATGAAACCTCCATTTGAGCCTCTTGCCACAACTTCGCTCAGGCTCCTTACCTGGAAGGTGCTTTTCCTAATTGCCATCACCTCTGCCAGGAGGGTTAGCGAACTGCATGCACTGGTTGCCGACCCACCGTTCACTGTTTTTCACCATGACAAGGTTGTTCTGCGTACCCACCCTAAATTCCTTCCCAAGGTGGTCTCGGCTTTTCACCTTAACCAGTCCATTGTGCTGCCCGTCTTCTTCCCTAAGCCTCACTCGCACCCTGGAGAACAGGCGTTGCACACGCTGGACTGTAAGCTTGCCCTTGCTTACTACCTTGATCGTACCAGAGCTCACCGTACATCCCCTCAGCTATTTTTGTCTTTCGATCCCAACCGTTTGGGTCGTCCTGTCTCCAAACGGACACTTTCAAATTGGCTTGCTGCCTGTATTGCATTCTGCTATGCTCGGGCCGGTCTCTCACTGGAAGGTGCTGTCACGGCCCACAGAGTCCGAGCTATGGCTGCTTCTGTAGCTTTCCTCCGTTCCACGCCCATCGAGGAAATCTGCAAGGCTGCCACTTGGTCCTCAGTTCACACGTTCACTACTCACTACTGTCTGGATGCCTTTTCCAGACGGGATGGTCACTTCGGCCAATCGGTGTTACAGAATTTATTTTCATGATGGCCAACCATCCCCCCTCCCTCTTTGTTAGCTTGGAGGTCACCCATGTGTTAAGAATATGCTGCCTGCTTGTCCTGGGATAAAGCACAGTTACTTACCGTAACAGGTGTTATCCAGGGACAGCAGGCAGATATTCTTACGTCCCACCCACCTCCCCGGGTTGGCTTCTTAGCTGGCTTATCCTAACTGGGGACCACGCACTCCTCCGTCGGGCGGGAAGGCACTCGCGCACGCGCGGTGCGGCCAACTAGAAACTTCTAGTTAAAAAGGTCCGTACCGAGGGCTCCGTCGGTGACGTCACCCATGTGTTAAGAATATCTGCCTGCTGTCCCTGGATAACACCTGTTACGGTAAGTAACTGTGCTTTATTTCCCGTAAGTTGGAGAACTTTGAAAATTCTTTGAGGAAGAACAATTTAAGACTTTTGAATTTTCCTAAATATCCCGTCATTTCACCTGTTGAGATGGCGAGAAAGTATTTTCAAGAGGTTCTTTCCATTCCATTGGAAAATTTACCTCCAATTGTGAGGGCTTATTATCTGACTTTAAAGAAACCTCAAGGGGAATCTACAGCTGTTGAAGATCCGAAAGAAAATTTGGACATGAATTTGTCATCATTTCTAGAAAGTTCCCTTGAGGTGGTAACCGACAGAACTACTTTGTTGCTGACATTGGCTTTGGAAAGTGATAGGGAATATATTCTTCGTTTGTATTTCCGACATATTAATGATAAGTTTTTGGGCTCTAATGTGAGAATTTTTCCAGATTTGGCTCAGAAAACCCAGAAGCGAAGGAAGGAATTCTTGGCCCTAAGGCCAAGAGTCCTAGCTCTTGGGGCTACTTTTTTGGTTAAATTTCCAGCAAAATGTTATATTACTATCAGAGTAAGAATTTTCTTTTTTTTGAGCCCAAACAGCTTTTAGATTTTATTGGACCAAAAGAAAGGTTGGAATCTTAGTCCAATGATAAATGACCTACCATCCGGCTGTAGTTAGGGTTATCTAGGCCGTTACTTTAGTAAGAGTTATATTTCTAATTGTGAAAATTTCCTTTCTTGATCCCTAAAATTGTGGACTAAATATAGTTAATGTTTCCATTACATCTGATTGTATAATTAGGTGATTTCTTTTTGTTTGCTTGCTTGATTGTTTCCGATCTTTTTCAAGTTATGTATGCTTGATTAAATTTAAAAGGTTATAAAAAAAAATAAAATAAAATAATTAATTTTATGTTCTTTGATTAAGATATGTGGTAATTCCCTTCTATGCTGGTAATTTTATTCTCACAAAATAGACTTTTCTTATTATGATACTTCAGCGGATGTTTGCAGACTTCTGTATGAAGAATGGGTTCCGCTAGGCGTGCTAATTTTAGCAGAGATAAGAGTTTGTGAGAACTCTAATGTTTCAAAGTGTTTTTCAGGCCTGTAAAATGTATTGCCATTTTCCTATTCTGGGGATTTTAAGGGGCTCTGTCTTCACCTCCAGTTTCATGGAGGTCTTACCTTCTTCATCTACGCGCCTATACAGGCCTTTCTCTTCCCCCTCCTTCCTCAACATATTCGTAAATGTTTATACAAAAAGATTTTTAATATTCCTTTGAATCTGTCTAATGACTTCTCTTCCCTCAACTGTTTCGGTAGTAAATTCTAGGTTTGAGAGGCCATAAGTGAAAAAATCAAAACGATGTTGCTAACCTTTTCTGATGTCGGAGAGAGTATTCATTATGAATTTGTACCAACTGGGCAAACAGTTAACCAAGTTTACTATTTGAATGTGCTGAAAAGGCTGAATGAAAAAGTTAGACGAAAATGACCTGTACTTTTTGCCAACAACTCATGGCTCTTGCATCACGACAATGCACCAGCTCACACGACACTGTCTGTGAGGGAATTTTTTAGTCAGAAACATAGTAACATAGTAACATAGTAGATGACGGCAGATAAAGACCCGAATGGTCCATCCAGTCTGCCCAACCTGATTCAATTTAAATTTTTTTTTTTTTTTTTCTTTTTAGCTATTTCTGGGCGAGAATCCAAAGTTTTACCCGGTACTGTGCTTGGGTTCCAACTGCCGAAATCTCTGTTAAGACTTACTCCAGCCCATCTACAACCTCCCAGCCATTGAAGCCCTCCCCTGCCCATCCTCCTCCAAACGTCCATACACAGACGCAGACCGTACAAGTCTGCCCAGTAACTGGCCTAGTTCAATCTTTAATATTATTTTCTTATTCTAAATCTTCTGTGTTCATCCCATGCTTCTTTGAACTCAGTCACAGTTTTACTCTCCACCACCTCTCTCGGGAGCGCATTCCAGGCATCCACCACCCTCTCCGTAAAGTAGAATTTCCTAACATTGCCCCTGAATCTACCACCCCTCAACCTCAAATTATGTCCTCTGGTTTTACCATTTTCCTTTCTCTGGAAAAGATTTTGTTCTACGTTAATACCCTTTAAGTATTTGAACGTCTGAATCATATCTCCCCTGTCTCTCCTTTCCTCTAGGGTATACATATTCAGGGCTTCCAGTCTCTCCTCATACGTCTTCTGGCGCAAGCCTCCTATCATTTTCGTCGCCCTCCTCTGGACCGCTTCAAGTCTTCTTACGTCTTTCGCCAGATACGGTCTCCAAAACTGAACACAATACTCCAAGTGGGGCCTCACCAATGACCTGTACAGGGGCATCAACACCTTCTTCCTTCTACTGACTACGCCTCTCTTTATAACAGCCCAGAATCCTTCTGGCAGCAGCCACTGCCTTGTCACACTGTTTTTTCGCCTTTAGATCTTCGGACACTATCACCCCAAGGTCCCTCTCCCCGTCCGTGCATATCAGCTTCTCTCCTCCCAGCATATACGGTTCCTTCCTATTATTAATTCCCAAATGCATTACTCTGCATTTCTTTGCATTGAATTTTAGTTGCCAGGCATTAGACCATTCCTCTAACTTTTGCAGATCCTTTTTCATATTCTCCACTCCCTCTTCGGTGTCTACTCTGTTACAAATCTTGGTATCATCTGCAAAAAGGCACACTTTTCCTTCTAACCCTTCAGCAATGTCACTTACATACATATTGAACAGGATTGGCCCCAGCACCGAACCCTGAGGGACTCCACTAGTCACCTTTCCTTCCTTCGAGCGACTTCCATTAACCACCACCCTCTGGCGTCTGTCCGACAGCCAGTTTCTGACCCAGTTCACCACTTTGGGTCCTTAACTTCAGCCCTTCAAGTTTGTTCAACAGCCTCCTATGAGGAACTGTATCAAAGGCTTTGCTGAAATCCAAGTAAATTACATCTAGCATATGTCCTCGAATAACTGTATTGGAATACCCTCCCTACTCACCTGATCTGGCCCCCAATGACTTTTTTCTTTACCCAAATATAAAGGAAGTATTGAAAGGGTAATATGACAACAGCTCAAGTTATCTTGAAAAATTTTCTATTCTCTCGCCGTTTCAACACGGGTTTTGTCCTAACTTCAGCATTGAAACCCTTTTAGTCTCTTTACTTTCAAAGATTCAACAACTACAGTTATGAAATAAATATGCTATCTAGTTTCAGTTCGATATGTCTGTGGCGTTCATGTCATTCATCATGACATTTTGCTCTATTTACTTTCAGATATTGGCCTCAATCAGGTTGTCCTGGATTCAAGTTTCAAGTTTTATTAAAATTTGATGTACACGCAATATCAAACATTTTAATGTGTATTACAAATTAAAAAGGGTACAAATGATAAGAACATAGGAATTGCCGCTGCTGGGTCAGACCAGTGGTCCATCCTGCCGAGCAGTCTGCTCATGCGGCAGCCCTCAGGTCAAAGATCAGTGCTCTAAATGAGTCCAGCCTCACCTGCGTACATTCCAGTTCAGCAGGAACATGTCCAACTTTGTCTTGAAAATCTAGTGGGTGTTTTCTCCTATAACAGATTCCGGAAGAGCGTTCCAGTTTTCCACCACTCTCTGGGTGAAGAAGAATTTCCTTACGTTGTACGGAATCTCTCCCGTTTAAACTTTGGAGAGTACCCTCTCGTTCTCCCTACCTTGGAGAGGGTGAAAAGTCTGTCTTTATCTACTAAGTCTATTCCCTTCAGTATTTTGAATGTTTCGATCAAGTCCCCTCTCAGTCTCCTCTTTTCAAGGGAAAAGAGGCCCAGTTTCTCCAATCTCTCATTGTACGACACTTCCCCAGCCCCTTAACCATTTTAGTCGCTCTTCTCCGGACCCTTTCGAGTAGTACCGTGTCCTCCTTCAGGTATGGCGACCAGTGCTGGATGCAGTACTCCAGGTGAGGGTACACCATGACCCGGTACAGTGGCATAATAACCCTCTCCGATCTGTTCGTGATCCCCTTTTTAATCATTCCTAGCATTTTGTTCACCCTTTTCGCCGCCGCCACGCATTGTGCAGATGGCTTCATCGACTTGTCGATCAGAACTCCCAAATCTCTTCCCTGGGAGGTCTCTCCAAGACATCCTGTATTCGTGCATGAGATTTTTGTTACTAACATGCATCACTTTACTCTTATCTACATTGAACCTCATTTGCCATGTCGATGCCTATTTCTCAAGCTTGATTATGTCATGTTGCAGATCTTCATAATCCCCCTGTGTCTTCACTACTCTGAATAACTTCGTATTGTCCGCAAATTTTATCACCTCACTCATCGTACCAATGTCCATATCGTTTATAAAGATGTTGAAGAGCACGGGTCCAAGCACTGAGCCCTGCGGCACCCCACTTGTGACGTTCTTCCAGTCCGACTATTTTCCATTTACCCCCACTCTCTGTTTCCTATGCTCCAGCCAGTTTTTAATCCACATGAGTATTTCACCCTCAATTCAATGACTCGCAATTTTCCAAAGTAGTCGTTCATGTGGAACCTTGTTGAACGCCTTCTGGAAATCCAGATATACAAAGTCAACCAGGTCGCCCTTGTCTATCCGCCTGTTTACTCCTTTGAAGAAGTGCAGCAAGTTCGTCAGACAAGATCTGCCTTTGCCGAAATCGTGCTGGCTGGTCTTCATCAGACCATGTCAGTCAAGGTGATCAATGATGCGGTCCTTTATCAGTGCCTCTACCATCTTTCCCGGTACCGAGGTCAGACTCACCAGTCTGTAGTTTCCTGGATCTCCCCTCGAACCCTTTTTGAAGATCGACGTAACATTCCATTCCAGTCTTCCGGAATTTGTCCCGATTTGATTGACAGATTGGCTATTAGTTGAAGCAGTTCAGCTATAGTCCCTTTTAGTTCCTTGATGACCTTAGGATTGATGCCATCTGGTCCCGGGGATTTATCGCTCTTTAGCCTATCAATCTGCTTGTATACCTCTTCTAGACTGACCGTCAGCCCTGTCAGTTTCCCATCTTTGTTTCCAGCATAGAGCCTGATGGATTTCGGTATATCCTCTTCAATAAATACAGACGCAAAAAATGTGTTCAGTTTGTCGACAATTTCTTTATCTTCTTTTAGCACTCCCTTTATTCCATGGTCATCCAACGCCCCCACCGCTTCCTTTGCGGGTTATTTCCTCTTAATGTATCGAAAGAACGGCAATTTATTACAAAAAAAAATTATCTATCTATCTATCTATCTATCTATCTATCTATCTATCTATCTATCTATCTATCTATCTATCTATCTTCATACAAACTTATACCTATACAGAAGGAAAGGGGGATGAACTACAATCATTGAAGAAAAGGAAGAGACATCTATTGGTAAAGCATCGGGGGGGGGGGGGGGGGAAGGAATGACAAATGAAGAAAAAGAAGTAAAGAAAATAAAAAGAAGGAAAAATAAGGGAATAGGATTTGAGTCCTGAGAATAAAGGTTGATTGAAACTGTGGATGGCTCTAAGCGAGTTATCTTATCTATGTCTCAAATGCATCTATATATCTATTTCTATTGTCTCGTTTTTATTCAATTAATATGGAAGGTGTTATATCAAAGCCTCGGAGATCTCCTTGTGGGGTTCCTCAAGGCTCCCCGCTGTCTCCAATCCTATTTAACATCTTTATGAGTACATTGAAAATACTATAATCTGATATCTTAGGAAACCCTATTTACTTATGCTGATGACATCTTTGTTCTGCTTGAGGTTGATTCAGATCTTTTTAATATTGTTCCTAATATAAATCATTGTATTTCCAAACTTCAATCTTCTGGGCAATGTCAGTCCAAATGAAATTCAATACTGCAAAAACTAAACTCCTGTGGTTAGGCCCCAAATTGGACTGCCTTCCCTTAGTTGTGACTTTTGGATTATGGGGTATCTTTGCAGATCAAATTTTCCTCCACGATATTAGATATTCTTGTAGACTCTTTGCTTACATTCAAGGATCAATTAAACTCTCTTGTTAAGAAGTGCTTTTTTAGCCTTCGTATGCTGAGGAAAGTTAGGGCGTTTTTTTCATCAACAGCATTTTTCTGTCCTGGTTCAATCTGTTATACTTGCCCGGTTGGGTTACTTTAATGCAGTTTACCTGGGATTAACTAAGACTGGCCTTCAAAGGCTCCAACTGATACAGAATACTGTTGCTAAACTGATCTTCGGGAAAAGTAATTTTGATCATGTGTCCCCATTATTCAAAAAGCTACACTGGCTTCCTTTCAGTTCAGGACCCATTCCAAATGTGCATGTAATGCTTTCAAGATCCTGTTTGGATTTTTGTTCCTCTTGTTCCCCTATCCTGGAATACTCACAGATCTTATCTCATGAGAAGTATCCAAAGATTTAAACTCTCCCTCATTTAAGCGAATAAAAGCTGTCAGGAAATTTAGCCAATTTTCTATTTTAAAATTAACAGAATTATGGAATGGAATGCCATTTACTTTAAGGGGTCCAGGCTCCTTCCTTAAAAACAATTTTATTTGGAAATCATTTTGAAAATCATTTCTGTTATTTTTTTCTTTGACTTAACGATCCCTCATTGTTTTCATTTTTCTTTTTTTTTCTTATGTCAAGCTTCTTTTTTGGTGATGACCCAGTCTCCAAATCCAAGTTTTAGTTTAGCACTTTTTCTAGGATGAGTTTGCAAACTTAAGTGTCAGATCAGTTGTACTTACCTTCATGCTTTAGGGGCAGCAGTTTCTGGGATATCTTCACTGTGGGTTGGTAGGACAAGAGGGAGCTATAAGGAAAGAGTAATCAGTGGATTGTGTTGCTGGTGTCAAGAGATTTACTCTCAATTTGTTTAGTGCATAAGTCCCCTTCAAGGGAATACATAAGGTTTTGAGTGGTCATTGCATTCATTTAAGAATGCTATGCCAAAATGCACAGCATGTGGGTTTAAACTGTGTGAGATTACTGGCGTATCTAGTATAGTAATATATATTTCTTTTTCTCCACCCCCAACATTTTTTCTTTGGTTTAACTGTGCATATAAAAGGATGTCCTGTGTAATGAATAAGTAGAGAAACACTATAAATGTTCAAGATTTTTCTGTTTTGGTACCTAGTTGACTGACTTTTGAAAGCCAATAATATATTGGCGTTTTAAAGATTTACAGATATGTTAGTGACTTGATTAAAATGAAAAATTATAATGCTTACCATTTGGTCTCTGTTGCCAAGGAAACGAGTTGATATGCTTCAGCTGTGCTGATTCTGAACATTTATATTCAAGAGATGGGCCTCAATATCATACTTTATCTGTAACTGTGCAAACCTTAAAATATATTTTACTTTTTGTATTTATTTTAAGAGGATTTAGAAAGATGTATTCCATTTCCGTTGTAATCTAGACTAACATTGTAAAAGAATAACATTCTTAACTTAGTCTGAATTGGTAGAGTCAACAACTTCAAGAATGTATTTTAAAATGTATATGCTTTGGAAAAAAAACTGAAAAGGAAGATAAATGGTGCTTTATATGAAGAATAGGATACATAAATGCTGTATGTGTTTTAGGGGTGCTGGTAGCATGCAAACCCTTCTGGACCCAAGTCATAGTGTCATACATGCCCTTTAGCGTCCTTTCATGTCACACTGGGGCCCTTTTTTCTAAACTGTTAAGCACTAGTGCACACTGAGGCCATGATTCTACAAAATGTGTCCCGATTTTAGGCAGCTGTAGGCGTCCTACAGCTGTCTAATCAGTCAATCGGGATGCACGTTTTTTTAAAAAAATGCTCCCCAGGCAGGCCGCCTATATTGAAGGCACCTCCGGGAGCCTAGGGAGGCCCGCAAGACGCCTAAGCTCGCCTAAGGGCCTTAGGCGAATCTAGGCGGCCCTACGCGTCTCCCTAGTAGAGGAAGAGACGCTTACAATGTAGGCCAACAAAATGCTGGTCTACATTGTAAGTAGATGCGGCCGCTATACTTATTGTGGCAAGGGATCTCTCTGCCGCTATAAGTATAGCGGGCCGCGGCCGCCTGTCCGATTGCCGGCAGGAGGGTGCCCAAACCCTCCTGCCAGAAGATGCCCCCCCCCTGACACTACCGATCGCTGGCAGGAGGGTGCCCAAACCCTCCTGCCAGAAGATGGCCCCCCCCCGACAATACCGATTGCTGGCAGGAGGGTGCCCAAACCCTCCTGCCAGAAGATGCCCCCCCCGGCACTACCGATCGCTGGCAGGAGGGTGCCCAATCCCTCCTGCCCGAAGACGCACCCCCTCCGCACCCTCCCCCCCCACGCTAACAGCCACCAAACCTCCACCCCACCAAACTAACCTTTTCTTTTGGCCAGACGGGTCTTGCCCATTCAGCCGGCAGGCCCGCCTCGTCGAAATGAGGCGGGCCCGTCCCTTCCCGGCCCATCCCGCCGAAGCCTAAGGCCTGATTGGCCCAGGCTCTAGAAGCCTGGACCAATCAGGCCTTAGGCATAGCGGGTCCGCCCATCCCCACTTAATCTAAGGCCTGATTGGCCCAGGCTCTAGGCGCCTGGACCAATCAGGCCTTAGACTTAGTGGGGATGGGCGGACCCGCTATGCCTAAGGCCTGATTGGCCCAGGCTCCTAGAGCCTGGGCCAATCAGGCCTTAGATTAAGTGGGGATGGGCGGACCCGCTATGCCTAAGGCCTGATTGGTCCAGGCTTCTAGAGCCTGGGCCAATCAGGCCTTAGGCTTCGGCGGGATGGGCCGGGAAGAGACGGGCCCGCCTCATTTCGACGAGGCGGGCCTGCCGGCTGAATGGGCAAGACCCGTCTGGCCAAAAGAAAAGGTTAGTTTGGTGGGGTGGAGGTTTGGTGGCTGTTAGCGTGGGGGGGAGGGTGCGGAGGGGGTGCGTCTTCGGGCAGGAGGGATTGGGCACCCTCCTGCCAGCGATCGGTAGTGCCGGGGGGGGGGGCATCTTCTGGCAGGAGGGTTTGGGCACCCTCCTGCCAGCGATCGGTAGTGTCGGGGGGGGGGGGCCATCTTCTGGCAGGAGGGTTTGGGCACCCTCCTGCCAGCGATCGGTAGTGTCGGGGGGGGGGCATCTTCTGGCAGGAGGGTTTGGGCACCCTCCTGCCAGCGATCGGTAGTGTCGGGGGGGCGTCTTCTGGCAGGAGGGTTTGGGCACCCTCCTGCCAGCGATCGGTAGTGTCGGGGGGGGGGGCATCTTCTGGCAGGAGGGTTTGGGCACCCTCCTGCCAGCGATCGGTAGTGTCGGGGGGGGGGGGGCGGTCGGTAGTGTCGGGGGGGGGGGGCATCTTCTGGCAGGAGGATTTGGGCACCCTCCTGCCGGCAATCGGACAGGCGGCTGCAGCCCGCTATACTTATAGCGGCAGAGAGATCCCTTGCTGTGATAAGTGTAGCGGGCCGTGTCTATTCTAACCCGATTCTTTAACCAGTGTCTGTAACATGGACGCTGGTTACAGAATCGGGGTTTAGTGTAGGCCTAATTCTGAATAGGACACCTCTCCCGGGCGTCCTATACAGAATCAGGGCCTTAATGTGGAGGAAAAAAAGCTTACTGGAAAGCACATTAAAACATGTTATGCCTGGATACATGAAACTGATTTGCAGAAAATTTTCAAGTAAAAAACTATTTTTAGATCCTGTTAACTAATTTTAGATTACAAAATAATCTTACATTGGGTCATTTGGATAAACTGGGTCATTTGTTTTATTGAATTATTGAAACAGAGAATATAGTGGGTTTTTTTTTTAAAATATAATTTTTATTGTAAAAGCAGTCAAATACACACAACCGTGGTCTGGCAGACGACCACATAACAGATATAACAACAAAGCAAAACAGTAGGAAATACAGAAGCTTCATAGCAGAGAAGGTGTATTCATAACGTCCGTCATGAAGGAACATACAATCGATGGAATGAAAAGGAAGAATCTCGTCAAAGGGAGTCTCAAAAGGCGCCCCCGAAAGGACCCTCCTCAAGATAATAAAGACTGCAAAAACATTTTTGTCATCATTAGAAACCCCTCACCCCTCACTCACCCAGCCATCCAACAGATATAACTATCCAGCACAAACAATCAACACATTTCACAACAGCCACCCTCCTAGCACTCCACAGACATACCACAATCAACCGATCTCGAGAGTTGCGGGCAAGTAGGCCAAAGCAGGCCCCAATCAAGGAGCCGCCCATACCTAAAAAGGGGACCATATTTAAGGCAGGGCTCTGGGAGCTGCGGAGTCAGCCGCAACTTGAAATGCTCTCCACAGGGAAACATATATTACCCTATCACGTCCAATAGATGCCGTATGGGATTGAACTTCAAAAGCAGCGAGCTCCCGCATGCGGTGGAGCCATTGGGTGAAGGATGCGGACTCAGGCTCCACCCAATGTAAAAGCAACAGCTTCTTCACCATTAAGAGTGCAGTGTACAAAAACTTCTGATACGGTTTGGTAAAGCCTGCGGCGGATAAGTCCTCCATGTCACCCAACAATAAGAGGCCATAAGACCGGGGAATGGTCCGGCCGATGATGCCCTCAAGAAAAGGGAGAACCTGGAGCCATAGGGCTGCATGAGGGCACTCCAAAAACATGTGCAGTAGGGTGCCCCTCACTCTCTTACAATGAGAGCAAATGTCATCATCCCATAAACCCATGGCATGTCCCCGAGCCCTAGAGATGTAAGTCCGATGTAATATCTTAAATTGCATTTCCCTAAGGTCCATTGATCCCGTGAATTGAATAAGATTAGTAAAAAGTTCCAGAAATTGAGTCTCGGTGTAATCAAGAGCTAAATCTCGAGACCACAGGGCCACAATCCTAGGCAGATAAGAGGGGGGAAGCGCATTTTTGAGTAGCCTGTACCAAGTGGATAAAGTATTTGTCTGAGAAGGTAAGAGTGCCAAGTAAGAGTCCAATTTTCCCAGTGACCAGGTCTCTCCCCACTTTCGATTAAGGGAAAAATAGTAATGTCTGACTTGCAAGTATGCCCAGAAATGCGAAGCCGGGAGATCCCATCGGGTCTGGAGGAGTGAAAACGCGGGTAAAGTCCCCGAGGTTTCATCAGAGAGATGTCGCAAGCCGACACAGCCCCGGGAGTCCCACAATTGAAACCCTGTGGTACCCATCCCCGGGAGGAAGTCTACGTTACCCACCAGGGGCAAGAAAGGAGAAGCCTGTGGGGCCCGCCCCTGCTCCTTCCGCCACCACCACCAGGCCCGGCGCAGCGGTTTCAGGAGAGGGAATCGGGAATCCACCCCCGGGAGAGACCGGGGGGACAAATGCAATAAAGATACAAAGGAATGAGGAGCGCACCACACCTGGATCCATCCCGATGGTGAATACCTATAGTGGCCAGAGATACCCTCATGGACAAAGCGCATTAGGGAAGCAACGTTGTACCTGCGAATATCAGGAAGATTTAGGCCTCCTTGCCCAGAGTCTAGGGATAAAGTAGCAAAACTGATGCGAGCCCGTCTTTTGCGCCACAGGAACGAGAGAAGAATAGACCGAAAGACTTGGACATCCTTGTTCAGGATCCAAAGCGGAATCATTTGAAGCGGATATAAAAGCTTCGGCAGGAGTACCATTTTGAATAACGCCGCACGGCCCCACAGGGAGAGGGGTAAATCCTTCCACTTCTCACATAGAGCACGGATAGCCTCAATATGATGGAGAACATTGTATTGATAAAGAAGATGAGATTGGGTGCTCAAATAAACGCCAAGGTATCGCATGGGTTTCCGAACCGGCAGAATCGGTAAAGCGTCATGCCATTGCTCATGTCTATGAGAAGCCAGAGGCAGGAGTTCCGATTTGGCACAATTAACCCTAAGTCCCGAGACTTTCCCAAAAACTTGAACAAGAGAAAGAGCCTCCGGTAAGTGTGATGGTGCGTTTTCCAAATATAACAGAATATCGTCCGCAAATAGATTGATGCGACTTTCCTTGGCTCCAACCTTAATACCGAGAAGCGAAGGATGAGATCGAATCTTAACCGCTAAGGGTTCAATAGCCAGAAGAAAAAGTAGCGGGGACAGAGGGCACCCCTGGCGAGTACCTCGTGCAAGCGGAAAAGAGGAAGTAAGTTGTCCATTAATAAAAAGATTAGCCTGAGGCAAAAAATAAAGACCACGCACCCAGTCCACAAACATGCCTTCCAACCCATAGTGCCCCATAACCCAGAAGAGGTATGACCAAGATATGCTATCAAATGCCTTCTCCATATCGAGGCCCACTATAGCCGCCTGGTTATTTCCCCCTCTGCGAGAGTAAATGGCCATCAAAGCTCTCGTGAGATTCATGGAGGCATATCTGCCAGGCACGATGCCCACCTGATCTTCATGGATAAGGAGGTGGAGATAGACGTTCAGGCGTTTAGCAAGTAACGCAGCTAGCAATTTTGTGTCTTGATTAAGTAGCGATATGGGCCTATAAGAGCCCACCTGGGACGGGTCCTTACCCGGCTTGGGTAACAAAACTACATGTGCCAGATTGTAGCGGTCCACACCTTTTTGGGAGTGCAAGGAATTAAAAGCAGCCGCCAGAGGGTCAGATATAACGTCAGACAGAATCTTATAAGAACATAAGAAATGCCTCCGCTAGGTCAGACCCGAGGTCCATCGCGCCCAGCAGTCCGCTCACGCGGCGGCCCAACAGGTCCAGGACCTGTGCAGTAAATTTCTATCTATACCCCTCTATTCCCTTTTCCAGCAGGAATTTGTCCAAACTTTTCTTAAACCCCAGTACTGTACTCTGCCCTATAACTTCCTCTGGAATTGTATTCCAGGTGTCCACCACACGTTGTGTAAAGAAGAACTTCCTAGCATTAGTTTTGAATTTGCCTCCTTTCAACTTTTCCGAATGCCCTCTTGTTTTTTTATTTTCTGAAAGTTTGAAGAATCTGTCCCTCTCTACTCTCTCTATGCCCTTCATGATCTTGTAAGTCTCTATCATATCCCCTCTTAATCTTCTCTTTTCTAGGGAAAAGAGTCCCAGTTTTTCCAATCTCTCAGCATATGAAAGGCTTTCCATCCCCTTAATCAGTCGTGTTGCTCTCCTCTGAACTCTCTCGAGCAATGCCATATCCTTTTTAAGGTACGGTGACCAATACTGGACGCAGTACTCAAGATGTGGACACACCATTGCCCGATACAGCGGCAGGATAACTTCTTTCGTTCTGGTTGTAATACCTTTCTTGATTATACCTAGCATTCTATTCGCTCTCTTAGCGGCAGCTGCGCACTGTGCTGTCGGCTTCATTGTCATGTCCACCATCACCCCCAAGTCCCTTTCTTGTGCACTCTCATTCAAAAACTTCCCTCCCATCACATAATTATACCTCGAGTTTTTGCTTCCCACATGCAATACTTTACACTTTCCAACATTGAATTTCATCTGCCATCTCTCTGCCCATTCCCCTAGTTTGTCCAAGTCTCTTTGCAATTCTTCGCAGTCCTCCTTTGTCCGAGCTCTACTAAATAGTTTGGTGTCGTCCGCAAATTTTATTATCTCACACTTCGTCCCTGTTTCTAGATCATTTATGAATATGTTAAAAAGCAGTGGCCCGAGCACCGAGCCCTGCGGAACACCACTCGTGACCTTTCTCCAGTCTTGTAGTATTCCGGTCCGTAACCATCCGGCCCGGGAGATTTAGTCAATTTAAGGTCTTTAATACCCAATTCCACCTCAAGACGAGTTATGGGAGCATTCAGAGCCTGAACTTGAGTCGGTTGGAGCCGGGGAAGGATGATATCACCGAAAAAGCGGTCTCTATCCGCGTCCGTCGAGGGTCGCTCAGCATATAGATCTTTGTAATACGATACAAATTGATGATGTATGTGTGCTTCAGTCGTATGTGTGTGACCCTGCGTGTCGGTAATAGTGGTGATGACTTGTCGCTTACGATAGGGGCGGACCAAGCGCGCCATCAGCCTCCCAGCTCTTTCCCCCCCACCGATGTAAGTTATAACGACGAAAATACAGATCCCTCTCCGCTCGCCCTGAGAGAATCGTATCTATTTGCTGTCTAAGTGAACGTATGCGGATACGATCAGCCTCCTGCTGAGTCCCCTGGTGGCGCCTCCGCAGCTGTTGGAACTCGCCCGATAGCAACAGCAGTTCCGCTTCCAATTTCTTTTTCCTTCCCGCGACATACGCGATAACGAAACCCCGTAATACTGCCTTGGAGGCCTCCCAGAACAGCCCAGGATCAATGTCAGGATCAGAATTGGTATTGTAGTAGTCCAGCCATTTTTCCCTAAGGTATCTACGAAAACCAAGATCTTTAAAGAGGTATCCCGGGAAACGCCACGTCCGAGCCGAAGAGTCAGCTGTAATTTGAAGAGAGAGCGTCACAGGGGAGTGATCAGAAAGAGGAACGTCCTCTATCTCCACAGCACAAACAATGGGCAGCAGCGTGGGAGAGAGCAAGAAGTAGTCAAGACGAGTGTAAAGATTGTGAGGATTGGAATAAAACGTATAGGTACGCTCCGTAGGGTGGAAGAGGCGCCAAATATCTAATAGTCCTAACTGCGTGGTCAAAAAGTTAACTCCTTTACCCATGTGGTCCTTAGGGAAGCGTTTAGCGGGCGCACAATCTTGGGAAGGATCCGCTGTTATATTAAAGTCGCCCCCCATGAGGATTTGGTAACCCGGGTACTGTGTCAGCCGCGACATCAACCCCGAGAAGAAACAGTGATTATATATGTTAGGAGCATATACATTACAAAATAAGTATTGCCTTCCCCAGAGCTCACCCAGCACTATGACATATCGGCCTCTTTATCCTGGATAACCTTATGCAATTGAAACGGGAGTTGTTTATGGACCAAAATGGCCACCCCCCTCTGACGAGTGTTGTAAGAAGAGTAGTACACCTCACCCACCCAATCCCTCCTAAGTTTCTCGTGTTCAACATTTGTGAGATGGGTCTCTTGTAGGAAAGCAATATCGATAAGTTCCCTGCGGAACCAGGAGATTATTTTTTCCGTTTGACCAGAGAGTGGATCCCATCCGCATTAAGGGACGAAAATTTTAGATTAACCATTGTCCACCCGGCCTGGATCGATAGGAGCAGAAAAGACAGTCTGATAGTGATAGAGGTAGAAGAGCCCCCCAGCAAGGCCCTCCCCCTGCTCAGCATCAAAGGGATCATATATTAGCAAATGAAGGCAATACATAACTACCCGCGCTCTCGAGACTCCACACATACATCCCCAATCATACCCCCCCTCCCCCCGATACACTTCCCCCACCCCCCTACCTCCCAGCCACCCCCCCTCCGAACTGACCTACCTTCAAGCATCACTCTACCTATCCCGGAACCAGTGTAGAACCAGTGCCCCGCACCCCCCCCTCCAGAAAACAAAGTGCAGCATGATATCTATATAGTCAGCACAAGAACAACAAAAGTAAACAAACACGCTCTTCAAATGTGGCAATAAACAGAACGTCCACCCCGGGCTTCAAAGCAGGCTGCAGAGGAAGAGAGTCATGCCCCCTGCACGATGAAGCGGACCCGGATCCCACAGAAGGGGCTCAATGGGTACAGGTGGCAGGAATATAGCCATGGGATGTGTAAGTCCAGGAGCCACAGTCCAGAGGCCGCCAGCTTCCATCTCTCTTCGGGCCCCGGCCAAAGGATACCATCCCTGCTTTGACAGCAGAGAGAAAGCCCGCTACCTCCCTGGTGGGCTATATGATATGTCAATCGGGCCCACACCGGCTTCAGATCCCTCAAGGAGCCGGCAGTCCCTCCAGGTATGAACGAAGCGCTGCTGGAGTATCCATCATGACCACGCCAGTGTTGGTTTGGATGCGCACCTTAGCAGGATATTGAAGAGTGAATTTAATCCCTCTGGCATGAAGCTGTGTGCAGTAGGGTGCCAAAGCCCTTCGTTTCTCTGAGAGCCGGATGGAAAAGTCCTGAAAGAGCAGAAGCTTGGTGCTGTTGTAATCCAGGGAGCGGGCTCGTCTGTATGCCTCCAAGATACGGGCCTTAATCGCATAGTTGAGAAATCGGGCTATAACAGGACGTGGTCTGGCCCCCTCAGCACGTGGCGCTCCTATGCGGTGTACCCTTTCCACATGCACCGGGCCCAGGGAAGCCATGAGTCCCAGGGCCTGAGGCAACCACGTGGCCACCAGGTCTCCTAGCTCAGTATCCCGGACCGACTCCGGCACCCCTATGAGCCTTAAGTTATTTTGACGGCTGCGGTTTTCAGCCTCCTCAGCCCGATCATCCAGCTGCCGGACCTTTGCTTCCAAGGCCGCCAGTCGCCCATCCGCCGTGTCCGCCCGATCTTCTTGGGCCGAGATTCACTCCTCAGCCTGCTGGAGACGCGCAGCGTGCCCTGCAATGCTGTCTTTTACTTCTTCCAGCACAGCATGCAGTTTAGACAGTTTTTCATCCAGCAATTTAGAAAGATGGCAGACTGAGACTTGCATGTCTGCCTCGTGCTGGGACCCAGCTGCCGAGATCGGGCTGGGGGGCCGCCATTTTTTCCGGCTTAACTGACCTCTCTTTTCCAGGCCTTGGGGTCCTTATCGGCATGCTGGCCGATCACAGCTGATCTGCACGCCTCTGAGCGCTCACACGGTAGCAGGAGAGAGCCCGAAGTGAAGTAGTATAAATTCAGCGCGGTGCGTGCCGGCTATCAGCAAGTTGTGCGGCGATTTCTGGGGGAAGGAGCGGAGCCCGATCTACTCGTGTCCGTTCAGCGCGCTAGCGTCACGTGACCCCCCGAATATAGTGGTTAATAAGGATTCTAAGGCTCATCTAGTTTGCTAGGTTTCATTCCTGGTGCATTGCCATTAAACCCAATTGACTACTGGGTTCCCTTCAACTAGAGATGTGCTGTGCTTATTCCATGGCTTTTTCGATTCCATTACTGGTTTTATCTCCATTACATAGTTAAATACAGGTGTTGGGTGGTAAGGAAAGTTTGTCCATTTGAATCAACCCACTATGTTTGGTGATTACTATTTATACATATGCATATATAGGGGCAAAAAGTAGATATACTTTAAGTAGTATTTTGCAATGAATGCATTCAAATAACCACAGGGGTTTTTTTTGGGGCCTACTGTCAAACTAAAGGCCCCTTTTACAAAGCTGAGGTAGTGAGTCCCGTTGTGACAAATGTGACAAAACCCATAGGAACTGAATGGGCTGCATCACAGTTGCTGAGTGGGAATTGCTACCATGGCTTTATAAAAGGGCTCATAAATGTAAGATTGGATTTTTCTGAGACCAAAAATGCTTTTATTTACATAATTTATGGAATGTGTATTTAAGCGATACCAAAGGGTAGAGCAGAACATTCCATCTAGGCAGTGGCGTACCTAGGGTATGTGGCACCCGGGGCCCATCATTTTTTGACACCCCCCCATGTAAAAAAAATATTTTTTGTAATGACCATGAAACGGAATAAATGGTCAGAATAGAAACAGGCAGTGAAAATTTTCTTTTATTCCAAACATAACATAACATAAATTATGTCTGAATTGTCATGACATCAGAAGTACATATGGAGTAGTTGCAGGTGATGCTTGGGACAGTTCTGAATGTGTTAGTTCGGTTTTATGTGTTTTTTTGAATAGCAGGGTTTTTATTTCTTTTTGAAGGTTTTGTAGTCTGGTCGAGGTCAATAGGTTGTAGAGTTGGGGGTCGAGTGTTGCAGCTCGAATGGCTAGGAGGTTGTTGAACAATTTTTTTCTTTTGACGTTTTTGGTTGGAGGGTGTGTGAATGGTGCGTGAGTTCTCCTATGTCTGGTTGAGGTGGATTGAATTATTTAGCTGAAGAAATTAGTTACCCCCTTATCCCACACACATTAATTCTCTTCCATTTTTGTTCCCATTATAAAAAACACTGATAAGTTCCCAGAAAAAAAATACATTAAAATAAGAAGTGAAAACAAAGGCCCCTACAGATGAGAAAATAACATAAGAATAGCCTAACTGGGTCAGACCAATGGTCCATCATGCCCAGTAGCCCATTCTCATGGTAGCCAATCCAGGTCACTAATACCTGGTCAAAACCCAAAGAGTATCAACATTCCATGCTACCGATCCAGGGCAAGCAGATACACATCCCTCATGTCTTAATAACAGATTATGGACTTTTCCTCCAGGAATTTGTCCAAATCTTTCTTAAAACCAGCTACACTATCTGCTTTTACCATAACTTCTGGCCACTTCATTTTTAAGTTTAGATCTTTCCTTCCAAACTGAGACCTTGCTAGATGTCAAATACAGCACAAGGTAACTTCACACGGACTTAGCTGTGCAGGAAATGTGAATCTCCTCATACACCCACCATATAGTGCAAAAATGTGCAAAGGTCTGTTTTTTTCTTTCGATCACTACATAGCCTAATGCCACACAAGCAGCGCTGTTACAAACATATTCTCTAGGTCAATGCTAAGGATAACAAAGTTTCCTTCCTTGGACCAGAAGGAGATACTGATAAACCACTGGAAGAGATCCCAAAACAACACCCAAAGACCCACTCAGTGTGTGAACCAGTTGAGTGGAGTGGACTAACTGGGGTGTGGAAATGGGCCCGGAGTTTGCTCAGCAGAATTTCCCAGACCACCTCTTCCTCTCAACACATTGACACGCTGCCACCACCACCACTAGGAACACCTCACCGGGTAGGCCAGCAATGCTATAAACTTTATAGAAACATAGAAACATAGAAGATGACGGCAGATAAGGGCCATAGCCCATCAGGTCTGCCCACTCTTCTGACCCACCCCCAAGTCTACTATCCTAGGGATACCACTCCTGGTGACAGGTTCCCTTGGCTTAACCCTCTAAGGGATCCCACATGGGCATCCCATTTGCTCTTAAATTCTTGCACGCTATTTGCCTCGATCACCTGCACTGGGAGCTTGTTCCAAGGATCAACCACTCTCTCGGTGAAGAAATATTTCCTGATGTCGCCATGAAATTTCCCGCCCCTGAGTTTGAGCGGATGCCCTCTTGTGGCTGAGGGTTCTTTGAGAAAGAGAATCTTTTCTTCCATCTCGATACGACCGGTAATATACTTAAATATCTCAATCATGTCTCCTCTCTCCCTACGTTCCGCGAGTGAGTACAGCCGCAAATTTTTTCAGCCTTTCCTCGTACGATAGATCCTTGAGTCCCGAGACCATCCTGGTGGCTATCCGTTGCACCAACTCTACTCTCAGTACATCTTTTCGGTAGTGTGGCCTCCAGAATTGCACACAGTATTCCAAATGAGGTCTCACCATGGTTCTGTATAATGGCATTATGACTTCAGGCTTCCGGCTGACGAAACTCCTGCGGATGCAACCTAACAACTGTCTTGCCTTAGATGAAGCCTTCTCCACATGATCAGCAGTTTTCATGTCTGCGCTGATGATCACTCCCAAGTCTCGTTCTGTTGAAGTTCTAACTAAGGTCTCACCATTCAAGGTATAAGTTCTGCACGGATTTCTGCTGCCGAGGTGCATGATCTTGCATTTCTTAGCGTTGAAGCCCAGCTACCAGGTCGAGGACCAAAGCTCCAACAAATGTAGGTCCTGTGTCATACTATCGGGTGAATTGCCGTCTCTCACTATATTGCATAGTTTGGCGTCATCAGCGAATAACGTTATCTTACCTTGAAGCCCCTGAGTTAGGTCCCCTATGAATATGTTGAAAAGGAGCTGGCCCAAGACTGAGCCCTGCGGTACTTCACTGGTCACCTCCGATGTTTTAGAGAGGGTACCGTTAATTACCACCCTCTGAAGTCTGCCACTCAGCCAGTCATTGACCCATGTAGTTAGTGTTTCTCCCAGCCCCATTGATTTCATCTTGCTCAACAGCTTGCGATGCGGGACACTATCGAAAGCTTTGCTGAAGTCTAGGTATACGACGTCCACGGATTCTCCCAAGTCTAGCTGTTTTGTTACCCAGTCAAAGAAGCTGATGAGATTGGATTGGCAGGACCTACCCTTGGTGTATCTGTGTTGACTGGGATCCCGTAGATTCTCCTCATCCAAGATTGCATCTAATTTACGTTTGATTAGTGTTTCCATGAGTTTTGCATACTATTGATGCGAGACTCACCGGTCTGTAGTTTGCAGCCTCTGCCCTGCAACTCTTTTTGTGCAGTGGAACGACGTTAGCTGTTTTCCAGTCTATGGGGACTCTCACCGAACTTAGGGAGAGATTGAAGAGTCCCGATAGCGGATCTGTCAGGACATCACGCAGCTCACTGAGCACCCTGGGGTGTAGATTGTCCGGTCCCATGGCTTTGGTCACCTTGAGTCTAGCCAGTTCGTAGTAGACGTCGCCAGGTGTGAACTCGAAATTCTGAAACGGGTCTTCCACGCTGGGCCTTGCCTGCAACTGCTGACCGTGCCCCGGTGCCTCGCAGGTGAAGACCGAGCAGAAGTATTCATTCAGTAGTTCTGCTTTATCGGAATCTGATTCTGCGCAGTTCCCATCTGGTTTTCTTAGACGTACTATCCCATCTGTGTTCTTTTTCCTATCACTAATATACCTGAAGAAGGATTTCCCCTTTCTTCATGATCTTTGCCAGAGTCTCTTCTACTCGAAGTTTGGCCTCCCTGACTGCCGTTTTGACCGCTGCAGACCTCACCCTATGTTCTAGTTTAGCTTCCCTAGTCTCCGTTTGTTTGTAGGAAATAAATGCTTTTTTCTTCTCCTTGACGAGGTGCGAGATTTTTGCGGAGTACCATTGGGGTTTGTTGTTTCTCCGCCGTTTGTGTACTGATTTAATGTAGAGGCTTGTCGCTTCATGTATGGTAGATTTCAGGGATGACCACATAACTTCCACATCATCGGTCATAGCTTGGTTCTGCAGTGTCCGGTGGACGAAATCTCCCATGCATTCGAAGTCAGTGCCTCGGAAGTTGAGTACTTTTGTTTTTGTGTTTGATCTAGGGAAACCTTTCCTGAGGTAGAACCACACCATGTTGTGGTCGCTGGAGGCTAGCGTATCTCCTACCGAGACCTTCGAGACGCTATCCCCGTTGGTGAGTACCAGGTCCAGGATTGCCTGGGCCCTAGTGGGTTCCAATACCATTTGTTTGAGTCGTGCTCCCTTTATGGATGTTAACAGTCTCCTGCTGCCGCTGATTGTTGCTGAGTATGAGTTCCAATCTGCGTCAGGCATGTTGAAGTCCCCTAGCAGAACAGCGTCTCCCCGTAGAGTGATATTCTCTATGTCTTCAATTAATTCGGAGTCTTTGTCTTCCAGTTGTCTTGGAGGTCTATATACTACACCAAGATACAGGCATTTTTCCCTGCTTCTGACCAGGTTCACCCAGAGGGATTCCCCGGTGTACTTGACATCTGTGATTCTGGTAGTTTTGATATCTTCTTTAATGTATAGTGCCACCCCTCCCCCTGACTTTCCCTCTCTGTCCTGACGAAATAAGTTGTATCCCGGTATAGCCATATCCCACCCATGAGAGTCTGTGAACCAAGTTTCGGATATTGCCACCATGTCAAGGTAGGCATTCATTATTTCGGTCTCTAATTCTAGAATCTTATTGCCTAAACTGTGTGCATTAACATACATAGCCCTCCATACCCCGTGATTGCTAAGTCCCTGTGGGGAGTTTCCCACCTGGGGTAGTGTGACTCCTAGAGAATTGTTTGCAATGAGGGCACTTACTTTGGACTTAGAATCGGAGTTTCGACTCACCTCGTCAGGATCGTTCCTTACTGCACTTGTATCTGAGTGGGTACCCTCCCCCGACTTACCTAGTTTAAAGCCCTATGAAGCAGGCGGGCTAGTTGGTGTCCAAAGACGTGCTTACCCCTGCTGGTCAGATGGAGTCCGTCTGGTCCCTGAAGTCCTTGCAATGCCTCTCCATGGTTCAGGAATCCGAAGTTCATTTCCCGGCACCATCCTTGAAGCCACTCGTTAGTCCTCAGTATACGCTCATCCCTGGCACTTCCTTTGCCTCTAACTGGGAGGATCGAGGAGACCACCTGCGCTCCTGTCTGCTTCAGCCTCTCACCCAGGGCTCCAAAGTCTCTAGATATGTTCTCCGGGGTGTTCTTAGCAGTGTTGTTTGTGCCAATGTGGATGAGGACCATGGGGAAGTGATCTTGGGGCTTGAGAAGCCTATCAAGACAGGCGGTGATATCTGGGACCCTGGTTCCAGGCAGACAGCAAACCTCCCTTGACTGCATATCCGGTCTGCAGATTGGTCCCTCGGTGCCCCTCAGCATGGAGTCCCCAATGACTATTACTCTGCGCTTCTTTGGGGGGAGCCGATCAGTTGTCCCCGGAGTTGGAGCCGTGCGCTGGACTACCTCCTGCTCCTTGTCGGCATCCTCCTGCTCCTTGTCGACATCTTCTACCTGTAGGATCTGGAATCTGTTCCTCAGGGTGAGTTGTGGGGTGGATGTAAAGCTGCCCTGTTGGTGAGAAAAAGAAGAAGAGGGTGAGGAGATTGAAATAGGGGGGATGGAATTTCCGGTGTTTGCCCGTGGAGGAGGTCACCAGCTGCCAGGAGTCAGCGTCTCCAGCCATCTCCTGTACCCCAATTGTTGGTTTCAAAGCTGGTGATTTGGGTGTCTCGAGGGAGGACATGTCTTGGGCCAGCTCGGTGATTTGGGACAGCTCCTGGACGACTCCGTCAATGTAGGCCTCATCCTCTCGGATGCTTCTCAGGCGTTTCATCTCCTCCCTGATACTCCTAAATTCCTGCATGATGTCTCCGTCTAGCTGGTCGACCTCCTCTGTCTGTGTAGAGACTGTGGAGAACAGGGGGGGGAGGGGGATGATCTCGGTCTGCACGGAGACCTCTGTCCACAGTCCTGGGTCCTCCTCCTTCTGCACGCATACCATGGTCGCCCCCTGGGTCCTCCCAGTTATCGGACAGTTGGTCTTGATTGCAGACATGGCGCTTCTTGTTCTCCCTGCCATAACCAAGTTGTAGCTGAGGTCTGACTGATAGTGAGTAAGTTAGAGAGTTAGAATAAATATCTGTCTGTGAGTCAGAGTGAGAGATTGAAAGATCAGAGTGAGAGTTTGAAAGATTAGGGTATTTGAGAGAGTGTCTGCTTGTGAGTCAGGGTGAAATTTTAGGATAAGGTTTAAAGAATAGATTTTGAAAGATTAGGGTATTTGAGAGAGTGTCTGCTTGTGAGTCAGGGTGAAATTTTAGGATAAGGTTTAAAGAATAGATTTTGAAAGATTAGGGTATTTGAGAGGGTGTCTGCCTGTGGGTTAGGGTGAAAGTTTAGAATAAAGTTTAAAGAATAGGGTAAAGATTATAAAGCACATATTTTAACTGAACTCTCTGACATCCTTAGCCTTTCCATTCACAAAAATAGAAGGAAGAAAAGTTCCCATTTCCTGCTGTCTCATGTCCCCAGCCTATACAATATTTTTCTTCTGCAGACCCTTCAAAAGTCTGACCAAATCCTCGTTTCACTTGCATTATAAAGTACTGAGGATGCCATCTCTCCCCAATCCCAGGTCCTAAAGTCTAAAACAATAGCGCAAACTAGTGCTGCCAGATTCAGGAAAAAAAATTTTGATTCGATTCAGCCTATTGAATTGGTTTTTCGATTTGATTTTCCTGCCCAGTTGGGTGATTTTTTCCAAAAATCTTGGTGGGTTTTATAGCTTTTTCACCCCCTTTGGCTTCTCCTAACCACACTGGTGCTGTGGTGTAAATAAAATAAAGAAACAAAAAGGACTTTTCCTCTCTCTGTTAAATCCTAGCTCATGTTTGCGGTCTAACACCAGCTCTGGAAGGATACACATTTCAAATCTGACATATTGTGATCACAAAACAGAAAATAAAATTAATTTTTCTACCTTTTGTTGTCTGGTTATTTTTCAAATCTTGTTGGTCAAAGGCTCTGGTTTTCTTCTGATAACTTGCTTGCCAGGATCTCCTTCTTTCTTCTTTCTGCATGCTAACCATCCATCAGCCATCTCTGTCCTCCCTTTCCATTTCCCTTCCCTCCCCAGGAAGTCTGGTATCTTTCCTTTTTTTCATCTCCCTCCACAGATCCACCTTTTCTTAACTACCCTTTCATCCGGCATCTCTCCCTCCTTCCCCACCACCCCAGGGTCCACCATCTCTCCCTTTCTTTTCCCAATTACCCTCCTATCCAGTATCTCTATCCCTCCTCCACACCATCCCTTGTGTCCAATTTCTCTTCCTTTCTGTTCCTTCCCTCCCTAAATCCCATGGTCCATCATCTCTCTCCCTCTCCTCTATTTTCAGACCCATTATTTCTTCCCCCCCCAAGTTTGGCATATGCACGTCTCTTTGAACACCCCCTTCCCTCCGTGTACTTCTAAACCAGGGTCCCCCCAAAGGCCTGTCCCCCCCTTAAAGGTCTGCATCTCACCCCTGAAGGCCTGTCCCAACCCTTGAAGGCCTGCATCCCCCCAAAGGCCTGCACCCCCTTGTAGGCCTGTCCCCTCCCTTGTAGACATGTCCCCCCCTTGTAGGCCTGTCCCTCCCCTTGAAGGCCTGTCCCCCCTTAAAGGCCTGCCTGCTTGCCCCCCCTTGAAGGTCTGCCTGCCTGTCCCCCCCCTCGAAAGCCTGTCTCCCCCCATGAAGGCTTGTCCCTCCCCCCTTTAAGGCCTGCATCTCCCCCTGAAGGCCTGCCTGCCCGCCTCACCCCGAAGGACCGCTCGCCCCCCCCTTGCATCTCCCCCTGAAGGCCTGCCTGCCCTTCCCACCCCGAAAGACCGCCTGCCCGCCCCACCCCGAAGGACCGCTGCCCCCCAATGTCTGGTTCTTCCCTTCTGGCCTCCCTGCACCATTTAGAGTAGCGAAGCAACCTGCAGCAAGATTGCGATGTCAGCAATCTTGTGCTGTCCTCCGTGCGAACCCGCCCCCCTACTCTGACATCAGAGGAGGGGGTCGGGACCGCGGCGGAGGAAACAGCACGAAGCAGCGTAAGATCGCTGACATCGCGATCTTACTACAGGCTGCTTCACTACTCTAAATGATGTGGGGAGGCCAGAGGGGGGGGAATGGACGCTAATGACTTCAGGCTGGGAGCACCCCCTTAGGGCGTGCACCCGGGGCGGACTGCCCCCCCTCCCCCCCTTAGTACGCTACTGCATCTAGGACACAGAAAGCAATTGGAAAAATTTTGCATGCTATTTGCCCTTAATGTGCTTTGATCAGTAGACTGTTTTGTGTGGACAAAATAGCAGGCCATCTTTCCTATCTAAGAATAAAATACTTCAAAATATAAATTTCAACAAAACATTAAGTGCCACCTACATCTAATATAATAAAATGCTAGGCCGTGCATGCGCACTCCCATCTGCGTGCGTCCGTTTTCCATGAGATGTAGGACACCTTAGGTAGGAGTGCGCATGGGCGCTTACGTCACCAGCCGCCGATGCCTCCACAAGCCGGGACCGCAGCCAGCCGCTGATCTCCGTTCCTCCAGCGGGAGAGCGGACGGGCGGGGGGTGTGTCTCGGAGGAGAGGGATCGCGGCCACTCAGCACCCCCACCGAGGAGCCCAGCAACTTTCTTTCCCGGATCGGGACCCGAGTCCTTTGCCGCCCTCCCCCCTTCCCTTCCCGCGGATCCGACTACCTTGGCGATTCAGACTACCTTGGCGATTCAAGCAGTGTGTGCAGCAGTCTTCACACGCTGCTTCGGGCCCTTTTACTGCCCTGATTTGCTCTGCCGCGTGTCTGATGATGTCATCAGTGACGTGCCAGAATAAATCAGGCCAGTAGAAGGACCCAAAGCAGCGTGTGAAGACTGCTGCACAAGCTGGAATCGCCAGGTTCATAGTCTGTACCGCGGGAAGGGAAAGGGGGGTAGAGGAAAGCTAATGCTGCTGCAGGGAACTGGTGTGGGGGGAGGGAAATGGAGGGGGAGGGAATGCTGCTTTGGACAGACAGACAGAGGGAGGAAGGGAGACAGAAAGAAAAGAAGAAAGACACAGGGGCAGGGAGATACACAGAAAGACAGAAAGACAAAGGGGGCCAGGGACAGAGACAGACAGAAAGAAAGACAGCGGGAGTCGCGTCAGGAGGGGTGCGGGATGCGGCAGAGGGAACTTTTCCAATGGGTGCAACTGGGCGGATATTGGGAACCTCTGATCAGGGGCAGAGCAAGGTAAGTGTATCATAGGGATAAGAAGGAGGGGGGGGGGAGAAAAAGGAAGGGACACCTACTGCTGGACAGGGGGAGAAGGAAAGAGGTCCTGATGGACGGGGGGGGGGAAGAAAAAGGAACGGAGGCCTAATGTTGGACAGGGGGAGAAGGAAAGAGGTGCTGCTGGACAGGGGGGAGGTAAAACAAAGGGAGAAGGGCTGCTGCTGCATAAGGAGAGCAGTGAAGGGGTGGTGGTGGACACAGTGGAGGTAAAAGGAAGGGAGAATGGACAGGGGGAGCAAGCAAGGGGTGGTGATGGACAGCCAAGGAAAAAGAAAGACAGAAAGAAAGAAAGTGGCTAAGGAGAGAGAGAGAAAGAAATAAAGACAGACACACACACACATATTCTAGCACCCGTTAATGTAACGGGCTATAAGACTAGTACATAATAGTATACAAGTGAAATAAGAAAAATCACACAAAGTGATGTAGAAATTTGTATTAGAAGAACAAATTAATTGCCTTTAATTGGACTAATCTGTAACTTAAAGGAGGTAATTTACTAGCAGTTAACATTAACATGTGCTATCATCATTATTGAGCAATATTTGCTACAAGACTAATTTTTTAGAGTGGTGTTAGCTAATAGTAAATGAAGAAGGTAAATGTGCATTATAGATGGAAGTGGGGTTCTTGTAGATATTAAAAAGTGCAAATGGAAGTGCTCTACAGATGAGTGGCCAGTACTTGGAGATAATTTAAGTTTCACCTAGTCCTGTATCCAGTAAGGCTATGCTTAATAGAAAAATACCGGGAGAAGCCCACTACTCAAATATTTGAAAACATTTCAGTGTAGTACTATTTGCACTGAAGTTCCATTAAAAATAGGGATTAAATACCAACAGATGTGTATTAGCATTTCCATGGTGTGCATCAGAGCAAGTGGAAGCCTTGTGTTTTTTTAGATCTTTGTAGAAGTTGTTTTGATAATTCTTTGTTCAGTATTTATTTTACTAAGGGAATGTGTATTAATCCTAATTCTAGTGCAATATGTCTAATGGTCCTGAACACTAAGGTCTTGTATCTGAACTAGCAAATTGCTTGCAGAAAACTGTCAATCGTGTTTTCCAACTCTACCTCCTTTCCAGGGAGCTGTTCCTTCCCCCCTCATTTTGTTTTCCACAAGCAAGTTGCTCAGAAGTGTTTTTGATCTGCTTTGTGGCTTTATTATTTTTGAGTATTTTTGCTCAGTGCTCTTTGGAGGCTCAGTGCTCGGAGGTTCCAACTTGGTGGGACCTTTGCCTGGGAGAAGATGCAGACTTTGCACAGCAGGATCAGCCCCTCAGGAACACCTAGCTAGTTAGCCTGCTGGAATTTTTTAGAGCTCAGGCGCCATCCATTGTGTAGCTGCTCACATCCCTGATTTAGTCAGCAGTTTGAGTGCAGGCCATGTGGTTCTTTCCCGTCTCAGCTGGGACTAACAGTGGGCTGTCTGCATGGTCCTCCCCCCCTTTCACAGGGCAGTTTTCTGGGGATAGAGGTTCAGTCTGACCTCAGTCCAACTGGCAGCCAGAAAACCAGTGACTCTGTGAGACAAATTTTTTCTCCCTTTGATTTCAGCTGAAATCCTATGCTGAAGCAGTCATTTCCCAAGTTTATTAAAAATGTACTATCTCTCTATATGGTAATATCCATCTAAGTAGTTTACAATCTAGCATAAAATTATTCAAATAGAGAACAGTGTATCAATACATTACAAAAAGGTAGGGATCAGGAAAAGAGCTACAATATTGGATAGAAAAGATAAGGGAGGGAAACACATTGGGATAAACTATATGTCTTCCAGAATTGTTCTTAAAAGATACATATAAAAGCAGCTGAGCCAATGGACCAAACCTAGGACAACCTCACTGAACACACAAATTACCCCATAAGACGCACTTCTTCCATCCCCAAAAAGGGGGTGGAAATAAAGGTGCATCTTATGGAGCCACTAGGCCTGCCTGCCTGCCCTGTCCCTACCTGTCAGCCAGCCACTAGGCCGGCCTGCCTGCCTGCCCTGTCCCAGCCTACCACTAGACCACCAGAGGGGGACAGGATACAGAGCCTGGCAGGGAGGGGGGACAGGGTGCAGAGATTGGCAAGGAGTGTGGGGTTGGGTGCAGAGCCTGGCAGAGAGAATTTGTTCAGAATGTTTTTTTCCTCGCTTTCCTCCTCTAAATCTAGGATGCGTCTTATGGTCAGGTGCGTCTTATGGAGCGAAAAATATGGTAATCAATTTGTGGAGCAATTAAATGAAAAAATTACTTTCACAGAGAGGTGAGCGGGAGCGGTCACTGTCTCCTCCAAGATGATAATGATTAGCTAGGAAAAAGCTCTTAGCTTGATTCCCCAGTCTGTTTAGTGTGCTGATAGTGGAAGTCACTCTATTCAAAAGTAAACTTCATTAAGTGGTTCAACCAGGCATGGTTTCAGGGATTTCAAGTGCCCCTTCTTCAGGAACCGACGCTAAACTCAAAGCGAAGACAAGATGCCGCCAATTATGGATGGCCATTTGGCAAAGCAATATTGTGAGGCTGGATGGAGGAGCAACCAGAGGGCCCGGCCACCAGCTAAAAAGCAAAACAGTGATGTCAAAGATTAGAGGCGGAGATTGAGAACTCTGACAAAATGCAAAACTTAAAAAAGTAGATGAAAAAAAATGAAGACCATATATAAACTACCAGTCATAACCTTATTATATAATGGTATTCTATTCCAAAAACTCATTCAGACCAAAAGGTTGTAAAGTATTAAGAAGAAAAATCCAATATTGCTCACGGATCCATGCTAATATCACCTCTGAATTCAGTTGGAATCTGCTCCAGAGCAAACAAAGTCAGATCGTAAAAAGCGTGTTTGAATTCAAGGCAATGGACCACCAGAGGAGCAGACAAGTTGGTAGTATGTATCCTACTCTTGTGCTCGACCAATATCACTTTCACACTTCTGGTGGTGCATCCCACATATGACAAACCATATGGGCAAGTTATAACATAAATAACCCATTGAGATTGACAATCAGTATGATGTTTCAAAGTGTAGACCTGTTGAGTATGTGGATGACGCCAAGATGTTAATTGGAGAGAATGTCTGCACGTACTACATGAACCACATGGTTTGTGTTCCCCCATAGCTTCCCCCATTCATATGAATATCTTCATATGTTATCATTCATATGAATATCTTTTGTGGCCAACAAGTTAGTCAAATTTTTAAGATGGGTGAAAGCAATGCAGGGGTCCTCTGTAGAGGGCTCATGAGTAGTTAATACTTGTCAGTGTTTCTTAACAATATTAGCAATGGCACGAGCTTGATCAGAATAGGAGATCACACAAACCTGTCTGTCCATGGTGGCTTTGTTTTGAGATTGCAGCAGGAGGTCAGGGTTAATGTAAGGAGCCTGTTGATAAGCACGTTTGATTGCCCACTTAGGATAAACTCTCTCTCTCTAAAATGCTGGGACAAAACTTTTGCTTGGATTTTAAATTTGCTGGTCGTGGAACAAATACGTCTTATCCATAACAACTTGTTTCAGCCTGGGAGGATGGCAGCTACTAAAATGAAGATAGGTTGTTCCAATCTGTACTTTTCCTATATACAGTAGTACTCAGTTGTAATCCATCTTTCACAATCTTGGTGTCTAAAAAAGTAACAGATTGTTCGTGAACAGAGGCAGAAAATTTTAAGTGTCGATCTAATGAATTCAGCCACTGAAGAAATTCCTGAAATTTTGCTGTTGTATCAGACCATATCAAATACATCATTGATGTATCTGAGCCACAAAGTAATAGATGAAGTCCAATGGGATTTATACAGATGAAAATCCTCAAAGGCAGTGACATATAAATTAGCCACACTAGGGGCCATGGCCGTGGAATAAAGAGAGTGCTAAAGGAGGATAATGCCATCAACGACAAACTGAACACATTTTTTTGTATCTGTGTTTACCAAAGAGGATATACACAACATACCGGAAGCTGACAGGCTATATGTGGGAAACGAAGACAGGAAACTGAGAGGGTTGACGGTCAGTCTAGAAGAGGTATGCAAGCAGATTGATAGGCTTAAAAATGATAAATCCCTGGGACCGGATGGCATCCATCCGAGGGTAATCAAGGAATTGAAAGGGGCTTTAGCTGAACTGCTTCAACTAACGCCAATCTGTCGATCAAATCGGGAAGGATTCCGAAAGACTAGAAGGTGGCGAATATTACGCCGATCTTAAAGAAAGGTTCAAGGGGTGATCCGGGAAACTACAGACTGGTGACTCTGACCTCGGTACTGGGAAAGATGGTAGAGGCGCTGATAAAGGACCGCATCATTGATCACCTTGATGGACACAATCTGATGAGGACCAGCCAGCATGGCTTCAGCAAAGGAAGATCTTGCTTGATGAACTTGCTGTACTTCTTCGAGGGAGTAAACAGGCAGATAGACAAAGGTGACCCATTTGACATTGTATATCTGGATTTTCAGAAGGTGTTCGACAAGGTTCGGCATGAACGACTACTTCGAAAAATTGTGAGCCTTGGAATCAAGGGTGAAATACTCACATGGATTAAAAACTGGCTGGCGGATAGGAAACAGAGAGTGGGGGTAAATGGACAATACTCAGACTGGAAAAGCGTCACCAGTGGAGTGCTGCAGAGTTCGTTGCTTGGACCCGTGCTCTTCAACATCTTTATAAATGATCTGGAAATTGGTACGATGAGTGAGGTGATTTAAATTTGCAGATGATACTAAGTTATTCAGAGTAGTGAAGACATAGAAGGATTGGGAAGATCCGCAACGTGACATAAACACGCTAGAGAAATGGGCCGTGACATGGCAAATGAGGTTCAATGTGGATAAGTGTAAGGTGATGCATGTAGGTAACAAAAATCTTATACACGAATACAGGATGTTTGGGGCGTTACTTGGAGAGACCCCCCAAGAAAGAGACTTGGGAGTGCTGGTTGACAGGTCGATGAAGCCATCCATGCAATGTGCAGTGGCAGCGAAAAGGGCAAATAGGATGCTTGGAATGATTAAGAAGGGGATCACGAACAGATCGGAGTAAGTGATCATGCCGCTATACCGGGCCATGGTACGCCCTCACCTGGAATACTGCGTTCAGCACTGGTCACCGTACATGAAGAAGGACAAGGTACTACTTGAAAGGATCCAGAGAAGAGCAACTAAAATGGTTAAGGGGTTGGAGGAGTTGCCATACAGTGAGAGATTAGAGAAACGGGGCCTATTCTGCCTTGAAAAGAGGAGACCAAGAGGGGACATGATCGAAACATTCAAGATACTGAAGGGAATAGGTGAAGTTCTGATGTTGGTGAGCTTTGCAAACACAGCTCCTGAAGACGCCAGGTGGCGAAACACAGTCTTGTGTTGCACTGAATGCTTAATGAATTGAAGAACAGAGCTGATTGTGTTTAAGAAACTGTGATTTTCATATGCTAGATTGTTGTGCAACTCTCAGTTTGAAGCCTCTGTGACTAGATGGTCATGGACTAATGAACTCATGAACTAACCAAGATCCAGTTTTGGATAAAAGTAATCACAATGACTGTAGTATTTGTGTGAAAGTTGGGAAGTGAGTGTGAGTGATGGGGATTGGGTTCACTGACTAATTCTGATATTTATTAATAAATTAAGTATTGGTAGGTTGTAAAAGTACTGTAATGAAATGAACTGTGGGAGATAAGATTATAATTGAATTGATTCAGATAATACATGTTTGTATTAAATATTTAATAGCTGGTTTTAAGAATTTGAGTCATCCAATAGGCAGCTATTTAACTAACTGGAAAAAAAACCCCAAGCTTAGGCTTTAGATTATGCATATTCATTAGGCATATCTTGAAAACCCGACTGGCTGGGGAGTCCCCTAGGATAGGGTTGAGAACCACTGCATTACATTGATGTTTTCTATCCCGCCAATACCTTTCAGTTCTAGGTGGTTTACAACAAGAAATTAGCCTGGGCATTCCCTGGGAGATTACAAGGTTGATAGCTATAGTATGCGTCGGGATCTGGGAATGGTCGATATGGTTAGATCATTTGACAAATTTCTTGAATAGTATGGTTTTCAGTTCTTTCCTGAATGTTTTGTAGTTGGGCATCGTGGTCAGCAGATTTGAGAGGTGGTAGTCTATTTTTGTGCTCTAGTTGCTAGTAGACCGTCATATTTTTTTGCTTTGCATGCCTTTGATTTGGGGGATGGGTAAAGTGTGCTTGAGTTCTCCTTAGTCTGGATGTGTTTTTCCAGATTAGACAGTTGTTCAGATAGCTTGGTCCATTTCCATTTAGGGCTTTGAATAGGGTGCAGTAGAATAAAACAATACAGAAATCATTCGCAGTTATGAGAAACTTAAGACAAGTCAGAAAATTTGTCGAGAAAACACAATTTCAGCTCATAGTACAATCACTAATACTTGGACTACTAGACTATTGCAACATCCTCTATCTCCCGTGCCCTGCTACAATAACAAAACAACTACAAACAATTCAAAACACAGCTCTAAGACTCATCTACTCATTGAGGAAACACAACCACATCACAGAGGCATACCTCAACTCTCATTGGCTTCCAATTCCAGCAAGAATACTATTCAAATCTACTGTCTACTATTTAAAACTTTAAACAGAGATAGCCCAACCTACTTGACAACCGCCTCATCCAAACCACCTCAACCAGACATAGGAAAACTCACACCCCATTCACACACCCGCCAATCAAAGAAGTTAAACGGAAATTATATGATGGCCTTCTAGCCACTCAAGCAGCAAAAATAGACAACCAAATCGCCAAGCTTCTGATAACGACCCCAGATTACAAAACTTAAAACTTTCAGAAAAGAAATAGACTATACTTTTCAAAAAATCCCTGAAAAAGTCCTAACCTCTCAAGCTTCCTTCTTTCATCCCTCTAACCCCCCGAGCTCCCAAATAAACCTGCTCTACTCTTTTTTTTCCCCAAAAAAGGACCAGAAATCTTTTTGTAAAACATCCTCTTTAACTCTTTTGTAATCCGCCTTGAACCACAAGGTAATGGCGGAATAGAAATCCCTAATGTAATATAATTTGTATTGTATGCGTGCTTGTACTGGGAGGTAATGTGGTCGTATTTTTTCAGCGAGTATATTAGTCTTAGGGTTGTATTTTGGACTGTTTGTAATTGTTTTAGCATGTTGGCGGGGCATGACAGGTAAAGTATGTTACAGTAGTCCAGGAGTCCTAGGATTAGCACTTGTACTATGAGTTTGAATTGTTCGTTGTTGAAGTATTTTCAGACTTATCTTAAGTTGCGCATGGTTGCGAATGCCTTCTGAACCGTTTTGCTGATTTGAAGTTGCATGGTGTAGCCTTTTGGTTGAGGATGGGCTGGGGAGGGATTCAATGGTTGGGAGAGTGTAGATGGGCTGGAGTGAGGTTTGACGGAGACTTCAGCAGTTGGAACCCCAAGCACAGTACCGGGTAGAGCTTTGGATTCTTGCCCAGAAATAGCTAAGAAGAAGGAAAAAAAAAATTAAATTGAATCAGGTTGGGCAGACTGGATGGACCATTTGGGTCTTTATCTGCCATCATCTACTATGTTACTAGGAGGGGAAGATGGAACGAGTAGGACGCTGTGTCAAAAATTTAGCTTCCCCTTTAGTAATAACATTGGAAGAGAGGGCATCCTATACTGTTCGTTGGATCTCAGACTGTATTAATAAAGTAGGGTCTCCATCCATCCTAGTATCCTAGTATCCATTCTGTGTTGGTTATATGTGCATTAACTTGGACTTGGTATTGAGCCCTGGATTGGACCACCACAGCACCCCCTTTATCAGCTGATTTGATTATCAAATCAGGATCTCTACGTAAAAGAATCCAACACAGAATGATGAGCACGGGATAAATTAGAATGATTATTTGAAAAAATGGCACATATAATTGATTTTGATTGATTGACCTAAGGGTTTTGTGGGAATATATGGTATTAAGTAACAAACTAAATAAATTGGTTCACCAAATTTAAGAACTTTATTCTCCCAAAAAAGTACCTTATAAGTAATTCAATATGATATGGGAAGCCAATTTTCAGAGCATTATGAATCAGACAGTATTTTGTATTAATTGTAATCTTTTTGTGGAAGATAAAGTGAATTATAATTGTCAATCTGTTGGATTACCAATAAATGAATAAGAATAGTAAGAGCAGATAGAAAGAAAATGAGATCTAATAATTCTAATAATACATAATATATAAAAAGATTGTTTGACTGCTTGATCAATTTGTTGTTTGATCAATTTGTTGTTTAAATTTCAGTTGAGAATCTAAAATGATGCCTAAAAGCATGAACAGCATTTACTCTTGAAATTTTTACATTTTGTAATTCCAATGGTAAAGTTAGATCAGGGTCAACTAACTGTTGGCGTAAAAATAATGGCCTTGGAAGCCTATAGGGAAAATCGGGGAGAAGGGTGCCCTAAAAGTTTAATTTGAGGGTTTCTGACCCAAGAGCCCAGGTCTCCTCCTCTAAAACCCTTTTAAGCAATAAATTATAGGGACTTGTATACTGCCTTTTTGTAGTTACACAACCACATTCAAAATGGTTTACGTACAGGTAGTTCAAGCATTTTCCCTATCTGTCCTGGTGGGCTCACAATCTATCTAATGTACCTGGAGCAGTGGAGAATTAAGTGACTTGCCCAGGGTCACAAGGAGCAGCACAAGGTTTGAACTCACAACCTCAGGATTCTGAGGCTGTAGCTCTAACCACTACACCACACTCTCCTTGATTCCCTGTGATTTTGTTTTCCTTCAGGGAGGTCTCCATGGGCTGTTTTTGATGTGACCTTTTTGGCAGTGGCCATCTTATATTTTTAACAATCTTTTATTATTTTGCCTCCATCTGTTTCAAAACCTTTCAGTTTTGTTCAAAATCTACTAGGATAGACTCTTCAGGTATTTTTACCCCTTTATCATGCCAGGTTTGCGCTGAATGGTCGACTGAGGAACATCCATGTCCCATTTGGAAAGGAGTGGGGGAGGTGCAGAAGCCTCAGGCTCAGCCTCCAAGTCCTCCAGAGCTAGGGATCTGCAAGAGGCAAATCTCCAGGGAAAGACACCCCTCCTAGGACCCTCTGAATCTGTATTAGTCAAGCACAGTCACATGGGGGCCGCAGAGTGCAGGAGGACCAGCAGTAAATCCCTGCTGGGGTCAATCAGACCCCCAGTACAAGTCTTCACACTTCAGTACAAGTCTTGTGAGCCTTATGTAGAATGCTTATTTGAACTGCCAAGAGTCCTCAGCGCTGTTAGTGTACCAGTGATAGTGACGCAGGGGTTCCCCCCTTTAACAGGCACCCCAACCAAATGAGGATGCAGATTTAGACCAGGAGGCTCAGTCTGTCATGGTCTGGGAGGATAGCAAGTCCATTCCATGCCACTTTATCCCAGGATGAAGTCTTCCTGGCAGGGTCTTCTTCCGTGCAGGAGGACAGTGGTCAAAAGCAGGTGGCGACACTGGATCAGGGAGAAGACCCCACAGTGTGCCGGTTGTTCAGGGCCTCTTCTTTCGAGCATTATTTGTACCTCGCTGCAAGAGTTAAAGCTGGACATCCCATCAGCTTCTTCTTCTCAATGCTCAGTTGTTAGAAGTTCTGTGGCTCTGACTGTGTTCTTTCACTCGCATTTGAACATCACTAATCTGGTCACTGACCACTGGGAGTCGCCAGAAGGATCCCTTTGAGTGCTAAAACTATGGACAAGCAGTATTTTATGGTGCCAGATTTCCAGCAACTGTTTGTTAAGCTGAAAGTGGATTTGCTAGTGGTGCAGGTCACGAAACAAATCTTTCTGCCTAATGAAGTAGGTGTGATGCTAAAGGATCCTCAGAATCGCAAAGTGAACTTGCTCCTCAAGCATCAGTTTGAAACTTTGGCTCTAGGGATTAGGGCACCCCAGGACAAGAACAGGGGTGAATCGATAGTAATCAATTTGTCCTCCTTTTCTCTTACCCCTGACCAATCCCGAGTTCTCAGTCGAGGTCTTAGCTTTGTAATAACCCAACCTCCGGACTTTTTTAAACTGCATATAGCTCTGCATACCTTTATAAGAAAAATGCAGTTGAGGGTGTTTTTCCAACAAAACGCCCAAAACCAAAGAGAAGACATTGACCATGAAGAGGAGGATGTGGTCCAGTCTGGAAATTTGTAAGGTAAAATCCAAATGGGTCCTCCCTGGTCCTATGGACCCCCTTATCTATACCTTTAAGGAATTGGTATCCAAGGATTTGTGGCAAATACAGCATCAATGGTTGAACAGGGGCCCGTATAACATTACAAAACAGGAGCATCAAGGGTTGCAACAGCTACTTGCGGATGACGACACAATTATACTTAGGCAGATAAGGGAGTAGCAACAGTTCTGATGGACAGAAGAGATTATGAGGATGAAGCCTTACGATAGCTAAGTGACCTTCGGGCATGCAAAAAATTAGATCAGGACCCTACTGGGGTTTTGGCAGGGGATATATTGGACTGGCTTACCATACACCACAAAAGGGGAGTTCTTACCAAAAAGGAATATGTTTATCTTTTTGAGAAAAGTCCGAGGACTCCGAGGATTTCATTTGTCCCAAAAATACATAAAACTTTAGACAAACCGCCCATTGTAAACACCCGACGTCAATATTAGAACTTCTTTCTCAATTTATAGATTATTTCCTAAGGGGTGAAGTCCCAAAAATTGCATTGTTTATTAAGGACTCATCTCATTTTTGGAGGAAATTGTCACAGCTTAAAATTGACATGCATGACATATGGATGGTTACACTAGATGTGACGTCCCTGTACACCCAGATTCCGCAGGCCCAAGCTCTGGAGGTGATTGAGGAAGTATTGCAGCGTAGGGTTCCTCCTCAGCGGATTCCCACAGCATTTATGATGAAGTTGGCACAATGGGTCATCCAATTTAATTATTTTCAATATAAAAAGGATTTTTTTTCAACAAGTACAGGGGGTGGCCATTGGGGCTACCTTGGCTCCATTGGTAGCCGCCCTGTACATGGCCAGATTTGAGGACTGTTTTGTTTACAGAGCAACTCATTATTCCTATGTACCCTTTTGGATTCGTTTTTTGGATGGCGTGTTCCTGTTATGGCGGGGGACACGGAAACAATTAGATCAATTTGTATTGCATCTGAATACTGTGGATGAACACATAAAATTCCCGATGACATGCCACCAGACTCATATAGAGTTCCTCGACATCACCATTTCGATGGTGGAGGGTGAGATGTTCACATCATTATTTAGAAAAACGGTGGCGCGAAACACGTTACTCCACTTTGATAGCTTTCACCCATTTAAATTATGGTTTAACCTACCTATTGGCCAATTCTTGAGAGTTTGCCGAGCATGCTCAACCCTTGAGGAATTTAAAAGCTAAGCTAAGCTGCTCACTAAGAGATTTTTAGAGAGGGGGTACCCAGGTAGAGCTATTAAACAAGCATATACACGAGCTAAATATGCTCAAAGGGAACTTTTACTAAAAGAACCAGATCACGTGGATGAGAAGGAAGGTGAGGTTTTGACATGTGTTCTCCCCTTTTCCCGAGCAGTTAATTTTTTAGTTAGAATTATGAAACAGCACTGGCATGTGGTACAGATACACCAGGCTCTTTATGAATTTCCTAGGATAGCATATTCTAGGGTAGGATATTCTAGGGTAGCATATTCTAGGATAGGATATTCTAGGGCAGTGGTTCCCAAACCTGTCCTGGGGGACCCCCAGCCAGTCAGGTTTTCAGGATATCCCTAATGAATATGCATGAGAGAGATTTGCATACCTGTCACTTCCATTATATGCAAATCTCTCTCATGCATATTCATTAGGGATATCTTGAAAACCTGACTGGCTGGGGGTCCCCCAGGACAGGTTTGAACCACTGTTCTAGGGAGATAACGATAGGACAATGGTTCAACTTTCAAAAATACGGGGTGAGAGAGAGGGGGAAGGGGGGCCAACATAGAAAGTGTGGAAAATGCCAGTGGTGTGCCACTACTATAGAAGGGGCTAGCTGGAATGTCCTGGGTAGGGAGGTTGTTTTGAAGTCCACATTGGACACAGACTGTAACTCGATGGATGTGGTATACGCTATAGCAGGGGTGCCCAACGCGTCGATCGCGATCGACCAGTAGCTCAGGAAGGCAACTCGAGTCGATCGCACTCGTGTTGCCGTCCTGATCTACGGGCCGATCAGCCTTCCTCTCCAGTGTTCTCCCTAGGGCCTTTTAGCTGGGCGGTCCGCCCAGCTGTCATCTGCCGCTGCTGAACATTAAACCCCCCCCCCCAAAAAAAAAACCGGCTTGGAGATTTCAGCCCCTAGCGAACTTATGCTCCGGGCTCTAACGTGTGCGTACAGGCTTCTCTTCTCTTCCCTCCGAAACCGGAAGTTATGTCCGGGGAGGGGGGGGGGGAGAAGGGAAGCCTGCACGCACATGTTGAGAGCCCTGAAGCAAGCGTTTGCTACGGGCTAATACGGGAGACAGGTTAGTGAAGCATTTGTTCTTGTTCCTGCCGGGTCCTGCCTACTTTCTGTTTCCGCGAAGGCAGGACCCGGCAGCATTTCCCCCAATAGGTTGATCACGATCTTGGGCTGATCAGCCTTCCTCTTCCCGACGGCAGAATTGACGTCGGGGAGAGGAATGCTGGTTGGCCGAAGCAGGGAGAGCTTGGGGCCTGTTATTGGTGGCGTTTGGGTCCTGGTCCCTGATGGCAATGGCAGTGGCAGTGGCAGTGGCAGTGGCTTGGGGGAGGGCAGGGAGAAAGAAAGAAAAAGGGCAGGCAGGGAGACAGAAGGAAAGAAGAGAAACAGAAAAAAATGAAAGGGAGGCAGAGAGAAAGAAAGGGCAGGGAAGAGGAAGGAAAGTTGGGGGGAAGGAATGAGGTCTGGAGGAGAAGAAGCATACATGCTAAAAGAAGGGAAGAAAGATTGTATGCACAGTCAGAAGAAGAAAGTGCAACCAGAGACTCATGACACCAGACAAGGTAGGGAAAATGATTTTATTTTAAATTTAGTGATCAAAATGTGTCTGAATTTATATCTGCTGTCTATATTTTACACTAAGGTCCCCTTTTACTAAACCGCAATAGAGGTTTTTAGCGCAGGGAGCCTATGAGTGTCGAGAGCAGCGCTGGGCATTCAGCGCATCTCCCTGCGCTAAAAACTGCTATCGTGGTTTAGTAAAAAGGGAGGGGATATATTTGTCTATTTTTGTATGGTTGTTACTGAGGTGATAGTGCTTAGAGTCATCTGCTTTGACCTCTTTGAAAAACCCTGGAATAGGAATGATGATTAACATTTTCTATGCATACAGTGTGCTTTGTGTTTTTTTTTAATTTTATTGTTGGTAGATCATTTTGACTTGGTCATTTAAAAAGTAGCTCGCAAGCCCAAAAAGTGTGGGCACCCCTGCGCTATAGTATGCCCGTGTGAATTAATATACATCGGACGGATTAGCAGACCGGTAAAAACACGGTTAACAGAACACAAATCCCGCATCATTAATAAACATCTTCAGGCCACCATGGTGACCCACTGGATAACTAAAGCTCATAAGGTGAAAGAAATTAAGTGGCAGGTCATTGATAAGACTAAAGGGAGGGACAGTGGGAATACTGAAAGGGAACTGAATGAAAAAGAACAGAGATACATTTTTCAGATTGATACTGTGGAACTTTTCTGAATGGGGAACTGGAATGGGCGTCTCTGTTAGGTTGACGAATGATCCAATGGTTGAATAAGGTTGGTAACTTGTGAAATCCACTAGTATTTAAATTCCGGGGTGAGACACCGCCGCCATCTTTCTCTCCTAAGCAACATAGAGTCGGATGACAGCGACACCCTCGGTAAGGACTTATTTAAACATAAATATTTAAAAGATTAGATGGTTAAAAAATGAGGAATTTATAGAATAAGGAAGGCTAATGTTTTATAAGATAGTTGAAACGCTTTTCTTTTTTGTTTTTAGGGAGACCCTTGATAAAGCACAGGCATGCGAAACATGTCGAGTCGTCTCTCCCGAGTCATGTTAGCCTAAAGATAAGTGGCTTAAGTTTTTATACACTAACTATATGGGACTTTCATTAGAGTTAAGAATAAAGATAACTATTAAACATTTGAAGATCAGATTAGAATTACGGGTGTGAAAGCCGATGATGAGAGCCATGTAAGTCTTCCTGCTGCCAAAATTTATTACAGCTGTGGAGCGGTGGGGCTGAGGTTTCTCGCAAACCTAAAAGAAGGTTGGATACTCGATTTTGAATTTGGGACCCAATTATTTAAGTGACATCTTCCTTGTGGCATGTCTCGGGCCTCTGACCTGATAGATGAGGAAAATCCCCAAAAGCTCCTTTCTGGGACGAATTATATTGCTGATGCACTGCATGATCTTATCAGAGTTATGAGCAAGGTCTCGGCCAACAGGAGATGCTACCTCTAAGGTCACGCAAAGCAGGCTTCCATTTCAGAGGTAGATGCTCTTTGGCCAATGTGATGGACTGCTGTCCCAAGTCCTTACCGGACAGCATACCCTAGATGGCCCAGTGTTCGTATTGGGGTAATTTTCAATACGCCTGAAGATTTCGTACATATTCAGGGGCCAAATAACTCAAAGACCCTTTCAGGGATCACATTAGATTCAGCAGGGGCAGGTGACAGCAAGAATCAGGCTCTCGCCTCTCAGCAGTCACTAAGAAAGCACAATGATGCCGGGCCAGAGGTTGAACGCCCTCAGACAAGGGGTAGGCTGTTGCCTTTTGGTTAGTCTGGTCTCAGATGGGCACAGGCTGCTGGGTTCTAGATGTAATCTGGAAGGTACAAAATTGAGTTTTGTGTCCCCCTGCCAGACTGCTTTGTAACTTATCGGCTGGCTGGAGAGAGCCCTCAAAATTTAGGCTATGGTGAAAAGGCTACTGGCTGTTCGGGCCATAGAGCTAGTCCCGGATGCAGACTTGGGCTCAGGCAGGTACTCCATATACTTTATCATGTCAAAGAAAGGCTCAGATGACTGCAGACCTATTCTAGATCTCAAGTCGGTCAGTGTGGATCTGAAGATACCACACTTCCACAAGGAGACCATTTGGTTAGTCATAACGGCAGTGGCTCCAAGGGAATTTCATTCCTCCCTTGATCTGATTGAAGCCTATCTTCACATTCCCATTTTCCAGGCCCACAGAAGGTACTTGCAATTTCGTATGATGGAGAAGCATTTTCAGTTCTTGTTCCACACCTTTACCAAGGTAATGTTGGTGGTAGCAGTGTACCTTCACAAAGCTGGGATTTAGGTGCACCCATATTTGTACAATTGGCTCATCAGAGTTCTGTTCAAGGAGGAAGATGAGCTGGTGCAACTCCTCCAGAGTTTGGCTGGATAGGCAACTTCAAAATGAGTCAGCCGGAACTGAATTTGCACCTGGAGTACTTGGGAGTCTTGTTCGACACTTCTTTGGGCCAAGTGTTTCTTCCAGAGTCATGCTGACTGAAGTTCCAGAAGCAGATTTCGAAGCTACTACAGAGATCTGCCCTCATGACATGGCGGCATCTGCAGGTCCTGGGGTCGATAGCAGTGATCATAGAGGTGATTTCTTGGGCCAGTGCGCACATATGAGACCTCTCCAAGACTCTCTCGCTGGCTCCTTCAGTTGGACTCGCTACAATAGCCACTCCCCTGGCTAGTGCTGTCTGATTCATGATTCAAATAGATTCACTGATTCAGTTTGGCTGAATTGTTTCAAATTGATTTGTTAAAAAAAAATCAGGCTCACCGATTAAGGCACTGTGGGGAGAGGTGTGTGTGTGGTTTGCTCTGGATTCAGACCTTAAGGGGATGCTCCCAGGGTTGGCGTTTGCATCCAAATGTCTTCTTCCAACGGCAGCATCGGCCTTCACCTGGCATTTATCCTTCCTCTCTGGGTCCTGCCTTTGCAGAAACAGGAAGTAGGCAGGACCAGCAGAGAGGAAGGCCCAACACCAGCAGAGCAGTGAGTTGAGAAGACTGCTGCCGATGACGAGAGAGGTACATGTCGTGCACCCACCCCCCTACTCTTCCCCACAGCTTGAGTGTTTCCGATCCCACTTTTCCCTGCCGTTTGAGTGCCCCCTGTGTACATCTTGACAACATCTGTCACCTGCTACTTGCGAAGGTCTCAGTTCTCTTCTGATGTCACGTCCTGGTCCCACAACCTGGAAGTGATGTCAGAAGGGAGCCGAAGCATTCACATGCAGCAAGTGGAAAATGCTGCTCATGCTGTATTGGTGAACATTTTTAAAGAGGTACGCCTCAGACAGCTCTTTTGATCTCACCATGGTGTTCACTCTCACCGCAGCAATTGTGAGCACACCAAACTAAATGTTTGCGGTTTAAGTAGGGCAAACCTTCAAAATGCTGAGTAACAATGTTCTAATCATGTACACCTGATGCGATAATATCTGTGTGTGATTTGAGCCACTTTAAGTGGGAGGATATGTGGGGGTGTCCTAATTTATTCCTCAGTTTAGAGTACACATTTTTGTGGATACCTTTTGTTTCATGAGTAAATCAAGGAAAGTTTTTGTTGTTTACTTGCAATTACATCACTTTCTTTTCCAGAGATTAAAAAAAAAAAAAAAAAAGATTTGACATCGATATGTGAACATTTCTTAAGAAAGAACTGAAAATTTTATGGGGTGTCCTAATTTTTTCAAATGAATGTATACTGTGCAAAATATAAAGATCACACATGCCAGGGATGGTGTTAGGCAAAGGAGTGCAGTTAGGACAACTGCCCCTCTGGTTAGAGAAAATCCTAAGCATGATGGAAGCTAAAGAAGGCATGGGCTAGTAATGAGCTTTGGGATCCTCTTTCAAATTTTTGCCCTGGGCCCTACCCTTGTCTAACACCAGCACTGGCAGGATAAACATTTCAGTTCTAATATATTCTAATTACAAAATAGAAAATAAAATTATTTTTTCTATCTTTTGTTGTCTGGTCATTTTATTTTTCACGTCATGTTGGTCTCAGGCTCTGATTTCTGTTTTCTTCCGTCTTCTCTTAACAAACTCACTAGGGTCTCCTGCTGATTTGACATTTCTTCTTCTCTGTGCTCACCATCAATCTTCCATCTTTGTGTTACCTATCTTTTCCTTATCTGTGTCCCCTATTCTTCACTGTCTGGCATCTCCCCTTTGTCCAGCTCCCTTTATTTATCATCGCTACTCTGCGTCCTGCATTACTCATCTCTCTTGTGTTCCTATTCTCTCCCACATCTGTGTCCATATACCCCCTCCCATGTCTGGCATTTCCCCTCTCTCTCTCCATATACTGTTCCCATGCAGCATCTGTGTCCCTGTCCCTATTTTTCTCTCCATGCCCATTATTTTCCCCTGTGTTACTGATACCTTCCTGTGTCTCTCCTTCTTCCTTCATCTGCTTAGTAGGGCATCTTTTTCCCTTCTCTTCCCTTTAGCCCCTTCCCCAACAGGTCCAGTACCTTCCCTCCAGCAGCCCCCCTTCCACAGGTGCAGCAACTCTTCCCCTTTACTCCTGCTTCCCCCTCCTGCAGGTCCTGAAACTCTCTTCCTTTCCTTCAATTCCAGGCTCCTCTTATGCCCTTTCCTCCAGCCCCAGCTCTCCCTCCTGTGCCCTTTCCTCCAGCCCCAGCTCTCCCTCCTGTGCCCTTTCCTCCAGCCCCAGCATCTGCTTTGTTGACAGCTCCAGCTTCCCCCCTCATGGGTCAGGCGGCTCCAGCCAGCTTCACTCCCTCCCTGCTTCTGGGCATATACCTTGAAGAAGAGTGAGCCGACCAATGGTACTTGTGACCTTCCCTTTGCCAGGCACATCCTTATGATGCAATTTCCTCTTTTCACAGACAGAAATTTGCTCATAAGGAGGAGCCCAGCAGAGGGAAGGGAAGGCTGTGACCATGAGCACCATCGATTGGCTTGCTCTTCAGGGTATATGCCAGCAGCAGCAAGGGAGGGAAGCCAGCTGGACCCACGAGCGAGGGATGGGCTAGAACTGCTGGACCCATGAGCGAGGGGGGTGGGCTTGAGCTGCCAGACCTGCAAAAAGGGGGGGGGGGGAAGGGAAGGATAGAGCCACGCGAACTGTCGAGCTGTGTTTGGGGGGGGGGGGGTTGTTTCCTGCAGAGCGGTAAAAGGTTTTGTTCCCACACTGGCAGTAAATATATCAAATTTTTGCCGTTTCTTGCAGTTGCCCTGGGAAACGGGCACCGTGTCATTCTCTAATGTAGAGCTCTGATGAGCTCCAATTTCGATATTCCTGATCTTTTTGCTGGAGGGACTTCAGAAGGGGCTCTCAGTAGGTTCTCTGTAGGTGCAAGTAGGAGGTCTTAACTGTTTCCAAGCCTGAGGGGAATGAGTCTCCTTGGTCTGTCACCTGGATGTTGCCTGGTCATGAAAGGGGCTTTGTGGTTGCACCTTTCGGTGCATTTCCCCTTCCTGGAACCTTAATGTCATGTTGCAATATCTCACTACTTCCATATGAGCCCTTAAGGGAGGCTTCCCTCTTGGATCTTAAAGTCAAGACAGTGTTCCTGGTGGCAATTATGTTGGCGAGATAGGCTTCCAGGTTACAAGCTCTTTCCTGCAGGTTCCTTAGGTTCACGGAAGCAGGTCTCTCCTTATGTACATTCCTGTCTTTCTTACCGAAGGTAGTCTTGGCTTTCCATGTTGATCAGGCAATCTGTTTCGCACTATGGGGTCTAAGAAAAAGATAAAGCTTTGAATTTGCTGGATATCAATTGAGTATTTCTTTGGTACCTTGAAATTATCAATGAGTTTTGCATTTTGGATCACCTTTTTGTTCTCACCAGTCATGCCAAGAAAGAGGCCAGTGTCTAAAGCCTCAATTTTCAGACGGATTGAAATGGCCATTTCTTCCGCGTATGTGGACTGTGGTAAACAACCACTGATTATCTAAATAAACAGCGTCAGAATTGTGCCTCCGGAGGTGCCTACCGGTGGCTAACACTGGAAGCGGGGTTAGGTGCTGGTAGGCACCTCCGGAGGTGCAATTCATGTCAAAGGTAGGCGCTAGATATGTAGTCCTTGAAAACCCTGGCCTACATTTCTGGTGCCTTTCTTTGCTGGAGGCACGCTTCTGTAAACGGTGCTGCTTCGTGATTGACAGTGATCGGCGTCTGCTTTTAAGGTGACCGCTGACAATGGCACCTTATAGAGAATCCGGCAGTAAATGTACAAGTAATTCATAGAAACATAGAAATAGATGGCAGATAAGGGCCCACGGCCCATCTAGTCTGCCCACCTTAATGTCCCTCCCCTACCTTTGCCCTGTGAATAGATCCCATGTGCCGATCCCATTTGGCCTTAAAATCAGGCACGCTGCTGGCCTCAATCACCTGTAGTGGAAGACTATTCCAGCGATCAACCACTCTTTCAGTGAAAAAGAATTTCCTGGTGTCACCTCGTAGTTTCCCGCCCCTGATTTTCAACGGATGCCCTCTTGTTGTCGTGGGACCCTTGACCCTCCTTAACAAAGCAGTATTTCACTACATTTCAGTATCTGCTCCAAAATATTTTCCTTTTTCCTTGAAAATACCAATGACCTGAACCTATTTGTTTTTTCATTCCAAATGTACACAATATGTGAAAGTATGTGCTTATGACAACACATACTGAAGAAACTTGCTTGGTGCTACATAGAGTTGTTAGGAGTTTGTTAGAGAGATTCAGTTGAATCCTCTACCCTTTGCTAATGACACTTCCTTCTCATTGTACTTGCAATTCATGAGTTGCTCTGAAATGGCTGTGGAGCTGCCTCTACTGAGCATGCACCAGCTGAAACTGCACCCGCAGAGTGAGATGAACGTGTGGCTGAGAGAGTAAGTAGGCCTGAAGTCAGGGATCTGGAAGGAAATGCAGCTGAACTCCAACAAAACCAGAGGTGGCATGGTGTTCTGGAAATTTCATTCATATGGTATGTAGACACTGGTAAGAGCTTTCGAGCTGCAAGGAAACAGCACTTGAAGTAGCTGTTGCAAATGAAGTACTGGAACGGATTCAAAGAAATAAAAAAGCAGCAGCATAGTTAATCACTAACATGATATGGCTTTAAACTGCTTTCTGCTTCTGATCTTGGAGAAGAACTTTAAAGTAATTCTGTTCAATGACTGATACGTAGATAATGTGTTGCTGAATGTACATTTTTATGAAGAAACACAGCCAAGGGAAACTGAAAGGTGGACTTGGAGGGAAATTCAACCACACTTATGCTTCTGCTGCAGTTTTGGTGCTTGAGTATTGGCTTCCTCAGTGGGGTGCACACCCTCAACTTGATGCTTAACCATTATGCATAGCATAGTTCAGGGCTGCTGCTTATACTGTAACAGTATTCACTTTTCTTAGTTGTCTGTTAAGAGGGGGGAGGGGAAAGGAATAGAGAGATAATAGTTTTTAATCTTTTATTTTTTTTGCAGCAAGAAGAATTGCTGGTCTTTGTTGTTTTGCAATTACTTTGTAAACTGCATCTTTTTCATAGTAGGATGGGGAAAATACAAAACTAATTTTAAAATGATAATACTAAGACTATTGTTCAAAAATGTTCTATTTGGTTCCACTTCCTCTCCCAGTACTTGGCTTATGGGTGATCAGAAGCCTTCATAATAGTCCATCTGGTAGAATGAAGAAAGTGGGATACTCTTTAGTAACTTTTCAAGTGTCTGTATGCTAATAGTCTACTTAAATCATAAATTCAGAGTATCTTAAAATAAATCTACCCCATAGTTGCTGTACCACTCAGAACATTGATATCATTTGTGTATTTGAGTGGCTTTATGTGGGTCAGTATCTCATTTTGATTTTAAGAGTGTTTAATGTAAGCATGTCTAATTTAAATTTGTTGATCTATATAATTCTGCAGTATGGTTGTTAAGGCAAAAGAAGGAAGCTACTCAGTCTTAGGTCTGGCATAGTATCTTTCCATCTCTGATTGACTTCAAGTCCTACCAGAATTTGTGTAAATAATGTATTAGAAAACTGACGGCGACTTATTATCTGTGCATTTTTCAAAGTTCATTCAAAGGATTTGTCTGCTCAGCACTTTGTATTTATAGGTTTTCATGACTTTCCTTATTTTGTTTAATTTTCATTCTTCTGTGCTGAACTACAATAGTCAGAGGAACTTATTAAAGCCTGCATGCACAAAAACAGGCTAGTCTGGCTGATTTTATAGGCAAATCTATTGTTTTAGTGTTGTGTGTCTTAAGGTAAACAACGAAGAAATGTTGATTTGAAGCAGCCATTTTTGTTGGTTTCATACCCACCCTTAACAGGATTTTGAGAATTTGTTTGTTGTGTAGTCATGCCACATGTTTGTCTTAAATTCCTGGTATATGAGAGGAAGAGATAACAACAGGAAAAATTCATGCAAACTGGTATGAGTTGTTGTATTGGTATTCATTCTTAAAGAGGGCAGAGTAAAAGTGGTTTCACGTGGTGAAGCTGTATATTTCTACATTTGCATTCAGAAAAGAAGCTTTGCAATGGAGGTGAGAAGCTGATGTTGCTCTGACATGGGTCCAGTGATTTCCCTGAGATGTATTCTCCTTCTTTCTGAATCCTGAATGTTGTAGACTTAATATGTCTTATCCCTAGGGCTGTTTTTGCTAGTTCTAAATATTCCACTTAAATACAGCCTTCCAGACAGTCTAAAGTGTACCACAGCAGGACTGTTGCAATTAAGGAGGTGGACAATGTGAACAACTCTTTAGGAATTTATTGGTCTTGAATTTTTTGTCAGGAAATCCTAACTTGAGTGGGCAAGTAAGTAATAAAGTACTGGACATTAAGGCCATATTTGGTAACCTTCCCTATCACAATTAACAATTTAATTGTATTCTGGCATATCCTTTTGTAAAGTTCTTAAGGAAAATAAATAAAACTGTGTGCTCTTATCAGCGTGCATATTAAACAGAAGTAGGCTATATTGAATTCTGAAAATGCTGACAAATGTTCCTTGTGCTTTAGAAAACCTGTATTCATACCTCATAAATACACGTTGATTATCATGCACTTACACTGAATGATAGTGAGAGGTTTAAACTGTCCAAGAGATAACTATATATTTTGTGTTCAGAAATGTCCTCCTAAAAAGCTCTTCCTAAACTTGAAATGTATGTCTGACAGAATAAGAATGAAATAACTTTGCAAGGGGGCAGCTTTCAAACTCAAATTTTCTAGCCCATCTTGACCCAAGTTTTAAAACTACTAGATTTAACATGCACATGCTAGAAAATGGATGGTTGTTACACTGCTGGAAATACTTGGTTTATAGAAGAGAAAAATTGGGTGCAAAAGTTTTTTTTTTTAATATTGACTTAAGTCATAAAACAACAGTAAGCTTTTGAAAGAAACTGTCTTCACTTGCATTACTGTGGTTGATTTCAGATATTTCCGGATTTTTCAGCATGGCTTGTAATCGTCATTACTTAGAAGCCAATTAATGGATAAGTTCTTTCACTGCTTTATTGCCTGCCACATATATAATTTGTTTCTTGGTTGTTTGTAATGGAAAAGGACAGTTCATTGTTCTGCTGTATGTAATTCTATGGAGGAGGAGTTTGTGCCTTTGCACTGCCTGGTTTCCATAAAATGGCTGCAGCTTACAGTGAAGAGTGAAATGGTGTCCTGTGCTTGTCTGTTGCTGGCATAAGAATGACCTATAGAGGGAGCTAGGTCATGTGGCCTGTGCAATGTAGACCAAGAAGGAAGGAACAGGCAGTTTGCTAGCTTCCATCAAAAAAAAGAATAAGCAACTTATCAAGGAACTGCTCAGGTACAGCTTCACATAAGGCAAAGAGAGGATAAATAGGATACTTGTGGTTGGTTTGCCAGGAGACGGCTAAAATAGTTATGCTTGCAGTGCTTCAGGTTTTAACTTCCATTGTTGGTTATTTAACTGAATCACTGTGTGACTTAGAACATTCCATTGAGCATGTAAATACCAGAAGAAGAAACAGTCTTGTCAACCAGGCATAATTCACATCCAGTTTTGCTTTAGGATAATGGCCCTTTGTAATGTAATGTGATATTTCTGTGCAGGAATAGTCTATAGCTTCATCTTGAACGTTTGTTGAAGCAGCATGCAGCATCTTACCCTACCACTTATACATTGTAAGATCTTTGCACAACGTTGCTTGCCACACTGATGTGAGATTTTCAGTAAAAGTGTTTGATCACTGATTTTATCTTTTGTTTCTCTTCTCTTGACTAGGAGATGTATGTGGGCTTATTTATTTATTTTTTTGTTGTTATTTTGTATCCTTATCAATGGGGAGATATTTAGCAATTGAAATGGAGGGGAGGTTTGAAAAGCCAGTTTTAAATGTGTTTAAAGTAATTTTAAAGTTCTTTTTTCTGACCATCACAACTTGCTAGCAACAAAGATCCAGAGTTAAGCCCTTTTATTTGACCAGTTGAAGTATTTTTGTACCCCGTTCAAAATTTTGATCTAAATGTGATCAGTTGCTTTGGATTTGTTATGACCAAACTCTGATAATTTGGTTTATAATAATAAGGTGTTCTGTAGTTTATTGCTGTATGATAACTGTACATTACAAATTCTGTAGGTTCTATATACCTATATTATTTATTTTTTAGAGCAGCACTATCTCCTTGAAGTATTTTTGCTTTCAAACCTAATAGAGCCAAAGTGTTATGACCTGTTTCTAAATTTTTAGTTATGAGTTGACTCAATATAGCCTAACAATCTATAGATTTATTTGGTTAACCCTCTCTTCCAAAGATGTTTTATGTGTAAAAGTTTAACCATTTGAAGAGGATAAAAGGCTCTAGAGTTATAGCAGCATGGAGGATTTGATGCAGTTTACTACTACTACTATCATTTCACATACAACACAAGGAAGATGGTGAATTAAGGCATGATCTGGAGTAATATGAAAGTGATCTTGTCTAGTGTGCTTTTAATAAGAGACTTTAGGAATATGAATGCCCTCAAGTGCACATAAGAAAGGAAGTGAGAGAACTTGTCGATAGAGGGTTGATCTGTTATTTTTAGCTTGCTGTAAACACATTGTAATGTAATGTTTCTGATATTGTCAAGTCTGATATCAAGTCGGTTGAAAAAATACTTTTTAATGTCACCCTAGGGTTTTTAGGATTTTGGGGGGAGGGGGAGGGGAGTATTTGGCAGCTATCATTGTTCCTGACTCCATTATAGTGATACACAGTTCATCGAATCATTGTACTAAGATTGTGGTTCTTTTAAAGGCTAAAAGATAATATACAGAAATAAAACATAAGAAAATAAGGTGATACCTTTTCATTGGACTAAGAATGCATTTTTTTAATAGCTTTCGAAGGTAACCCTTCTTCAGATCAGAAATAAGCAAATGCTGAAAGAGAAATGAAGGCTTTGTTTAGGAGATTTTTATTTGCCTGTACCCTAGTTGACTAGATGATTGTGGTGAATACACTGTAACAGTTTGATACCATGATTACCTTCATAATTACATGTGCTTTCACCCTACTCCCATTTGGATTCTTGAGTAAAACAGGAAAGATAAAGGGAAGGTAAAAATCAAGATCCTTGCATCATTTTTCCTTTCATTTTAAATCTAATCTGTTTTGTAGCTCAGTGAAGTCCCATGAGTTGCTTGAGACAGTTTTACTAAGAACTTATAAGAGATTGAAGGATTTCTAAAAATATGCAGTCAGGTGCTGAGATGCTTGATAGGAAAATGCCATGTTAAATCAATCTGTTTAAACTGGATTTGGATTTATGTACAATATTAAATCCTGGTAGTACTGTTCAAATGACTAATTGAAGAACATGTTTAAAGGTCATATTTTATTTTTCTACATGGATGTGAATATGCTCATTTTTTAATTGGTATAACGTGTTGGTTGGGATTGTAGACAATGTAAAATCCCTGCAGAAACTCACCAAATCTGTTGACGTAAAGTGCAATTATTACTTAAGCATTTCAATTTCAAATACTAATTCAATGTTCCCCTTTTTTTGGTAAGGGCTACCCAGAAAGACCATTGAAACAGAACACATTCTTGAACAGCTTTAAAACCATTTATTTTGCAGCCTTATGCACAGTTCTAAGCTATGGCATTATGTCAGAAATATTGACAGCTTATTCTTATTATTAACAATATATTCTACTAGGATGAAGTCAGAATCTTTGCTGTGTAAGCTGTAGCACTTGATCCAATGGAAGTCTTTTAAGTCTGCATGTTTTGTGAAATGGCTGCAGCACAGAGTGAACAGTGAAATGGTCTCCACTGAGCATGCTCACTCAGTAGAGGGAGCTTTATCACATGAGCAGAACTGACTTACAGTTCATGAGGATCTGGAATATTCAACTCTTTGAGTCTTTATCAAAAGGAGACAACAGATACCTGCAGGTACTGTGAATTGTTGGGTTCCATTTGCTGTGCATAGCAGATTTTCACAGGTTGTACTTGCAAATAGAGTATGATCAGGTAAAATTTTAACAGCAAAAAAAAAAAAAAAAAGAAGAAACCTTTGAATAAGAGTTAAGAAGATAATTGTTGGATTTTGCAATAGATTAGGCATGCATTATATTGATGGTAACCTTTTTTAAGGACTTTTTTCAGAAAGATATGACAATCTTGAAAACATTTGAAAGTTTTGTCTGATTTAATGAGTATTTTGACCTCTATGGTTATTGCATGTGGGCCTTAGTCTATTCTTTGCATATGTGTGTTACAAAATTTGCATGCATATGTGTCCTTGTAGGTGCAAGTCTTCCTGCTTGAGTTGCTCCTGTTGCTTGATGCATGTCTCCAAGCACACAGAGAACCCCTTTTCAGTGCTGAAAGAGAAATTAGTACTATCAATCATAGAAAGAGAGAACTTTGCAGAGAGTAAACTGTTTGGAAGCAGCTCTTTGTGGGGAGACTTCTGCTTCCAGACATTTCTACAAACCAAACCCAACACCCCCCACCCCGGCGCTAATTTAACAGCACTGTACTTGACATATGCTGATCTATTTTTTTCAGTATTGGGAGACAAATTTATGTCAGGACTAGTGGTTGGGAGAGCAAAGGGAACAATCTTTTTCTAAGTGTTCAGCAATCCATACTTAAAGATAGTCTAAACAGTCTTAGGTCAGTTTTGGATTTTATTTTGGCAAAAAGCTAATGTATAAACATATTTCTTAGAATGTTGAATAAAAATTTCTGCCTTTTGATTTAAAGCCTAATGTGGAACAGTTGCATCTTCATAGTAATATAGGGCAAAACAGTACCTTGATTATTTTTAGGGAGAGAGTGAGGTAGTCTATGATGCTCTAAAACTATTGCTAGGTTCTAGATTTAAACAATATTAAATGGTGAAAAATGTATTTCCTATTTTGATTTTAATTTAATCTCCATAGGATACTAATAAACGTGAAATGGTGAACATGAAAGATTTATCACTATCCTTTCTAGTGTTATCTTCAAAGTGGCTTGTGATTCTTTGTGTTACAGTATATGGCCTGCAATGTATATAAGAAGTGGCCGCCAATCATATGCCAATAATGCATTGGTGTTCTATAGAGAATCACGTCTACTCTTGAGTAGGCGGTATAGTAAATTTTAAATAAACTTGAAACTTACTAACAGATGCCTTAAATGTAGGCCAGCATTTTATAGGCCTATATTTAAGGCATCTGTTTCGCGCCTTTGGAGACACATAGGGACACTTACAGATGCTCAAGGCCAGCTACGGCCAATTGGGATGCACTTTTTTTTAAATTGCAGGTGAGCAAGGACACCTACATTGTAGGTGTATGTCACGCACCTACAGAGACACACAGAGACACGGACGCCCAAGGCAATAGAGTAGACACCCCTGATGGTGTGGAAAACATGAGGAAGGATCTAATGAAGCTTGATGAATGGTCTGAAATTTGACAGCTAAGAAATACAAGATCAAGCATTTGGGCTGCAGAAACCCGAGGGAACCGAACAATTTAGGGGTGAATAACTTTTGTGCACGAAAGAGGAGTGGGACATCGGTGTGATAGTATGTGATGAACTTAAGGTGGCCAAACAGGTTGAAAAGGTGACAGCAAAAGCTAGAAGGATGCTTGGGTGCATAGGGAGAGGAATGGCCAGTAGAAAAAAGGAGGTATTTGTTCCTGTGTAATACTCTGGTGAGATCTCATTTAGAATATTGTGTACAATTCTGGAGACCGCACTTTCAGAAAGATATAAACAGGATGGAGTGAGTCTAGAGCAGGGATCTCAAATTCCCTCCTTGAGGGCCGCAATCCAGTTGGGTTTTCAGGATTTCCCCAATGAATATGCATTGAAAGCAGTGCATGCACATAGATCTCATGCATATTCATTGGGGAAATCCTGAAAACCCGACTGGATTGCAGCCCTCAAGGAGGGACTTTGAGATCCCTGGTCTAGAGCAGGGGGTCTCAAAGTCCCTCCTTGAGGGCCGCAATCCAGTCAGGTTTTCAGGATTTCCCCAATGAATATGCATGAGATCTATGTGCATGCACTGCTTTCAATGCATATTCATTGGGGAAATCCTGAAAACCCAATTGGATTGCGGCCCTTAAGGAGGGACTTTAAGATCCCTGGTCTAGAGGAAGGTAACTAAAATGGTATATGGTCTACGTCAGGGTTGTCAAACTCAATCACATAAGGGGCTAAAATCTAAAACACAGGCTAGTCAAGGGCAGAATTTTCTATTAAGATACTTAGTCTTAGTAGAAGTATAGATCCTTCCTCGTCCTGAGACACTTGTGGTGCGGTCAGGCACTTCTGTGGAATACCTTGCTCCAACCTAGCTTTTACACTGGGACTGGGTCCTTCTGCCTGCAAATGAGGCAGCATAATGAGGAGCTTGGAGCAAAGCTGGGAGTGGGGCAGTGCGTTCAGGTGCTTGGAGCGCCACTGGGACCTGGGCTACACAGTCAGGCACTTAGATGTGACACAGCCACTGAGGGCCACATAAAACAACCAGGTGGGGCCGGATTTGGCCCCCGGGCCGTGTGTTTGACATGTGTGGTCTACATCATAAGATGTATGGGGACAGATGTAAAGATCTCAATATGTATACTTTGGAGGAAAGGCGGGAGAGGGGAGATATGATCAGGGCTGTGGAGTTGAGGAGACGGAGACAATTTTGGGTACTGGAGTCGGAGTTGTGGGTACCAGAAACTGAGGAGTCGGAGTCTAAGGATTTATCTACCAACTCCACAGCCTTGGACATGATAGATGTTTAAATACCTATTTGGCATAAATACACATGAGGCAAGTATCTTTCAATTGAAATGAAACTCCAGAGATGGCATAAAATGAGGTTGAGGAGTAATCTAAGGAAATACTTTTTTACTGAAAGGATGATAAATGCATGGAATAGTCTCCCTGCAGAGGTGGTGAAGACAAAGACTGTCTGAATTCAAGTAAGCGTGGGACATCATGTGGGATTTCTTAGGGAGAGGAGGGGATAATGGATACTCTGAATAGGCAGACTGAATGGACCATTTGGCCTTTATCTGTCACCATATTTCTATGTTTCTGAGTTTGAAGTACAGGATCTGATTTATTTCTCTTGGTGCTCTGTTGAGTTGTGGTGTTGGTAATGGGGGAGGGTAGTTTAACCTTTGACTGTAAAGGATCCTTTAAGGAGCAGCAGCAGGGGACAAAAGGTTACTAAAAAGGTACTTACGATGCAAATGTGTTGATAATTTAGTGCTGCCCATGATCATGGCTAGCATTTATCTTTAAGCTGTAAAGGAGAGGTGACCATGTAATTCAGATACTACTGTATATTTTGCCACTGTCACCATAGACTGCTACTTAACAGACAATGGTGGTGGACATGCAGAGAAAGCCAGAGCAGAGGGGGTCTCCACTGATCAATTCAAATTTCTACAAAGCACTTGTGGTTCCAGAACCTGGATTTTTTCCCTTTTCTTTGATAATTTAACAGTGTATTTGCAATGTGAGATTTATTTTTTCTTGAGAGAGCTGGATCAAAATGCTACATTTCTAAGAATGGGTCTCAAAAGTGAGATGGAATATTTGGCATTCTCTACAGTGTGTATATTTTCTCTTGAGTGCAGTATTTTCTTTTTGTAATGTAAAAAAGTAAATGTTAAAGCTTTTTTGTAGCAAGATTTCAGTCAGCTGTATTATTGAAAAAATAGCTTTTGTCTTAGGACACAAATCTTAATATTTGTGATACCTAAATTCACAACTCCCTTAAAATGATTATGCTAATGTTTTGTAATGAAAGAGATTTGATTGATTCGGGGGTTCTGAATCAGTTTGGAATGTCAGGGGCTTTAAGTTGTTGCAAACGCTGGTTTCATTTTGCTATCAAAAAATGGCAGGTCATTGTGTGTCTGTAAACAATGTAGTTATGAAATGGCAGAGAATAGCAGAGCTGAGCATGCTCAAAAGCAGCCTGTAGGGGAAGGTGATTTGAGACAGATGATCTAATTCAATGCAATTCTTTGGACTGCAGGGAAAGACCAGACTTCTTCCCTAATGACAGAGCAGAAACTATATATTCCAGGCCCAGCCCTGCAGAATCAGAGGATCTCTTGTGTGAAGGATCTTTGGTACTTACAACCATGGCTCATTTCTAGAAGATTGAAATGATTTTGGTCTTTACTTTAGATTTTGTTTACGAGAAAATGTTAGATTATTTTCCATCTAAGCTTACAAAATCTGGAATTATAAAAGTCCTTGTGTGACTTTTTTTTTTCTCTCTCTCTCTGATTTGTTCATGTTTTATTTTCAGTTCTAGTTTGCTTTTTTTTTTTGGGGGGGGGGATGAGGGCATGATATAGCTTATAAATATTACAAAAATATTGATCACTTTATTCTTTGGGCTTGAGCTGCAGATTTAATAAATGAAAACTTTTCTTGTGTCATCTTGCTTCTTGGGTTAGCTGATGGAAAGGACTGTTGCTATGGCCTGTGGGAAGCACTTGCTTGGCTGATATACTTCTTGTGGAGTTTATGATTCAAAAAAGTAATGAGCTAGGTTCTGACCTCATGCCCATGTTTTCTGTGTGCATGCATGCCAAGGATCTATCCTAAAATTTTTCAGATAGCTGCAAGAGTATATGAAACTGAATTTTACACAGTGAATTCCAATTCATTTAGAGTAGTTGCTCTCAGTTAATAGGACTACTTATATTTAGTGTTCGGTCCCTTTTGCTGTTCTTGTTCCACCTAGAATAATCTTTGCATGCTTTGGATTTGCATGAAGCCTATTCAAACTGCTGAAAATGATAAAACAAGATGAAACCATTGCCAGTAGGAATAATTGGGCTTCAAAATATGATGAGCTAATTGTGTTTGTGAATACAAATCTTTTTCCTGTGCAGGCTGAAAGAAATGATAATGTACAGTGGTACAAGTTAGTATATGTGTGTTCTCCATAGCCACTTTATGCTTGTGGGAACTTGCTCATAGTTTATATGGAGACAATTTCAATAATTTTAGAAAACACATTCATAAGGCCAGTACTGGGCAGACTTGCAAGGTCTGTGTCTGTATGTGGCCGTTTGGGGGAGGATGGGCTGGAGAGGGCTTCAATGGCTGGGAGGGTGTAGATGAGCTGGAGTAGATTTTGACAGAGATTTCGGCAGTTGGAACCCAAGCACAGTACCGGGTAGAGCTTTGGATTCTTGCCCAGAAATAGCTAAGAAGAAAAAAATTTAAATTTAATCAGGTTGGACAGACTGGATGGACCATTTGGGTCCTTATCTGCCGTCATCTACTATGTTACTATATTGATATAGAAGGCAGTACAGGCTGGTTTAGCATTTTCAGTTTTGATAAAGAGAGTTTTGTGTCTGGTTTGCAGTCAGCAAACAATTTTAATCCTAATATAACCACATATCTTCTTTGATGATAGAATGAATATAAGACTGAACTCTGCACATTATGGATAAGTTAATCCAATTACATAAGTGGCGTCAATTAGAGTTTTTCTTGTTGAAAAGTTTATCTGATACTTTCGACACAAGCCTTTGATGTGGACTATGTTTGTCCTGTTGTGATCCAAAGTTTTCTACAGTGAAGGTTAGCATAGGTATGAAGATTACAGGAAGAGGGCCTGAGAGATCTGGCACAGATTCCTTTGGAGGTGAACTTGTCAAATTAAAGCTCTTTCCCCTGCAGTTCATTTAATATGTGCTTTACATTTATGACATGATCATATGAAATATTTATTAAAAGGTCTGCCATACCGTGACAGCATCTCAGAAACCTATTACAGCCTGATTCTTCTACTGGGTAAGAGATCCTGTTTGAAACTTGTCCACTAGAAAATTAATATGTACATGAGTGGTGAATCCATTCATGTTTCTCTAGTTACCATGTTGGGTTAGAGAACATATAGTTTTCTTAAATTTGGTTACTGATTTGTTCAGTGCAGAGATTTTATATCCATGCTAAAAAGGACAGACATTTAACATTACTATTCCATAAGCTGCTTCACTACAGTGCTTTTTGTAGCTGGGAAAAGGCAGAAGCTAGTATTATCTCATTTTCCTAGTGATCATCAGTCAGCAAATTCATTCTGATTCTTTCTATAGTACCGTATTTTCGCGGATATAACGCGCACCATTGTAAAACGCGCACAGGGGTATAGCGCGCAGAAATCACGATGATATGTACAAAAACTTTTCTATACCGCGCTCAGGCATATAACGCGCATGCTGCCCGACTCTCCTCTGGCCACCCCGACTCTCCTTTCGCTCTCCCCGACTCTCATCTGGTTGCCCCGACTCACCCTGACTTTCGGTGCACTGCCCCGACTCTCCTCTGGTTGCCCCGACTCACCGTTCACCCGCCCTGACTTTCGGTGCACTGCCCCGCCTCTCCGTGCCTGTCCCCCTTGAAGTCCTGTCCCCCCTTGAAGGTCTGCCTGTCCCCCCTTGAAGTCCTGTCCCCATCCTGAAAGCCTGATGCCCCCCCTCGACGTCCGATTCTTCTCCCCCCCTCGGCAGGACCACTCGCACCCCCACCCCGAAGGACCGCCGACTCCCCGACAATATTGGGCCAGGAGGGAGCCCAAATCCTCCTGGCCACGGCGACCCCCTAACCCCACCCCGCACTACATTACGGGCAGGAGGGATCCCAGGCCCTCCTGCCCTCGACGCAAACCCCCTCCCCCCAACGACCGCCCCCCCCCCCAAGAACCTCCGCCCGTCCCCCAGCCGACCCGCGACCCCCCTGGCCGACCCCCACGACACCCCCACCCGCCTTCCCCGTACTTTGTGTAGTTGGGCCAGAAGGGAGCCCAAACCCTCCTGGCCACGGCGACCCCCTAACCCCACCCCGCACTACATTACGGGCAGGAGGGATCCCAGGCCCTCCTGCCCTCGACGCAAACCCCCCTCCCTCCAACGACCGCCCCCCCCCCAAGAACCTCCGACCGACCCGCGACCCCCCTGGCCGACCCCCCCACCCCCCTTCCCCGTACCTTTGGAAGTTGGCCGGACAGACGGGAGCCAAACCCGCCTGTCCGGCAGGCAGCCAACGAAGGAATGAGGCCGGATTGGCCCATCCGTCCTAAAGCTCCGCCTACTGGTGGGGCCTAAGGCGCGTGGGCCAATCAGAATAGGCCCTGGAGCCTTAGGTCCCACCTGGGGGCGCGGCCTGAGACACATGGTCGGGTTTGGCCCATGTGCCTCAGGCCGCGCCCCCAGGTGGGACCTAAGGCTCCAGGGCCTATTCTGATTGGCCCACGCGCCTTAGGCCCCACCAGTAGGCGGAGCTTTAGGACGGGATGGGCCAATCCGGCCTCATTCCTTCGTTGGCTGCCTGCCGGACAGGCGGGTTTGGCTCCCGTCTGTCCGGCCAACTTCCAAAGGTACGGGGAAGGGGGGTGGGGGGGTCGGCCAGGGGGGTCGCGGGTCGGTCGGAGGTTCTTGGGGGGGGGGCGGTCGTTGGAGGGAGGGGGGTTTGCGTCGAGGGCAGGAGGGCCTGGGATCCCTCCTGCCCGTAATGTAGTGCGGGGTGGGGTTAGGGGGTCGCCGTGGCCAGGAGGGTTTGGGCTCCCTTCTGGCCCAACTACACAAAGTACGGGGAAGGCGGGTGGGGGTGTCGTGGGGGTCGGCCAGGGGGGTCGCGGGTCGGCTGGGGGACGGGCGGAGGTTCTTGGGGGGGGCGGTCGTTGGGGGGAGGGGGTTTGCGTCGAGGGCAGGAGGGCCTGGGATCCCTCCTGCCCGTAATGTAGTGCGGGGTGGGGTTAGGGGGTCGCCGTGGCCAGGAGGGTTTGGGCTCCCTCCTGGCCCGATATTGTTGGGGAGTCGGCGGTCCTTCGGGGTGAGGGTGCGAGTGGTCCTGCCGGGGGGGGGATGTATCGGACGTCGGGGAGTTGGCCGGGCAAGAGGGCTTGGGCTCCCTCTTGCTCCGATCGTGGATGCGGGTGCGGGTGGGAGCGCGTGCGAGCGGTCGTTCGGGGTGGGGGTGCGAGCGGTCCTGCTGGGGGGGTGAATCGGGCGTCGGGCGGGGTGGGAACTATGTTTAAAAACTTTTGTATACCGCGCTCAGGCATATAACGCGCGAGGGGTATGCGCGGTACGTAAAATCACGTATAACGCGCGCGTTATATCCGCGAAAATACGGTACTTCTAGTTGGTAGGCTGTCTGTGTTCGTTGCTAGATTAGGGTTTGGGATTTCTGTATACACTTCTTCCTCCGTATTTGCGGTTTCGATTATTCACGGTTTTTAGCTGACTGGCTCCTCCCCTCAAATTACATCAGCTTGCATAGAGAAATCGCTGATTCCAAGTGTTTACAGAGAAAATCGCTGATTCCCAGTACTTTCTTCACCATGTTTTGCCTCTCCTTCAGGAACAGGCCAGGTCTCCTACCATGTTATTTGCGGTTTCACCATATTCATGATGGTTTTTAATAGAAAACAGTGAATAACATATGAAAAGGTTATTTGCGGTTTTTCTTTATTTGCGGTTCTGTTAATCCCCTATCATAGCGAATACAGAGGGAGAAGTGTAGTTTATGGTTGTAGATTTTTGATTCTACCCTGGAGTTTTTTACCTACCATTTTAATACTATTGATACAGGATGTGAAAAGGAGCAGACACAAATGATTTCTTAGGCACAATTAATCGGGAAGTCAAATCTTACAGTGCCTCCCAACTGAGATCTAACTTGTGATCCAACAGAACTTTTCAGGGCAGTTCTTTGGCAGTGCTAAACAGAATTAAAGCAAGATCTTAGATTTTAAGGACAAATGATGGTCTTTGAGTGTGGTTACTTTGAAACCGAGCTTCCAGTTGGAAAAAAAAAAGTTTAATATCCCTGGATTAAGACCTTTCCCCTTTTTAGCAATTTTAATCTCACCTGTTAAAAGGGATCTTAAATTTAATATTGGATTTATCTTTCTATTGTAAAAGCTAACTCCTTGCATTGTAGTTGTATCACAGTGTCTCTCAAACACTTTTAGCTAAGGCACACTAAGGGTTCCTTTTACAAAGGTGTGCTAGGGTTTTTAGCGCATTTGCTGGATTAGCGTGTGCTGTAGTGTGCGCTACCCGAAAAACTACCACCTGCTCAAGAGTAGGCAGTAGCGGCCAGTGCGCGTGGCAATTTAGTGCGCTCTATTCTGCGCATTAAGGCCCTAACGCACCTAAATGGAACAAAAGTTTTTTGTGGCACACTAAATGGAGCAAATGATTTTCGTGGCACATTAAACAGAGCAAATGTTTTTCACAGCACATTTTAATTAAAATTATAAAATTACAAAATCAACAAAAATTAATTTGAGAGTTATTTACCTAAAGTTCTATGTATTAGTAATTGTAACAACGGTGAAACTAAAGTAGATAGAATTGCTAATCAATGCGATGGATGTGCATGTTTTTTAGTGCAAATTAGCGCAAAACGCAGCTCAATAGTCAACAAGTAAACTTGCATTTCATCATCTACCATCTGCAATTGTTCTCTTTTTAAAAAAATTTAATTTCTGTCTGAACTAAATATCCAAGTTCGCAAAGATAAAATCCAAATGGTAACAAAGCCTTGATTGCTCAAGTTAGGATAACTATTGCATAAAAACTAAAATTGCTTGCCGTTAGTTTTCAAGGACCAATCACGTCAAAGAATGATGCTTTTCTGGGCAGTTGTATCCTTATGCACACAGATGCTCATAATATTGATAGACTCTTGCGTACACGACATACATGTCATCTATTCTAGTGTATACTTATGAAGGGAATTTTTAAAAATAAAGTAAAATTCTGGAGTCTCTCATGGCACACCCGGAATCTATTCGGGGAACACAGTGTGCCGTAGCACACAGTTTGAGAGACACTGTTGTATCAGTATGTTCACTTCATCTTGAGGTTATCTTCTCTTAAGTGTAAATGTGGTTCACTGAAATGTCCTTTCGTTATGCTTTATTTCAGTTCTATAGGAGAACCTGCTGCAGATTGTGTCAGGTTCATTTCATGGCCTTTTCCTCTCAACATCAGGGAAAGAACTGAGGAAGGGAATTGGAGAATAAAAAAGTTGGGACTTCATTTTTGTGGATGATTAATTAAGGAAAAGAATCTACCAGCAAAGTTGACTTATTTACCACTTTTTTGAAGGAATTCATTTAAGGCAGTGCATAGCAAGAATAAGTCAAAAATAAGCAATACAGTAAAGCATAGTAGGCTTACTTAATAATGTCAACACAATGCACAATAAAACATTTTAATGCACAGTATAGGATGTAAGCAAAGGTGAAATATATAGAGAGTAGCAAGTTAGAAAATTAGGATCTAGTTTAAAGAAAGTTATACATGAAGCCTATTCAATGTATTTCTGGACAGCCAAATTAAAGTACTTTTTATAGCCAGTCTGGAAACGGCACAGTGGAGTTTAATTTCTTGTGGACAGAAAATTCCTCTCCAGATCAAGCCCCTTGGACTATTACCATTTGCTTAAAACTTTGCTTTAGTTATATACAGGGCAGAGCTGATAAGCCTCTCAGCCTTGATGTGTAAATCATGGTCTTTGGAAAACCAATCCAATGTAAAAACAAAATTGAGAGTAAAGGACTGTCAACAGACTGTGGTGCATTTGTTGAGTCTTTCTTGACTACTAATTCTGCTTTAATCGGTGGACAAGAGATAGAGTGACTATGCACAGGAAGAGAAGGAAGCGTGGGGACTTTTATATTGAAGCAGCTTGTGCTTGGCAGTTGCCTTTTGTTGGGGCTGCTGTTGTAAGCAGACATTTTCCTGCTGGGAGGGTGTAAGATTTCCCTGCCAATCAGGAGACGACAGATTGGGGCATGGTGGAGTGTGAGCAAAGGGGAAGTTTGCTTTGAATTTTAAGGGGAAAAACATGGAGGTATTGACCCTTCTGCAAAGTTCCTTTTAGCAAGTTTTGCTGGAAAGGACTGCTGGTTTACTGACTTAAAATGGATGGGCAGCAAGCTTCATTCTTGGAGTGTGTTGTGTTTGTGTGCATGTGCCTGTAAATGTGTGGACATTCTTCAGTGAATTGCTTGGGGATACTGCCTCAGGCTTAAACAGTGTGTCCTAAAAGTGTTAGAACTGCATCTTGACAATTCTTTGACGGACAGACATTATTTTCTGTAGTTATGTGAGGTTTTGGCTTCAAATAGTTATAGAGATTGTTTGTTTTAAGTCTGCTTTTGCCAAATGTGGAACCCTCATAGATTTGCAGGTCAGCCATGTGTCCTTTGGGTTTGGATGATTATTACTATGGTTTTTAAAAATTATTTTGTAATAGCTGATTTTTACACTCAGTTACATTTCTGGATCATTAAATGTAATTGAAATCTGGAGAGTATTCTGCTCTCTTAAAAGAATGAAACCTTGGCCTGGTTTAATGCCTTGGATGCTGGCGATTTATACTTTTATTTGACCAATAGCTGATATCCAAACTATTTTTTGTGATCTACCCTGCAGGGTTTCGGGAGGTCCCTAAAATATGGTAGCTCCTAAAGTGTTAGCTGCATGGAATGTTGCTAACTATTTGAGTTTTTGCCAGGTATTTGTGAACTGGATTGGCTACCGTGAAGACAGGATACTGGGCTAGATGGGCCATTGGTCTAACTCAGTAAGGCTATTCTTATGCTCTTGACTCTCTTAGGTGTGCATGGTTTTTGGACTTCTCTTTCTATTTCATCTGGAGAGAAAAAAAGATATGGTCTGCATCTGTGAGTTGTGTTTCAGAATTAAATATTGAATCATGTGTTCAGGCTGTCTCCTCTCCAGACCTGTTTGAAGTGATTGTACAGTGAGTCATATGATTTAAGCCAGTATAGGAGGAAGGAGGGTCATATTGATACTTATCAAGCTTTGCCGTGATTTGTGGGTACTGAAATGTAGCTAGTTCAGTTCCTTAATGGAATATGCATGTTTAATTGGTCTTGGCTCAATCAATGGTTCATGTGTACCAGGTTAGTTTTAAAAGCTGGATTTCTCTGTGGTGTGTTTAACAGACAGTCTGCTGGTGATGTGTTTCTTTTAAAGACTAACCTAAAATAGTTTGCAGGTCTGCTTGGGAAAGAAGGGTCATCCTGTTCCTGGTGATATGAAGCGGTGCTTTACAGCCTTAATCTAAAAGCCATTTTATGTTAGTTACTGAAAAAGTACTATATTGCCTCTAGCTTGTCTGTGTGATTGTGATATGATCTTTGTTGTTATATACATTTGACACCCGTTCATGTCAGCATTTAAACAGCAGCCAGATACAAATAATAGATGGTTTTACCCAGTTATTTCTTCGTAGTTGTATAAATTAATAAAAAAATTGAACCATAAATAATATTGTCTTTTAAAGTGCCACAACAGGATATTGAGTTTTCTTTGAAAAGGTCTGTATTAAAAAAAAATATATAATTGGAGGGGATCAACAAATGGTTGTCTTTGTTGCATCAAAGCAGTAAATGCATTCCATGGTGATGCAGAGGAAACGTTTTTCTACATTGGAGGTTTGAATGATAGAAAAGTTGATGTTGCAAGCAAGTTTATATTTTATTATTTTTTATGGAAAAGTCAGTGGTATTTGTAGATAGTTGGAAAGTATTTACTTTATATTTTTATTTTAATACATTCATAAACCATGAATGTGGTAAGAGACATGAAGACTAGTGTTGAGATGCGGAAGAGAGAGACTTGTTTATGATTGCATCCAAGAGCCCATGGGGGCATGATTCGGCTAGGATAAATGCCAGATGGACTGGAAGCCTGTCTTTCTTTTTTTGTTAAATTGAGCATTAAAAGGAGACCTAGTACTGCTGTGCCTGATGAGCTTCACAGAGCGGTTGAAGATCTTGTTTTAATATGCAAGTTGAAGTATAGAGCTTTTTCTGAAGGAATAAAGTGAACAGAATTTGAGGGAATAGCCATGGTGAAGTGCAGCAATAGTGGATGACAGTATGCCTGAAGGAGATGAGATCGAGAGAGAGGTGTGGGTAAATGTAGTAAACTGGTAAAATGGTTCTTCCATTTTCTTTTGCCTTTTAATATCTCTGCGAAATGGGAAGATTTTGTCTTGAATGTATTCATATGAAATTCTTGACTACATTGGGCAGCTGAACCTTCTGTTAACATAAAAACACTTTTCTCTGGCAGCAGAAACTCGTGTTGTTTTTCTGAGATATGGCACTTTTATGACTCTTACTTCAACACTGAGAAATACCAGAAAAAAAGCATTTACCGTAATCTTTTTACATGTGCTTTGAAAAATTTGGTCAAGATACAGATACATTTTTTTGAAAATTCACATTTTATGTAGGTTGATTTTAAAAATTTATGTTGTCATAAGATTCCACAGCCAAAATAATGCTTGCAACACTTTTAAGCAATATGGTAGCATCCCTCGGAAGAGAACCTCATGTCATAGTAATATAATATGTTCATTGGCTTTAATGTCTAGTTAATACAAAAGAATCACAATAGTTGGGAGGGGTTTTCATGGCCTTTTAGATTGTAGTGCCTGTTTCCAAAGACCTAAGAACAGGCTTATCAAAATTATGTCTTTGTGCAAAAACTGTTTTAAATAAGTACTGGTATTACTGAAAATATTGGGATATTTTCATTGGTATACTTACAGCAGTATTACACTGGAAAAAATCTTTGACAAATATGCCCCCTTGTGTTCAATTTCGCATGTATTTTAATGTATGAAATTTGTTTTAGGATGAAACACCATGCTTTTAAACATAATGTGGACAGTTTTCAAAGAGATTTACCTAGATAACTAGGTAAATTACTGGGCCTAATTATTGCCCTCAGTGGCTAACTCTAGTCACTAAGTTTCGTAAAACAGCCAGAATTTTGTGGGAGAAATAAGTAGTAGAAAGATGCACTCACAGCAGAAAGGAGAAGTTAAAGAACTATTACTACTACTATTTATTATTTCTATAGCGCTACCAGGTGCACGCAATTCTTTACATTAAACACACAAGAGACAGTCCCTGCTCGAAAAAGCTTGCAATCTAATTATGACAGACAGACACACAGGACAAAGGGTGATTTAACATATGCTGCTCATGAAGGGAAATACAAAGTGATGAAGAGGTAGAGAGGGTAGGGGGGCTACAGAGAGAATGAGAAACAGATATACAGGTATATTACAAGTTGGAAGAGTTAGGACTTAAATGCAGCTTTGAGAAAGTGGGCTTTGAGCCTGGATTTGAATACTGCCAAAGATGGAGCCTGGCGAACTGATTCAGGCAGGTTGTTGCAGGCATACAGCACAGCAAGGCAGAAGATGTGGAGTCTGGTGTTGGCAGTAGTGCTGCCTGATTCACCGATTCAAATCGATTCACAGATTTTTTTTTTTACTTTTTTAGTTTATTAAAAAACTTTTATACCATTCAATCAAACTTGTAATGGTGTACAAATAAGTGCTAATAAGCTACCAAAGATACAGACTTATATAGGTAGAGTTTGTGATGAGTCACAAGACAAATAATAGACAATGTATAAACGAACAGGCAGAAAAGGAATGAGGGAGGAATTACAATAATCAAATAAAGTTAACATAAAAGGTGGTAGGTACGATGGGAAGGGGATTAAAAATAAGGATAATTAAAATTAGAAATTAAAATTTTTTTTGCCTTAATAAGGGCAGTTAGGTGTTAAAAGCATCTTGGAATAGAAAAGTTTTTAAGTTATTTTTAAAATAAGGGATAGAAATTTCTGAGCACAGATGGTTAGGGGTGGAATTCCAAAGAGAAGGGTAGTTACCACAAAATTATTAGATCTAATGGTATTGATATGTTTTATGGAAGGAATTGTTAGGAGATTTTGAGATGTAGAATGAAGGGCTTTAGAGGGGCAGTAAGGTATGATTAGATTATTAATAAATTCAGGTTGGTTACTTGAGCGGGTTTTAAATGTCAGGAGAAGCTTCCGCCCACAGACGCATGCGACTGCAGGCAGGTTCCGGCGGCTTGAGCAAGTTACTCTATAAATTTAAAGCAAAGGTAAGGGGAGAGAGGGAGATGCTCAGACTACTGAAGGCCGGTGAGGTGGCGAGAGAGAAGGGTGGAAAGGAACAGATGCTGAAGGGGGTGGAGAGAGGAACAGACGCTGAAGGGAAATGTGGAAGACAGAGTGGGGAGAAGACGCTGAAGGGAAATGTGGAAGACAGAGTGGGGAGAAGACGCTGAAGGGAAATGTGGAAGACAGAGTGGGGAGAAGACGCTGAAGGGAAATGTGGAAGACAGAGTGGGGAGAAGACGCTGAAGGGAAATGGGGAAGACAGAGTGGGGAGAAGACCCTGAAGGGAAATGGGGAAGACAGAGTGGGGAGAAGACGCTGAAGGGAAATGGGGAACAGAGAGTGGGGAGAATACGCTGAAGGGAAATGGGGAACAGAGAGTAGGGAGAAGATGCTGAAGAGAAATGGGGAACAGAGAGTGGGGAGAAGACACTGGAAGGCAAGAAGACAGATGTCAGACTATGGGGGGAGCGGAGGGAAGAAGATGGGTGCCAGACCAATTGGGAGGGGGGGGGAGGTGAAAGGAGAGGCACTGTAACAGAGCAAATAAATGGAAGACGCAGAGAGAAGACACACAGTGGATGGAAGGAATTGAATGAGAAGACGAGGAAAGCAGAAACCAAACAACAAAGGTAGAAAAAAAAATTTATATTTTCTTTCTTTCTTTCTTTCTTTTTTTTTTTTGCTTTAGGATAAAGTAGTAGATTAGTTGTGTGGATAAAAATTTATAAACAAAGCCCTGCCAGCTGAACATCTCTTTCTCTATTTCAGTAGCCAGAACTTTGATTTATAAGGAAGGAATAAGCGAAATATTGCAGTACTGAGGCTTGTATGGATGCTGCGGGGACAGTGGTCATGGGGATGGGGCGGTGACAGAGATGGTGATGACAGGGACAAATTTTTTCCCCGTGTCATTCTCTACTATGGTGCAGGGCAGTGGTAGTCAAACTCATTAGTCAAAAGAGCCAAAGATCAGCAATACAACGATTAAGATTTCTTTTGAGAGCCATAACCGGTTCCCCGCTTGTGCTACAATGGCTACGTCAACCCGACCGACAACCTGCTTGCCCACGTGTAGTCGAAATCGATTCGTGGCAGAGCCTAGAGAATGACACAGGGAAAAAATTTGTCTCCGTCCCTGCGAGCTCATCCCCCATCCCCGCAAACCATCTGATCCCTTAAATAATTTTATACTGAACTTATTATATTAAAGTATAAAAAGAAACAATATTCTGTACAATTGTCAATTTATAAATCAAGTTTCAAGTTTATTAGTGTATTTGATTAATTGCCTATTAAAATCACTAAGCGATGTACAAAATCAATAAAGAGCAATAAAAAGAAACTAACAATATACATAGTGATTACATATTATACATACATGAGTTGGGAGGAAAAAAGGTTAAAAGTTACAATTTTTAAATTTTTCAGTAGAAAAATAAAGGAAAATGCTAAAGGAGGGGGTGTTAAAACCATAGCATTATTAAAAGCATCTCCAAAAAGTGTAGAAGTTTCAAATATTAAAAGCATCGTTAAATAAAAAAGTCTTTAATAATTTTTTAAATGTTGTGATGTCTTTTTCAATTCTAATGTATTGTGGTAGGGCGTTCCATCATTGAGGTCCCATCACAGTGAACATGTCTGATCTACGTGTTCCAATAATTTTTAGAGAAGGTACTGTAAGCAGATTTTGTCCAGATGAACGAAGTGGTCGTTGTGTACTATGTGGGATTAAATATCTAGATATAAATAAAGGTTCATTTGATGCTAGTGTTTTAAAAATGAGTAATATTATTTTGAATGTGATCCTGTGGCCGATTGGTAGCCAGTGAGCATCTATTAGCAAAGGTGTGACATGGTCATACTTTCTTGCATTATATATTAATTTGATGGCCGTATTTTGTATTAGTTGTAATCTCCTTTTTTCTTTCTGTGTAATATTGAGAAGAAGGGCATTACAGTAGTCAAGTGTAGATATTACTAATGAATGTATAAGTATCTTGATTGATGTTAAGCTAAGAAATTTAGCAATTGAGCGAATCATTCGTAATTTATAAAAACAGTTTTTAACTGTGAGAGAAATGTGTTCATGATAATTCAGTTTGTCGTCAATTGTTACTCCAAGGATTTTAACAGAGGAGACTAAGTTAAGTGGGATATTATTAAGGATAAAAGGATTTGACAGAGTTAAGTCTTTTTTCCAAGAAAATAACATTGATTTGGTGTCTTCTCCCCACTCTCTCGTCCCCATTTCCCTTCAGCATCCTCAGCCCACTCTCTCTCCACTTCCCTTCAGCACACACACATAAAAACAAGCAAACAATTTTATATCATTCTATTCATTCATAGAAATTAAAGTCTAAATAATGCCAGTCACATAACAAAACATGATTAAAAAAAAATAATTCCCTGCACAGTCAAGCCTGCAAGGATTACTAGATGTCTTTCAGCAGCTCCCCTCCCTCCCCCTTACCTTCGTGGCCAGGTCAAAATGATCTACCAACAATAAAATTTTAAAAAACACAAAGCACACTATACGCAGAGAAAATGTTAATTATCATTTATATTCTGTGGGTTTTCAAGGAGGTCAAGGCAGATGACTTTACGCAATGTCACCTCTGTAACAACTGTACAAAAATAGACAAATATACCCCCTCCCTTTTTACTAAATCGTGATGGTGTTTTTTAGCACAGGGAGCTGTGCTGAATGCACTGCGCTGGTCTCGATGCTCATAGGCTCCCTGCGTTAAAAAATGCTATTGTGGTTTATTAAAAGGGGGCCATAGTACAAAATATAGACAGCAGATATAAATTCTCAAAACGGGCACATTTTGATCACTAAATTGAAAATAAAATTAGTTTTCCTACCTTTGTTGTCTGGTAATTTCATCAGTCTCTGGTTGCACTTTATTCTTCTGATTGTGCATCCAATATTTCTTCCCTTCTTTGAGCCTCCTGTATGCTTCCTCTCCTCCAGACCTCATTCCCTCCCCCAACTTTTTCTTTCTTTCACCCTGCCTCCTTCTTTCTTTCTCTCTCCATGCCCCCTTTCTTTCTGTATGTCTGTCTTTCTCTCTCCATGCCCCCTTTTAGTCTGTCTTCCGTCTCCCTTCTTTCTTTCTGTCTCCCTGCCTCCCCCTTCCTTTCTTTCTCACTGCCCTCCTCCAAGCCAACACCATTGGGGAACAGGCCGCCGCTGCCACCACCACCGGGGATCAGGCCGTCACCGAGTTCTGAGCTCTCCCTGATTCCCTTCACTGTAATGAGGCTGCTGAAGCACCGAGCCGACCAACTTTCCCCACCCGACGTCAATTCTAACGTCTGAGAGGAAGTTCCGGGCCAGCCAGGCAGCGATTGGCTGGCCCAGAACTTTCTCTCCAACATCAGAATTGATGTCGGGTGGGGAAAGTTGGTCGTCCCGGCGCTTCAGCGTCTTCTTTACGGGGAAAGAAAACAGATTGGGCACCCCTGCTCTAGCTAGCTGAGCCATGAGCTGCACTCAAGTGGCTAAAGAGCCGCATGCAGCTCGCGAGCTGTGGTTTGCCGACCACTGTTGTAGGGGGTATGTTGTTAAAATGGTTTGCTTCTGTTTTGTCTAATCGACAACAGGAGGTAGTTGTTCAGGGGAAAAATACTCAACATAGAGAGATTCATACAGAAGTGCTGCAACGGTCATCACTCTCGGTAATGTTGTTTAACCTTTATCTTCTGCTGTTGTGTAAGTTGTTGCAGCAGTTTGGAGTCTCCTATAGGCTCTATGCCAATGTCTCTCAAACTTTCTTGAGTTGGGGCTCACTAAAGGTAGTGGCCACAGCTCGAGGCATCCGAAAGTGAGCGGACGTCGTTGTGATGACATAATCGCATGCGTGACATCATCATATTGATGCATGCGCAGAGGCCCTCCAGATGGGCCCTGAGACGCTAGTAGGGGATGCCAGCAGGGAAGAGGGCAGAGAGAAGAAGAGGCTCTAGCGCCAGCTGATTGCCTACAGTAGTGTTTCTCAACTACTTCAAGCTAAATACCCCCTAAGTCTAACAAATATCAACTGAATAACTCAACCACAGACCTTTCAAGCTCCGCCCTAGGCCCACCCAAGCTCTGCTCCAGATCCCACCCCCTTTACTAATTGTAATGCAATTTTTTCCATTCATTTTTCATATACACAGTAGATATAAATTCTCAAAACTGAGACATTTCAATCACTATATTGAAAATAAAATTGTTTTCACTACCTTTATTGTCTGGTGACTTTATTTTCTGTGCTTTTAACTATGCTTCCAGTGCCTTCTTTTCCATTGACTGTTTTTCTCTCCTTCACTTTCTGCCTTGCATCCATCTTTGGCATTAACTTAACATTCAATTTTTCTGCTTTCTTCTCAAAATCTACTTTTCCATTTCTTACTTTCCCTTCCTATCTCTCTTTCCTTTCCTCCCCGTTTCCATGGTCTGACATCTTTCTCCTTCCCTCTCCCCTCCCCGTAGTCCAGCATCTCTCTCCTTCCTTTCCCCCCTGCCCAGTCTGGCTTCTCTCTCCTCTCCTTCCCATAATCTGGCATCTCTCTCTTCTTCTTCTTCTACTACTACTATTATTATTTCTATAGTGCTACCAGACTCCCCTCCTTCCCTGGTCTGGTATCCCTTCCTTTAGTCAGCTCTCCCTCCCGCAGTGTAACATTTCTCTCTCTCTCTTCCTCCTTTCTGCCCCCTGCAGTCCATTTCCCTTCCCTTCCCTTCCTCCTTTCTGGCCACCCTCCCAGTCCAACATTTCTCCCTCCTTTCCACCAGTCCAACATTTCTTTCTCTCTTTCTCCTGCATGCTATTTCTCCTCCGATCATCCTTCCCTCCTCCAACCAACTTCTCTCCATGAGTCCCAACTTTTCACTATGCCCTCTCCCCCTTCCCCCGAGTGTGACATTTCTCTTTTCCACCTTTCTATCCTCCCCATCCATCTCACCCTCTCCATGAGTCCAAAACTTTCTGCTTCCTGCATGCTTTTTCTCTCTCTCCTTGCCTCTTCCTTCAAGTGACATCCCTCTTCCCACCCCCCAAGCCAACATGCTCTCTTCCCATGCATCATTTCTCCCTCTCCTCCACCCCATGTCCATTGCTCCCTCTCATCACGTACTCCTCCTGCAACAATTTCCTTTCCTTTCCTTTCCTTCCCTCCCCCAACCCCACCCCACCCAACCCTCAGTCCAGTATATGAACATCTCTATGGACTCCCCTTTCCCTCCCTCTGTGTACTTCTACACTAGGGGGCTTCCCTGAAGGCCTGCATTTTTCTCTCTTTTCTCTAACATCCTCCTGCTTCCCCCCTGGCATCCAGGTCTCACGTTTAAAGCTAATTGCGGCAGCCTGCAGAGGATCGACGATGCTGTACCGAACCTAGCTGGCTGATTTTGGTCTCTGCCGTGATCCCACCCCATATGCTGTGGAGGCCAACAGCAGCATGCTAGGTTTGCTACAGCACCGGCGATCCTCTGCAGGCTGTCGTAATTAGTTTAAAGGTGAGACCGGGAGGCCAGGGGAGAAGGCGAAGGACACTAGAGAGAAGGGGAAACATGCAGGCCTTCAGTGACTTGGGCAGCACTAAGCAGCGCTGGCGCTGTACCACATAGGCAAGTCAGCTAGCAGGCGCCTGTCTTCCTCCTCAGTGTGCCATGGCACATGTGGAATCTCAAGAGGCACACAGTGTGCGATACACTGCTCTACGCTGATGACATCCAGTTCTTTTTCCCCACTGAAGGACAATTTGGTGAGGCAGAGGAACGACTAAAATTGGTCATGCAGGGAATAAAGAGCTGGATGGACTGCAAAAGCCTGAAGTTAAACGTTCAAAATACTAAAGTTATGTGTTTTTGGCAAACACAGGGTTTGGCCATTCATGAGATGGCCAAACTGCTTGGCATGCCCATACAGATTTCAGGTGAGGTGAAGTATTTGAACATAAGAATTGCCGCTGCTTGGTCAGACCAGTGGTCCATCGTGCCCAGCAGTCCGCTCACGTGGCGGTCCCCAGGTCAAAGAACAGTGCTGTAAAAATGAGTCCAGCCTCACCTGTGTATGTGCCAGTTTAGCAGGAACTTGTCCAGCTTAGTCTTGAAACCCTGGAGGGTGTTTTCCCCTACAACAGACTCCGGAAGAGCGTTCCAGCTCTCCACCACTCTCTGGGGGAAGAAGAATTTCCTTACGTTTGTACAGGAATTATTGTCGACTCCTTTTTGACATTTTGGAGTCGTGCTAGGAATGATTAGGAAAATATTCTTCAATTTGAAGGCCATTTCTCTCAGGTAGTTTGTTTAAGATCATACTTATTGCAACCTTGTGTTTTTGGGAACTCCGGCCTCGACATTATTTGCTTTGCAGGTTGCACAAAATTCAGTTGTGTGGACGCTCTTTAGACTGAGCAAGTGGGAACATGTATCAGATTACTATATTAAATTAGATTACTGGAAACATTAAAGTTGCTGGTTACGGTGTACTTGTGTGTACTGATGGATAGTATTCTGCAATATGTTCCCCTTCCAAATGTTCGTTCTGTGGAACATGGTAATTTGTTTGTTCCGCCTGTTAAACACTTGGGTTTGCAGGTGTCGAGGGCAGGTATGTTTCCGGCCCTAGATGTATTTATGTGGATTACTTGTTTGTCCCAATAAAGCCATCAACTTGGACATTGATTCTCCACAATTTTTTTGTTTCCTTGTGTGTGCTTTTTGTGGAGTGAATAGGGTCAATTTTTTGTTGTTTCATTTGGAGGCCCACAGGCATGGAATCCCTCTATACATCCAGGAGCAGGGAAATATATGCAATTTTAAGAAATTACTGAAAAAGTATTTGTTTTGTTAAGATGAAATATGGGAACTGAAGTTTTAACATATTTGTAGGTGGTCGCTGAAATGTTTTTTTGTTAGATTTGTTAATTGTATGTGATGTGATAATATGTATATACGTTTTGGAACCCACATTGTATAAAGCAGAATATAAATCAATAAACTTTAAACTATCTTCAAGTGTGTACCTTCTCCACAGCTCTGTGTATTTTTTCTAAGTGTTTGGCCGGAGGTTCAGTTCCTATTTCTTGGGACCTCTCCCTGGGAGAAGATGCAGACTCTCACTGTAGAAGTCTGTTTCAGGAATACCTAGCTAGCCAGCCTGCTTTTGTATTTTTTGAGCTTAGGGGCCGTCTCCTGACTAGCTGCTCGCATCCCTGATTTATCAGGAGCTTGAGTGCAGGCTGTTTGTTTCCTTCCTGGGTTGGCTGGGATTACCATATATACTCGAATATAAACCGGGATTTGGGATCCCGGTTTATATTCGGGTCACCACCTTTACCCCCTTCCAAAATTATTGCAGGCTGCCGCCGCCAGACTCTGCAGTCTCCTGCGCTCCCTATCCTAGCCTCAGGCTCATACCTCTACTGATGATCGGTGGTGGAGGTGCAGCGGGCAGGAGCAAACTTTCCAAGTTCCTGCCCCGCTGTCAACTGTCTGCCTGTGAGCGTCTTTGGCTGCTGAGAGGATTTTGTGCTGCTGCTCAGTGCTGAGTGGCTTCCTTAATGGTTCTTGCAAATTCTCGCGAGATCAAGTCCAACTTTAAACCCCCCCCCCAAAAAAAAAAAAAACCCTCATCAAAAAACAAAAAACTTTTCTGCTGACCTAACAAGAACAGTTCATTCTACAGTTCCCAACAATATCAGGCAAACACTTCTCTCTTCAAGGCACAAGCTCTGACTCTTACTGTAGCACTGCTTGGGAAGAACCAGGTTCCAAAGCAGGCTGGGGAGAACCAGCCTTTACACCACAGGTGTTAACGCCTTCCCCAAAAAGACCACACATTTTTATACTCCACTCCCACAGCAAAGCCCTGAGCAGTGCACATACTGTTCCAAACAAACCAACCAAAATGCAGCTTTTGTATCACAGTTGCTTGGATAGCTGGACACACCCCACAATATAACCAGCACAAACAGGAGTAGGATTTGAGCAAAAATATAAAAAATGAAAACTTCAATGAAAAATAAATTGTTTGGCTTTATAGACCATTTACTCCTCATTAAGGTCAGGTAAAACAAAATCCTCCATGTAGTCAATTGGACATTCCTCTGCTGGATCTCTGTAACTAGCTCAGCATGGCTTTCAGCTTGTTCCTCCATCTCCCAGTCAGAAGTCTCTGCGGAGGAACTGCTCTGTGCTGGCTCCTGCTCTGCTGGAAGGACAGGCTTCCTTATATAGTAACATAGTAGATGACGGCAGATAAAGACCCGAATGGTCCATCCAGTCTGCCCAACTTTACCCACTCTTTAAATTACTGATTTAATTTAAATTTTACTTCTTCTTAGCTATTTCTGGGCCAGAACCGAAAGCTCTGCCCAGTACTGTGCTTAGGTTCCATCTACTCAAGTCTCCATCAAAGCTCACTCCAGCCACTCCATCTAAACCATCCCAGCCCTCGAAGCCCTCCCTAGCTCATCCTCAACCAAACGGCCATATACAGACACAGACTGTTCAAGTCTGCCTAGTCCTGGCCTTATTCATAGTATGGCTACCAAGCGAAAGACTTCAAGTGCTACCGAAAGTGCTCCCAAGAGGGAAAAAAAGTGAAGATCTTACCAGAAAAGGTTGAATTATTGGACAACTGAAGGCGAGCCAGCATGGCTTCTGCCAGGGAAGGTCATGCCTCACGAACTTGCTGTACTTCTTTGAGGGAATAAACAGCCAGATGGATAAGGGGGAATCTATAGACATCATTTACCTTGACTTCCAAAAAGCCTTCGATAAGGTACCTCACGAACGGCTACTTAAAAAGCTGTGGAACCACAGGGTGCAAGGGGATATCTACCGATGGATCAAACACTGGTTGGCAGGCAGGAAACAGAGGGTTGGAGTAAAGGGCCAATACTCAGACTGGCAATGGGTCACGAGCGGAGTCCCACAGGGGTCGGTGCTGAGTCCTCTACTGTTCAATATATATTAACGATCTGGAGACAGGGACAAAATGTGAGGTTATCAAATTTGCTGATGACACCAAACTCTGCAGCAGGGTTAGAAACACGGAAGACTGTGAAGACCTGCAAAGGGACCTAACGAGACTGGAAGACTGGGCAAAAAAGTGGCAAATGAGTTTTAACGTAGAGAAATGCAAGGTCATGCATGTAGGGAAAAAGAACCCGATGTTCAGCTACAAAATGGGGGGAACACTGCTAGGGGTGAGTAACCTTGAAAGGGACCTGGGGGTGATGGTCGACACATCACTGAAACCATCGGCGCAGTGTGCGACAGCCTCAAAGAAAGCAAACAGAATGCTGGGCATCATCCAAAAAGGTATAACAACCAGGACGAAGGAAGTCATCATGCCGCTGTATCGCGCAATGGTGTTCCCCCACCTGGAGTACTGTGTTCAATACTGGTCGCCGTACCTCAAGAAAGACATGGCGGTACTAGAGGGAGTGCAGAGGAGGGCGACTAAACTGATAAAAGGTATGGAAATTTTTTCATACGCTGACAAGTTAAAAATGCTGGGGCTGTTCTCCCTGGAGAAAAGGAGACTTAGAGGGGACATGATAGAAACCTTCAAGATCCTAAAGGGCATAGAGAAAGTGAATAAGGACAGATTCTTCAAACTGAGGGGAGCCACAAACACTAGGGGTCACTCGGAGAAATTGAAGGGGGACAGGTTTAGAACAAATGCTAGGAAGTTCTTTTTTACCCAGAGGGTGGTGGACACATGGAACGCACTTCCGAAGGATGTGATAGACCAGAAATCTGTAAAGGGGTTCAAGGAGGGTTTGGATAGGTTCCTGGAGGAAAAGGGGATAGAGGGGTACAGATAGAACTTGAGGTAGGTTATAGAAGTGGTCAGAAACCACTTCACAGGTCGCGGACCTGATGGGCCGCCGCGGGAGCGGACCGCTGGGCGAGATGGACCTCTGGTCTGACTCAGTGGAGGCAACTTCTTATGTTCTTATGTTTTTATGTTTTTATGTTTCATAGAGTAAAGTTAACCTCCGCCGTTGCTTGGTATTATGCCATTAATGAATCTACCATTAGGTACATAAAGAAGAAGGAAAAACCAATCCGTGAAGCTGTTTCTGCAGCTACGCCAGCAGCTACGAAGACCTTACATGTTGTGGGAGATACCAATCTCTCTCATATGGAAACTGCAACATTTATGTAGGTGCAGGATTGCTACAAGAAGAGAATTCCTGTAGACTCTGTTGATAAGAGCAAAGGCAAAGTCTTTGTATGATAGCTTGAAGAAAAGGGAAGGTGGATCGTCGCAGTCCATGGACTTCTGGCCAGAAAAGGATGTTTTGATAAATTCCGGCAAAGGTATGGCCTATGTAATGTGAAAGTGACGGGAGAAGTTGCATTTGCCAACCAAGAGGCAGCTAAAGAATTTGCGGCTACCTTGAAAAATTTTTTTGAAGAGAAGAGATATGAACCTGAGCAGGTATTCAATGCAGATGAAACTGCTCTATTTTGGAAGAGAATGACACAGAGGACTTTCATTTGCAAAGAGGATAAGCCAGCATCAGGTTTCAAGGCTGATAGGGATAGACTAACCATGCTGTTTTGTGCAAATGCAGTAGGCCATATGATAAAGCCAACACTGATTTATACAGCCGTGAACCCCCGAGCCTTGAAGGGAAAAGATAAGTTCCAGCTGCCTGTTTACTGGATTAATAACAAGAAGGCTTGGATAACCAGAGTACTGTTCCTTGAGTGGTTTCATCAGTGTTTTGTGCCTGAAGTAAGAAAATACCTGGCCAATAAAGGAATGGAATTCAAAGTTCTGTTGATATTGGACAGTGCCCCTGGACACCTAGACCCACATGAGTTCCACACTGAGGGTGTTAAGATCGTCTACATGCCCCCCAACACAACATCTCTCATCCAACCTCTCGACCAGGGGGTAATAAGGACATTCAAAGCACACTACACACAGTATTCAATGGAGAGGATCATCCATGCGTTGGAAGAAGGCCCCAAAGTGGAGAACATCATGAAAAAGTGGAAGGAATTCACTATTGCGGATGCCATCAATATTATTGAAAGAGCGGCGAAAGCTGTCAAGCCAGAGACAATGAACTTGTGCTGGAAGGATCTTTGGCCTGAATGTGTAAAAAAGGAGCTAACTGTCATTAACACAGAGCCAGCCTAAGAAATTATGGAAGACATTGTGGACTTAGCAAGGAATGTGGGTGGGGAAGGCTTTGAAGATATGGATCTAGAGCAGTGGTCTCAAACTCAAACCCTTTGCAGGGCCACATTTTGGGATTTATAGGTACTTGGGGGGGTCTCAGAAAAAAAGACTTAATGTCTTATTAAAGAAATGACAATTTTACATGAGGTAAAAACTCTTTATAGTTTATAAATCTTTTCTTTTGGCTAAATCTTAATAATAATATTGTCATTTATAGCTAAAGAGACGTATGATCAAGAAACTGTTTTAGTTTACTTTTGTGATTATGATAAACATACTGAGGGCCTCAAAATAGTACCTGGCGGGCCGCATGTGGCCCCCGGGCTGCGAGTTTGAGACCACTGATCTAGAGGATATTCAAGACTTACTAGACACCAGATTCAACAAACTAACAGAAGATGACTTAATTGACCTGACTGCTCCTGAAGGAGAGGTGTAATACCAGAATGAAGAGGAGGATGGATTAGAAGAAGTGCTAGAAGACAAGTTTACATTGGACAATATTGCACAGGGCTTATTCAGGTTTAATGCTTTGATGGACTATTTTTATGTCATCGACTCATCAATGGTACCTGCGTTGAAGATGAAGGAGTTAGCAGAAGCAGCAATGTCTACTACATGAATATATATATTAAGAAATGAAGAAGCAGAAGAGCCAGACGGAAATCACAATGTATTTCCAAAAGATACCAAGAGTCACTGCCTCTCCATCCACCTCTTCCATGAGAAGGCATCCCCTTCGTCTCTTCCTCTTCCTCCTATTCCTATACTGCATACTGACCATGTACAGGATGATGAGGATGAAAATAATGAAGATACTGAAGATCCTGAGGAGGCACTTGGTGCTCACTTATCCTCTTTGTCTCCTCCTCCTACACTGCATGTAGCACATGTACAGGATGATGAGGATGAAGACACCACCTGAACCCCTGAGCCTTGAAGATAAGTTCCAGGTATGTGTTACTGTACTGTATATCAGCCAAGCTTTAACACTGTACAGTTACTGTGCATTAAAATGCAAAAACTGCAATAAATAACTTGTTTTTCCAAAACAATCCCGAATATGAACATAGTTTTATTCGCGATGTCATGATATTCACAAGGGATTTAACAAAAAAAATGTGAATAATAAAAAAAATTATTCACGTTTTTTATGTATTCGTGGCCTAGTTTTGCCCGTATCCATCGCAAATTCTGAGGGAGAAGTGTATAGAATATTCTTATTTTCTATCTCCTGGGTTGTATGAAACCTGTATTTTGACATCATAGTGATCTATGAAACTGTGTAATAATAATATCCCGTCATACCTTTTCAGTAGAACAGGAAAATACAAAATCCTGAGAGATGGCGGATAAACACCTACAGTTTTCCAAATGTGCTGCTGTTCAGAATGAGCTGACTTTCTGCCTTTTAAGAGCCTATTTCCTTGGTTAAAGCTGTGTAGATTTTGTTTTGCCTAGTCATGTGAAATACTTTTAAGAATAACTCCTTTTTTGTGTTTAACACTAAGGAATACTGGTATATTTTAGTATGAATAAATATATTAAGCATATTTTTCCTTCCCAGCGAACAGGGCTGAATAAAGGAGAGACTAGGAAAGACGTATGCATGAAGACAGATTTGTTGAAAGACATTACCAACAGCAAAGAGGAAGGTGAGTATATGCTTACATAAGAATAACCATACTGGGTCAGACCCCAATAGTCCATCTAACCCAGTATCCTTTTTCCACAGTGGTCAATCCAGGTCACAAGTACATGGCAAAAACCCAAATAGTAGCAACATTCCATGCTACCAATCCTTCATGTCTTTCTCAATAGCAGACTATAGACTTTTCCTCCAGGAACTTGTCCGAACCTTTTTTGAACCGGTTTTCGATAGCTGCTGTTACCACATCCTCTGGCAACATGTTCCAGAGTTTAACTAATCTCCAAGTGAAACAAATATTTCCTTCTATTAGTTTTAAAAGTATTTCCCTACAACTTTGAGTGCCCCCTAGTCTTTCTAATTTTTGATGGAGTAAAAAATGGATTCACTTGTACCTGTTCTATACCATTCGGTGAGGAAGTCTGGATGCAGTTGCATTTGAAAGCAAATTTAAAAATAGGAAACAAATGATTAAATGATTAATTAATAAATATTCTATTGGGTATATTAAATTGCAAATTCTGGTCTTATTTGTATAAAACATTCTTCTTTTACGCCTCCAGGTATAAAGTTCAAATGTAATATTATTTGGAGTCTTGAAGGATCATGATTATTGGTTTCAATCTTACTTCTTTAAATGTTAATCTGTTTTATGCATACAGATCACCAGTATAAAAATCTTCTATTTTCTTTGTCAGACTATAGTTTACTTCCAACAAGTGATTGTAGAAAAGAGGCACTTGATGGTGGTGATTTTCCATAAACACATTAAATGAGCAGTTTAACTGGGCAGACTATATGGGCCACTTAGTACTTATCTGCATTTATATACTAGGTTGTTATAACTTGTTTTTCCTTTATTTTTATTTAGCATCTATTGGAGTGCTTTGGGATAATTTCAGTTGACTTCCTATTGTTACTACAATTTTTTTTTTTTTTTTTTTTTTTGCTGTTATGTGCACAAACAAAACTGCATATCTACCATTCTCCTGATGACAAGGAATAAGAAGGAGAGATACATTAACCCCTTGATAAGATGCATGTGGTGAATCTATGCTGTTTATCTGAAAATTTCCAGAGGGTTAGCCATTTTGGTTTCCAGCAGCAAAAATGATAAAGAGCCTGTTGGCACCTTATAGACCAAGGATGTGCAAGTCAGGTCTGATAGGATTTACATAAAGAATACACATGATATAGATCTGCATGTATACTACCTTCTTTGTTTGCATATTTATCTAATGCATATTCCAGTGCAATAGGTGAGACATTCTAGACAGATGGGTTATATACCTATAACTGCGTGCATCTGCAGAAGGAATCCACTCCGGATTTTTCCTCTTGCCTCTTCTGTACTTCACTGAGCTACTTAGCTCTACCTACAGTTATTTCCTTTTGCATGCGTGCCTACATAAGAACATAAGAATTGCCACTGCTGGGTCAGACCAGTGGTCCATCATGCCCAACAGTCTGCTCATGCGGCGGCTTTCTGGTCAAAGACCAGCGCCCTAACTGAGACTAGCCCTACCTGCGTACGTTCTAGTTCAGCAGGAACTTGTCTAACTTTGTCTTGAATCCCTGGAGAGTGTTCTCCCCTATGACAGACTCCGGAAGAGCATTCCAGTTTTCTACCACTCTCTGGGTGAAAAAGAACTTTCTTATGTTCGTATGGAATATATCCCCTTTCAATTTTAGAGAATGACCTCTCGTTCTCCCTACCTTGGAGAGGGTGAACAACCTGTCCTTATCTACCAAGTCTATTCCCTTCAGTACTGAATGTTTTTTTGTTTTTTGTTTTTTTTTGAAAATCATTTTTATTAAGGAGTCAACACTCCAGGCCCCCCTCCGACTTAACATAAGCAATACGAGCTGTCTGGTGGCGCCAGAGAAACGCAGAAAAAAGAGATCGAAGCCTTCGGATATCCAGCTGCAAAACCCAAAATGGCACCGTTTGGAGAGGATATAACAATTTGGGCAGTAATATCATTTTAATCAACACTGCCCTCCCCAATAAGAACAGCGGGAGATCCCACCACACAGAACAAAGAGCCTGAATTTTATCTATAGAAGCCAAAATATTACACTGTTACATAACCTTGGGGTCCGTGTGCAGATAAATGCCAAGATACTGCATCGGTTTGCGTACCGGAGGGATCTGCAGGCCCGCATGCCAGGGTTCCCAACCAAGTCCCGTCAGAGGCAACAATTCAGATTTCTCACAGTTCACCTTAAGACCGGAAAGAACACCAAATTCAGACACCAAACGCAATGCCATAGGTAGGTGATGGGGAGCCTGATCCAGAAAAAGCAAGATATCGTCTGCAATCAAAGTACTGTAATTCGACACTCCACCATCTCTATTTGGATACCACGCAAGTCCGAGCTAGAACGGATCTTAATAGCGAGTGGTTCGATAACTAAGACAAACAACAGAGGAGAGAGGGGACAACCCTGACGCGTCCCCCGACACAAGGGAAAGGGCTGCGAAAGGCCCCCATTGATAATGAGGCGCGCTTGGGGCTGTCAATAAAGGCCCTGAATCCAAGTGAGGAAAGTCCCAGCCATGCCATATTCCTTCAACACCCAAAAAAAGGTACTGCCAAGATATACTGTCAAAGGCCATTTCCATATCAAGCCCAACAATTGCGGAGGTACCCCCTCCCCCCCTGTGTTCATGAATAGCGGTCAAAGCTTTGAGCAAATTCATAGAGGCATACCGCTGGGGAACAAATCCTACCTGGTCAGCCCCAATAAGCTGAGGGAGGAACACATTCAGCCGAGTCGCCATGATAAGAGGCCAACAACTTAACATCCTGATTTAACAAGGAAATCGGGCGATAACAACCAACTTGTGTGGGATCCTTCCCAGGTTTCGGTAGCAAGGTAATATGAGCTAGATTGCTCGTGAGGCCCACCGTGGGAGTAGAGAGGAAATTAAAATACTGTCCCAGAGGCTGCGCAAGCAGATCAGGCAATAGCTTATAATACTCGGGGCCAAACCCATCGGGACCCGGTGATTTAGCAATTTTCAACTTTTTGATCCCCAGCCTAATTTCCTCCAAAGAAATAGGGGCATTCAGCTGCACTGCCTGAACTTCAGAAAGCCGCGGAAGACAGATATCCCGAAGAAAAAGATCCCGGTCCTCTTCCGTGAAGTCCCTCTTCGCGTAGAGAGCACTGTAGAAAGCCACAAATTGCTCCCAAATTTGAGATTCCTGAGTGAAGCTCTCTCCCCAAGAATTCCACACCAACCGAATAATTTGTTTCTTCCGATAAGGACGAACCAAATTCGCGAGAAGTTTGCCCGCCTTCCCGCCCCACTGATAGAGACGAAATTTCTGATAATAGATATCCTGGCGGGCATGATGATCCAAAATCTCATTAATCTGAGAACGCAGAGATTGAATTTGCTGACCATCCGGCCCCTTGAAGTTTACTCGATGACTTTTACGTAGAACTATCCCAATTCTTTGACAACAAAGTCACTACTATCCGAACTTATCTCGGACCTTCTCTTCCTGCTTTTTCGGCTCCTACTGATAATGATTTAACTTTCCTACCTCTCAGTTCTTTCTCTAATTTCAAAGTACCCTCACTAACCCAACTATTCTCCGTTTTACAATCTATAAATTCTCCCATTAACATTACAGAAAGTTTTCCTCCACATTTTCTCAAAAAATTCTTTTCTTTTTTCGGTCCTTATATAAGGGAAATGATGTCCAAATCTTTTTCTGATTGTTGCGTCCCTACTGCATGGAAAACAGCTCTAGTTTTCCCAAAACTTAAACAATACAACACTGATCCCTCTTTACCTAACAACTACCGTCCTATTGCCAATCTGCCTTTAATTTCTAAAGTTACCGAAAAAATTATTCATTCCCAATTATCAGAATTCTTCGATCAAACACATGCCCTACATCCTTATCAGACTGGTTTTCGAACTTCACATTCCACTGAATTATCGTTACTTGGTCTCATTACAACTATACAATACTCCCACGACCATTTAAAATCAGTTATACTAATTTCCCTTGACTTATCTGCAGCATTTGACACCATTGACCATTCTCTACTCTTATCTAGATTAGCAGATTGTAATATCACAGGTCACGCTCTTAACTGGTTTATATCCTACTTTCATCAATGTAACTTTAAAGTTCATGTAAAAAACCAAACTTCTTCTCCGGTAACTCAAACTTTTGGAGTTCCTCAGGGCTCTATTTTATCCCCGCTACTATTCAATATCTTTCTATCCCCTCTTCTTTCTCTTGCCCAATCATTAGGATTCTCAATTTTCGCCTATGCCGACGATATACAGCTGCTTTACCCGATTAATACTTCAAACTCTTCAGATATTAATGATCTAAATACCAAATTAGATATTATAAGTGATTGGCTCTTCTCTAATAAACTTTCACTCAACGTTGATAAATCTTGTGGTCTCCTTCTCCCCATTAAAAAATCCGAAACATTACCAGGAACAATTTACATCAAATCCACGCCCTTACTTATGGATACTAAAATAAAATTACTAGGCGTTACCTTAGATAGAGATCTTACTTTTCATGACCACATAAGTTCAGTAGTAAAAACTTGTTTCTTTAAATTACGTATCATCCGTTCACTCAGTTCTATTTTAAATACTGACTCGATTAACATCCTAATTCATTCCTTAGTTATTTCCCACTTAGATTACTGTAATTCTCTTTTAAATGGACTACCCCAAAAAGAACTTCGACGTTTGCAACTCATACAAAATACCGCAATTAAACTCATTTACAAAATAGGTAAGTTCGAACACGTCACCCCTCTTCTTAAAGAGGCTCATTGGCTCCCAGTCACACACCGTATAATTTATAAAATCATACTGCTCTCTTTTAAAATCAAACTCTCCCACTTGCCTTTATTCCTCGATAAATTATTAATACCCCAAAGTTCTCCCCGTTCCTTACGATCTACTGACCAAAAACTCCTTTTCATTCCATCTTTAAAAGAATCCTACTATACTAGGAAAACTAATTTTGCTATAACTGCCCCCACATTATGGAATTCTCTCCCTCAATTTCTCCGGGATGAAATTCACTTACCAAAATTTAAAACTAATCTTAAAACTTTCCTATTTCAAGATGCCTTTGACAAATCTTTATCTTTACTTTATCTATTTATTTATTTATCTTTTTCCCAAAACTATCCTTTACTTCAGCGCATATCTTTTATACCATGCACCCTTATCCTTCATGTTCTATCCCTTCCCTCTATCTCATTTCTTCTAATATTATGTAACTTTTCCCTTCCTTCCCACTCATCCTCACGGTCATGTTTGTCAGTATATGTTTAATATGTTTTCTCTAATTTTTCTAATACACCAATAACTAGTTCTTACTTTCCTATTTTAAATTTTATTGTTAACCGGTCAGATATTTGTTTTATGATCGGGATATTAAAAACTAATAAACTTGAAACTTGAAACTCTGCCAACCGCCCAGACAGGGCAAGAAGTTTCTCCTCCTGTTGTTTTTGAATAGTGGCCACATACTGGATGATATGGCCCCGCAGCACTGCCTTAGAAGCATCCCAGAACACCGCCGGATCGATGTCAGGAGTATTATTATATGAGTCATATTCCAACCACCGGGCGCGCAAATACTCATGAAACTTCTCATCATAATATAAAGCGGCAGGAAACTGCCAGGAGCTATCCCCCCGTCGCTCCGTGACTGCCATGGTCAGCACTACCGCCGAATGATCCGAGAGCATGGTATCTTCAATAGAAACTTTGTCCACCTGATGGAATAGAGCCTGGGACACCAGAACATAATCCAATCTAGAATACATGGAATGAGGATGGGAATGCGAAGAATTGCAAAGGGACTTGAACAAATTGGGGGAATGGGCGGCGAGATGGCAGATGAAGTTCAACGTTGAGAAATGTAAAGTATTGCATGTTGGAAACAGAAACCCGAGGTACAACTATACGATGGGAGGGATATTATTGAATGAGAGCAACCAAGAAAGGGACTTGGGGGTAATGGTGGACATGACAATGAAGCCGACGGCACAGTGCGCAACAGCCGCTAAGAAAGCAAATAGATGCTAGGCATAATCAAGAAGGGTATTACAACAAGGACAAAAGAAGTTATCCTGCCATTGTATCGGGCGATGGTGCGCCCGCATCTGGAATACTGCGTCCAATATTGGTCTCCGTACCTTAGGAAGGATATGGCGTTACTCGAGAGGGTTCAGAGGAGAGCGACACGCTTGATAAAAGGGATGGAAAACCTCTCATACGCTGAGAGATTGGAGAAACTGTGTCTCTTTTCCCTGGAGAAGAGGAGACTTAGAGGGGATATGATAGAGACTTATAAGATCATGAAGGGCATAGAGAGAGTAGAGAAGGACAGATTCTTCAAACTTTCGAAAAATAAAAGAACAAGAGGACACTTGGAAAAGTTGAAAGGGGACAGATTTAAAACGAATGCTAGGAAGTTCTTCTTTACCCAACGAGTGGTGGACACCTGGAATGCGCTTCCAGAGGGAGTAATAGGGCAGAGTACAGTACAGGGGTTTAAGAAAGGATTGGACAATTTCCTGCTGGAAAAGGGGATAGAGGGGTATAAATAGAGGATTACTGCACAGGTCCTGGACCTGTTGGGCCGCCGCGTGAGCGGACTGCTGGGCATGATGGACCTCAGGTCTGACCCAGCAGAGGCATTGCTTATGTTCTTATGTTCTTATAGTTCTCCAGGCATCTACCACTGCTAATTGATCACAGAAGAAGTTCACTCCCCTATGGATATTATTCTTGGACCTCGGCCTGGCAGGAGAACAATCCATAGTGGGTCAGCAGTAAAATTAAAATCACCCCCCATAACCAACTGATAGGTAGGATATTGAGCTACAATACCCAACAACCCCGAGTAGAAACTATGGTCATAGACATTTGGAGCATACAAATTACAGAGGAGAAACTGGAAGCCCCATAATTCCCCTAAGACCAAAACATAACGACCATTTTTATCCTGAATGGTCTTTTGAATGTGAAAGGGTAAAGTTTTATGGACCAGAATAGCCACCCCCCTTTGTCTTCCATTATATGCCGAATACTTCACATCCCCAACCCACTCCCTGCGCAGCTTCTCGTGTTCAGTGCTAGTCAGGTGAGTCTCCTGAAGGAAAGCAAAGTCCGCATGTTGTTGCCGAGCCAAGTAAGAATTTTCTTACGTTTTATAGGTGAGTGGATACCATCAACATTAAGAGTAACCACAGTCAGATTAACCATAGCTGTGCAACATAAAAAGCCACCAATTCAGCCACAGAGTACAAAAAGAAAAACGGCCTAGAGCCCAGACCCCCCTGCCAGGCCTGGCTCCCAGTGATAACAGTGCTCCCACGGTCCCTCCAGCCTCCTGTCTGCCATGTCCCCCCCCCAGTCCATCCCCCTGAACCCACTCATACCACCCAACAAGCATCCCTAGCCATACAACATAAACACACCCTCCCCCCTCCAGGAAAGCCATCCCCAAACCTTCCAAACCCCTGTCTCCCAAAAGAGCTGCATGTACTCAACCTCCCATACCCTCTCCCAATCCCGATCGAAAAAGATAAAAAAGAAAGAGAAAGAAAACACAAGAACTGCCTAAAGCTGCCAAAGCCGCCCACCTACTCCCCCGCCGGGCACCCAGGCTACCCGGACTAACCCCAAATAAGGAACCCCTCCCCCCTCTCCAGAAAGCTGTATAAGTTGGACAAAATCACCCTGATAAGTAAGAAAAAGAAAGGAAAGCCCCAAGTACGAGCAGACCCACCCCCCAACCTGCTCCCCACAGAAGTGGAATAAAAAAAGCAACAAACAGGGATCAGAAACCAGGCATGCAAAACTGAACTTCAAACATCAGAGTACCCGAACAGCGGGAACACAACCGGCACTCTGGGAAATGCCCAACCAAACAAAAAGAGCAGAGACCTAACCCCTTACAGGTGTCCCCCCCCAAAAAAAAACCCCCACCCCCCAGAAGGCACCCGACAAACTCTGAAAGATAGAGACACAGAGAAAAGAAAGAAAGGGTGTCAAAATAAAGAAAAAGAAAGAGAAAGAAAAAAGCCCGAGCGCCCGCTACCTACACATAGACGAACATGAACCAATTCCCTAGGCAGCGGGCAGGCCAACTAAAAGCTCCTGCTCCTCGGGAATAGAAAGGAGCCAGAACGAAGTGAATAGACACAGCAAAGTAAAACTGAAAAACAAAAGAGAAAGGAACCTGGGGGAAAGCAGCCCCACCCAACTAAGCACATCAAGGGCACCTGAGGGAAAAAGTCAGAGTCCCAGCCCTCTTTCAGGAACAGCATTGGCAAAAGTAAAGATCACCACCAGCGTCCAGAAATCTCCCCACAGTGAACAGTCAGCTGGACAATCCTTCCAGGAAGGTGCGGATCTCTGCAGGGATGGTAAAGTAGAGAGCCCGATTCTCTTGGTGTTCACACAGCTTGGCCGGATACTGGAACGCGAACTGCATCTGCCGCTGGTGAAGCTGCGTACAGTAGGAAGCCATAGCCCTCCGCTGCTCCGCTACTCTCGGCGAATAATCCTGAAACAACAAGATACGGTGCCCCTCGTAGGAAAGAGTATCCTTCGCCTTATAGCTGCTGATAAGCTTTTGTTTATCAGTGAAATTGAGGAGGCAGGCGATCACGGGCCTCGGTCGCAAATCTCCGTCTCGTCGTCTCCCAAGCCGGTGCGCCCTTTCTACCAAGAGAGGAGTGCCTCCAGTATCCATACCCAACTCCTTGGGCAGCCATGTGGAGACCAGGGTGGGAAGATCCGCAGCAGTGAGAGATTCTGGCACTCCAATAAGCCGAACATTATTCCTCCTGCTGCGATTTTCCAGATCCTCAGCGCGGTCTTCCAGGCAGCGGCACTTATCCTCCAAAGACTGAACCCCCGCTTCCAAAGCCACCATGCAATCCTCCTGCGCCGAAACTCGATCCTCCATGTGCTGGATGCGAGTGGCCTGCCGCTCAACGGAGTCTTTCATGCCATCCACCGTGGTCTGCAGCCGAGTGAGCTTATCATAAGGTTTTTTTTTATTTCCTCAATCGCATTGGCTTGTAAAGTGATCGCGGGCTGAGTTTTCCTCTGCAGGTGTGGGTGCCGCCGCCATCTTTACAGGGGTGGAAGGGCCGTGCAGAGCTTTGGTAGCCTTCGAGGCTCTTGCCGGCATAACTCGAAACCCCAACAAAAGTGGTACCGGTTAACAACCCACAGTGAGTCCCGGGCAGAAAGATGATTTGTCAGCTGGCAGAGCCAAAAATGTAAGATATATAGCCGATTAAGCAGGGCCGAGATCGGGAAAGAGGTCTAGAGACGTCCGTTCAGGTTGAGTGTATCACGTGACCCCCCACCTTGAAGGAGCGATTTAAGGGCGACAAACCTTTTTGTGAGGCAACTAAGTAAAAGTAAGAGAAAAAGAAGGCCACTTTGGTTCTCAAAAGTAGTAGCTGAGAAGGTAAGGAATAAGGTTAGCTTTCATAAACTACAAAATAGGAAGACAGGCAAAAATATCTGGAAAAGTTAAGAGAGGCTGGTCTTGTAGTCAGGAAAGCAAAGATACAAATGGAAGAAAAATAGCTGACATGGTAAAATGGGGAGACAAGACTTTTTTTTTTTAGATATATTAGTGATAGGAAGAAGTGCAAAAGTGGCATTGTGAGGCTCAAAGGTGAAGGGGAGGAATATGTAGAAGCTGATAAAAAAAAGGCCGAATTGCTTAATAGCGATTTCTGTTCTGTGTTCATGGCCGAAATGGCAGGAGCGGGACTGCAGAAGACAAACGTGAATAGGGATGGAGGAGTAATAAACCTGATCAATTTTCAGAGGGTTGTGTTCGTGAAGAGCTAGCTAAAATAAAGGTTCTGGTGGCTCCGCTGACTGACCTTTTTAATGAGTCTCTAGAGTCAGGAGTGGTACTGGAGGACTGGCGAAGGGCGGATGTGGGCCCTCTCCACAAAAGTGGAAGTAAGGAAGAAGTAGTGAATTACAGACTGGTAAGTCTGACTTCTGTGGTAAGCAAATTAATGGAAACAATTTTAAAACAGAATGGTCAAGCTTCTGGAATCCTGTGGATTACAGGACTGGAGGCAACATGGATTCACTAGAGGTAGGTCTTGTCAGACAAATCTGATTAATTTCTTTGACTGGGTGAACAGAGAATTGGATAGAGGATGTGCATTAGATGTGGTGTATTTAGATTTTTAGCAAAGCCTTTGACAGCGTTCCACACAGACGTCTAATAAATAAACCGAGTGCTCTCAGGATGGGCCCCAAAGTGACGGGCTGGGTCAAGAACTGGTTGAGTGGAGGGTAGTGATCAATGGAGATCGCTCTGAGGAAAGGGATGTTACCAGTGGTGTGCCTCAAGGTTCTGTTCTTGGGCCTATTCTTTTTAATATTTTTATAAACGATATTACTGAAGGGTTGTTGGGTAAGATTTGCCTCTTTGCGGATGATAGCAAAATCTGCAATAAAGTAGACAGGCCGGATGGTGTGAATAATATGAAGAAAGACCTGGCGAAGCTTGAAGAATGGTCTGAAATTTGGCAGCTAAAATTTAATGTGAAGAAATTTAATGTGAAGAAATGTGCAAGGTCATGCATTTGGGCTGTAAAAACCTGAGGGATTGGTACAGAGTAGTGAGTGAAGAGCTTGTGTATACGATAGAAGATAGAAGAGCGGGACATGGGTGTGATTGTATGTGATGATCTTAAGGTGGCCAAACAGGTTGAAAAGGTGACGGCGAAAGCTAGAAGGATGCTAGGTTGCAAAGGGAGAGGTATGGTTAGTAGGAAAAAGGAGGTATTGATGCCCCTGTAAAAGACTTTGGTGAGACCTCATTTAGAATATTGTGTACAATTCTGGAGGCCGCACCTTCAAAAAGATATAAAAAGTATGTAGTCATCCAGAGAAAGGCTTCTAAAATGGTATGTGGTCTTCATCATAAGGCGTATGGGGCAGACTTAAAGATCTCAATCTGTATTCTTTAGAGGAAAGGAGGGAGAGGGGAGTTATGATAGAGACGTTTAAATACCTACATAATGTAAATGCGCATGAGTCGATTCTCTTTAACTTGAAAGGAAACGGCATTGAGAGGGCATAGAATGAAGTTAAGTGGTTTAGGCTCCAGAGTAATCTAAGGAAATACTTTTTTAAAGAAAGGGTGGTAGATGCATGGAACAGTCTCCCAGAAGGGGTGGTGGAGACAGAGACTGAATTCAAAAGGGCCTGGGATAGGCACATAGGATCTCTCGGAAAGAGAAAGAGATAATGGTTACTGCGGAAGGGCAGACTAGATGGGTCATTTGGCCTTTATCTGCCATCATATTTCTATATGTCTTCCCTCCTAGACTCACAGAGTTCCTGAGATCCTTGCCACACCCAATTGGCTGAGGTGCTCGTCGTATGTTGACCTGGCTCGGCTCCAGCGAGATCAGGGCCTCGGCTCCCTTGTCACCCTTGCCTGCTCACACAGGGCCCGATTGTGCCTGAGCATCCGCTGTGGTTTTTTGGCATGGCTAATGAGCGTGCGGCCATGACTGGTTGGGGCTATTCTTCGGTGATGGTTGTCACGTTGCTTCGCAGCAAGAAGGAATCCACAGTAACTGCCTATGCGAGGGCTTAAAGATGTTATCTGGCATGGTGCGTCCTGAGACAGGTGGACCTGTCTGTTCCGTCGATTCCTCGTATCTTGGAGTTTCTGCAAGATGGCCTAAGAAAAGGCCTGGCGATGGCTTCTCTCCAGGGTGCAGATTGCCGGTCTTTCTTGTTTTGGGCCCTTCTTCTCTGAGGGGCTCTTTAGCAGCTCATACGGATGTAGTCTATTTTCTGTGGGGCACTCTGAGGTTTTGGCTTCTGCTGCGCCTTTCATGTCCAACTTAGAATTCCAATCTGGTTCTCTGCTCTCTGACTTGTCTGCCTTATGAACTTCTGGACCAGGCATCCCTCATGGATCTTACAATCAAGACTGTCTTTCTGGTGGCCATTACCTCCGCCCTCAAGGCTTTGGAGTTTCAGATTCTTTCCTGCCGAGATCCCTTTTAGTGTATTACGGATTGATATGAAGATGTGAACTGTTCCTTCTTTTCTTCTGAAAGTGGTTTCTGCTTTCCATGTGAATCAGGAAGTCCAGCTTCCTGTTTTTGCTTTCTCCGGCTCGAAGGAGCAGGACCAGGTGTTGCTGTCTTTGGATGTGCCCAAGCTTTTGTTGCGGTATCTGGAGGTTACAAATGATTTTCGCCTCTCTGACCATCTTTTTGTTCAGGGGAGTCCTGCCCACAAGAGCAGGCCGGCTTCCAAGGCAACCATTTCCAGATGGATCTATATGGTCATTTCCGCGGCTTATGTTTCAGCTGGGAAAAAGCCCCCCCCTTGCGGTTAGGGTTCATTCTACCAGTGGTATCTCATTCTCTTGGGCAGAGCCATAGGTGATCTCTTTGGAAGAGATTTGCAAGGTCACTGCTTGGTCCTATTTGCATACATTCTCTAAGTTTTACAGGATCGATGTGCCCAAGCAGGATGCTGCTTTTGGAGTCTCTCTTTTGGCAGCAGGCTCATCAGTCCCATCCTGATTCTTCAGGACTGCTCTGTTACATCGCACTAGTCCCAGAACAAAGTGGGATTGTACAAGAATGAAAGATTAGGTTCTTACCTTTGCTAATCTTCTTTTTTGTAAATCCACACTTTATTCCAGGAACCCACCCTAGGCTTTGCTGATTCACCGATTGTCTGCCTTTTTCAAGTACTGGTAAGCTGGAGTTCTGTTTTGAAGTGTGGTGAAGGAGGAGAAGGTAGTGGCAGAAAGGCTTAACATGTTCTTCTCGTCTGTATTTACAAACGAAAACACGTCCAACATGCCGGAACCTGAACAATTCTTCAACGGAAGTCAGGCAGAAAAATTAACATCCATAGAAGTGAGCCTTGAGGACGTTCGTAGGCAGATAGAAAAACTAAAAACTGACAAATCCCCGGGTCCGGATGGCATACATCCAAGGGTTCTGAAGGAATTAAAGGATGAGATAGCGGAACTACTGCAGCAAATTTGCAACTTATCCCTGAAAACAGGCGAGATCCCGGAAGATTGGAAGATAGCCAACGTTACGCCCATCTTTAAAAAGGGACCAAGAGGTGACCCGGGAAACTACAGGCCGGTGAGCTTGACTTCGGTTCCGGGGAAAATGGCAGAAGCACTGATAAAAGAAAACATCGATCAACATTTTGAAAAACATGAACTTCTGATAACCAGCCAGCATGGTTTCTGCAAGGGAAGATCGTGCCTAACGAACTTATTGCACTTCTTCGAAGGGATCAACAAACGGATGGACAAAGGAGACCCCATAGACATCATATATCTAGATTTCCAAAAAGCCTTTGACAAGGTGCCCCATGAACGTCTACTCTGGAAACTGAAGAACCATGGGGTGGAAGGAGACGTACATAGATGGATCAGAAACTGGTTGGAGGGTAGAAAACAAAGGGTAGGAGTGAAGGGTCACTACTCCGACTGGAGGAGGGTCACGAGTGGTGTCCCGCAGGGCTCGGTGCTCGGGCCGCTGCTATTTAATATCTTCATAAATGATCTAGAAACAGGGACGAAGTGCGAGATAATAAAATTTGCGGACGACACCAAATTATTTAATGGAGCTCGGACTACAGAGGACTGCGAAAAGTTGCAAAGGGACTTAAACAAATTAGAAGAATGGGCGGCGAAATAGCAGATGAAGTTCAACATTGAGAAATGTAAAGTATTACATGTGGGGAGCAGAAACTCGGGGTACAACTATAAAATGGGAGGGATGTTATTGAATAAGAGTACCCAGGAAAGGGACTTGGGGGTAATGGTGGACATGACAATGAAGCCGTCGGCACAGTGTGCAGCGGCCGCTAAGAGAGCGAATAGAATGCTTGGTATAATCAAAAAGGGTATTACAGCCAGAACGAAAGAAGTTATCCTGCCGTTGTATCGGGCGATGGTGCGCCCGCATTTGGAGTACTGCGTCCAATATTGGTCGCCGTATCTTAAGAAGGATATGGCATTAGTCGAGAGAGTTCAAAGGAGAGCAACACGTCTGATAATAGGTATGGAAAACCTGTCATATTCTGAGAGATTGGAGAAGCTGGGTCTCTTTTCCCTGGAGAAGAGGAGACTTAGAGGGGATATGATAGAGACTTACAAGATCATGAAGGGCATAGAGAGAGTAGAGAGGGACAGATTCTTCAAACTTTCGAAAAATAAGAGAACAAGAGGGCATTCGGAAAAGTTGAAAGGGGACAGATTCAAAACAAATGCTAGGAAGTTCTTCTTTACCCAACGTGTGGTGGACACCTGGAATGCGCTTCCAGAGGACGTTATAAGGCAGAGTACGGTACTGGGGTTCAAGAAAGGATTGGACAAATTCCTACTGGAAATGGGAATAGAGGGGTACAGATAAAAGATTACTGCACAGGTCCTGGACCTGTTGGGCCGCCGCGTGAATGGACTGCTGGGCACGATGGACCTCGGGTCTGACCCAGCAGAGGCATTTCTTATGTTCTTATGTTCTTATGTTTTCTGACCAGGTTTTATAGGAGTGCTATCAGAATGGGTTTAGTACTCAGTTTTGCGGGGTCCCTAGTTAGGCTGTCCCCTTCTGTCAGTGCAGGCTGTGTCGCCATATAGCACTGGGGTTTTTTTTTTTTGTCATTTTAGTTTATTAACCTGGTTCAATTATGTTTAATTGTTGCTGTTTTGCATTTCTTGTTATGAGCAGATTAGACTTATTTGTTGGGGAGTGTCCCTATACCCTTCTCTCTCTCTTGTCTTTGTCCTCTACAGATGTTCCTGGCTGCTTTACAACTAACTGATTCTTGAAGGGACTTTGCTGAGATGAGAAGGGTGGAACTTAAGTCTCTTGAATATGAGGCTTGCTAAAAGTCCTGGTGGGTAGACAGAATTAACCCACTAGTCGCGGAATAAAGTTTGGATTTACAAGAAAGAAGATTAGCAAAGATAAGAACCTAATCTTTTGTTCAAGTGCATAGATGTGTCAATTGGGTAATTGCCCATGGCCACAAGCCATATGCATTAGAAATCCACTCCAGGTTTTTTTCTATGATCCTCCTACTTCAGTAGGAGCTCTATTGCCACTTGCAGTTTTTTCCTTCTGCACATGAGTCAGAAGGAGTATTTCTGTTCTCTCCCTTTTTCTACTTTTATTTGGTGATTTCAGTGCTCAGGGCTTTCAACTTGTTATCAGCTTTGCCTGTGTAGAGAAGCAGACTGCGGTCTGCATCTGACAGGCCGATTCATGGTGGTACCTGTTAGCCAGCCTGCACAAGTATTTTTGGAGCTTGGGGTCATCCCCGCTTTTAATCCCTCCTGCTTAGCAGGAGTTAGAGCACAAGCTGTTGGGCATCCATAAGAGGCTTAGTGATGTCTCGCAGGGTGATGGCTGCATTTTTTCACCTTCCCCTTCTGATATAGCGCCTGTCAGCCTGCAGGGGATGCGGGTGCGGTCAGACATCGTATCTGACTGGCATCCTGAAGATCAGCATTGAAGAAGCATTTCCATTATAAGGCAGTGATTCTTCTTTCCAGCTACAGTAAAGAGTTGAGGTAGGTTGCAGCACATTGCCAGCACAGGTCACAGTGAGTAAGATGGTTATAACCTAAGAGGTGAATTTGGAGGGGGGGGGTCTGAAAAAGTTTTTGAGGGTTCCTGCATGTTACTCTTTCTTTTCCCTCCTAAATTTGCTGTTTTTTTCACTTTAGTTTGTGGGGTTTTTATTTTTAGCATTTTTAGGCATGAAAATCATGACTCTGGCAAACTTGGATTTTTACCAATCTATTTTTCCAAAGTTCCCTGCTCTACCAAAACTTCATTCCTCAAAACTGGTTGGGATGGGGTCCATGGGCTCTTTTACCCTAGATTCAAGCCAGAATTATGCAAATTCTGTGCCTCTGGTGTGTCACTTATGTGGCCTGGAGAGGCAGGAGCAACCATCATAAACTCTTCTCTGCGTACTAAGATGGCAAGAAGAGCGGCTTTTTCTGTTTTTGGGGCTTGGAAATGATGACCTTTCCACGTGTAAGGACGCTGACGCTGACGCCCTGCAGCCCAAGAAAAGCAAAGTAAAGTCATCACAGGGTGACTCGGCGCTCCATGGGACAGATGCCTTCACAGACTTGTTGAAGTTTTTGTGGAATGCCTTTCACGAGAGCTGTGCCCCTATTGCGGAGTCAATTTCACAATCTGCCGGTGTCCAGGAATTGGGAGACCTCTTCTCAGGGGATACGGATAATGAAGATTATTTTACTGATCCTTTTATCTTCTGCAGATGCTTCTCCTGTGGCAGGGGACCTAGGACTGTACACTGGCACTTTAGATCCTATTTTGGCTTCAGAACCTGGGAATGATCCCACGGTTCGGCGTTTATTTAAGTCTACTATTCTACCGGATATCATATCAGAGTGTCTGCATTAGCTGAATTTGTACACATAGCCAGCTCCTTCTACCTCCTCCTCCCTCAAGTGTGGAGTGACGGTTCCATTCTTGGCATTCCCCTGGCATCCAGACATTTAATGTCTTGATTTCGGTGTAATGGGATTCTCCTGAAGGGTTTCTCAATGTAATGAGATCCATGTCCAGGCTGAATCCTATGGCACAGGAGTGTCAGCAACTTTTTAATCAGCCTAAAGTAGATTCCTTGGTTACACAGATCACTAAGTGCACCTCCCTTCCGAGCAAAGGTGATGTGCTCAAGGATATGCAGGACCACAGAGTGGATATTTTCAGGAGACTTTTTAAGGCAGTGGCTCTGGGAGTCAAAGCTGTCTCAGTGGCATCCTTTGTAACTCATGCTTGTCTTTCTAGACTATGTACATTGGAGAGTGAGGGAGATGTTTTCCCCCCCCCAGCTATTTGTATCTGATATGGATTATATAGCTGACACTCTGTATGACATTATACAGGTCCTGGGTAAAGCATCAGCTTATTCCATTTCTGCTTGTAGGGCGCTCTAATTTTTATGGCTACAGGCACTCTTGGTAAAATTTCGGTTCTACATAGTAGAGATTCTCCCAGGGCTACAGGTAGAGTTTCTCCAGATCCAGGCATAACCAGGTCTCTGCTTCCCGTACTGCTCCATCTTCCAAGAAATTGCAATGACGCCAGGCCGAGGGAGGCCCCCCTTCCTATAGGGGCAGACTTTTGGTGGTTTTGCAGGCCTGGATCCAGATTTTGTCCGACCACCTGATTCTGGACATCATTTGGTCCAACTACAAGCTGGAATATGCCTGGCCTCTGATGGATTGGTTTGTGGACAAGCCTGCAGGGTGCCCAGAAAAGGCGGTCAAAAGTACAAGCTACTGTGCTACCTAAAGACTCAGGCTCAGGGAGATACTCCATATACTTTATTGTGTCAAAAAAAGGCTTCGATGATTGGAGACCCATTTTGTACTTTACTCATGTAAATTCAGCGCTCAAAGTTCTGTGCTTTCAGATGGAGACATTTTGATCTGTCATAGCGTCGGTAATCCTGGGAGAGTTCCTAGCCTCTCTAGATCTGATAGAGGCCTGCTTGCATATTCCTATTTTTCCCAGACTACAGGAGGTTTTTTCCATGTTCTGAAAAATCATTAACAATTTTCAGCTCTACCCTTTGGCCTGATAACAGCTCCTCACACTTTCACCAAAATGATGGTTGTGGTAACAGCTCACCTGTCAAGATGGGACTGCAAGTGCTTATTTACCTGGACAATTGGCTGATCAGGGCCCCCTTGTTGTCCGAGGGTCAGCACACAGTGGATCAGGTGATTCAAGTCCTGGAGGATCTGGGTTGGAATTGGAAATTACCGAAAGAGCAATTTGACATTGACTCAATCCCTGGAGTATCTGGGAATTTTGTTTGACACAGCTGTTGATCACATCTGTCTACCAGAGGCACGTAGTCAGAAGCTGTGCTCTCAGGTGTCTTGTCTCCTAGACAAGTCTGCTCCTTTGACGTAAGACTATCTTCAAGTTCTGAGCTCCATGGCGGCCATAATAAATGTGGTGCCTTGGGCTGGGGAGGAACCAGCTGTCTTGGTACATGTAGGTAGCAATGACATAGGAAAATGTGGGAGAGAGGTTCTGGAAGCCAAATTTAGGCTCTTAGGTAGAAAGCTGAAATCCAGATCCCCCAGGGTAGCATTTGCAGAAATGCTCCCAGTTCCACGCATAGGACCCAAGAGGCAAGCAGAACTTCGAAGTCTCAATGCGTGGTTGAGACAAATGGTGCAGGGATGAGAGATTTAGATTTGTTAGGAACTGGGCAACCTTCTGGGAAAGGGGAGCTTGTTCCAAAAGAATGGACTCCACTTTAACTGAGATGGAACCAAACTGCTGGCACTAACATTTAAAAAAGGAGACAGGGCAGCTTTAAAACTGAGATGCGTAGTAAAGCCAACAGTCACCCAGGAGCGGATGGTTTGATGTGCGGTATCCTTGAATGATATAATGAAGCAGGATATTTAGGGAGTCTCTGTAGAGAGGTTTTAATAATGGTGAAAGAAAGCCAGGAATGTTTAAGAGGAAGACTCACATTTTTCCTGTCTTCTCAGCATTCTGTAGTTACAAGGAAAAAACACAATTTGAAGTGTGTGTATATATAAATACTAGAAGCCTGAAAATGAAATAGGAGAGTTAGACTATATAGCACTGAATGATGAGGTAAATATAATAGTCATCTCAGAGTTCAGGTGGAAGGAGGACAATCAATGGTACACATTATATCGCAAGGATAGAGTAGATCGAATTGGGGGGGAGGGGCGGTGGGGTTTGCGATATATGTTAAAGAGGGAATTGAATCAAATCAAATAAACATTCTGAGCAACACAGATAGCAGTGTGGAATCCATATGGATAGAAATTCCATATGTGAAGGGAAGGAATATGAAAGTAGGGCTATACTACCGTCCCCCAGGACTAAATGAGCAGACAGATGAAGAAATGTTTTCAGAGATTAAGAAGGCTGGTGAATTGGGCAACAGTATAACAATGGATGATTTCAATTACCACAATCTTTATTTTGGATGAAGCAGATGAATCATACACATTCAAATCCTCCTCGTCCAAACTAGATAATGAGTCAAAGTATTCCTATCAGTCACCTAGAGTTCACCAAATAGGCAAAATGCAGCCTGGCAAACATAAAGAAGTGGAAAAAAAAACCTCAGTTCAGCTTCATATGGTCAAGAAAACTCCACTCCTTTATAGTCCCGTCTTTTATCCCACCCTCAGTCAGGGCCGATGGCAGGTGGGAGTTTGCATCCATCCTGCCATATTTTTGATCACGGTGGGGGGAGCTCTGATGGCAGGAGAGAGTGGTGGGGGTGTTTGGTGTTTTGCTCTTCAATGTCTATATGTCCTCACTGGGCACGCACCTAACCCAGCTGGGAATAAAACTATTTAGTTATGCAGATGACTTTACGATTATCATCCCATTCGCTAATTCTGTCTCTGAAACTATTCCCAAAGCTTCAGAAGCCATAAACATGATGGAGCACTGGATGACAAAACTTTAGGCTCAAACTTAATTCAGAAAAAACAACTTTCTTCGTTGCTTCGTCACATCCGCTTGACACCAAATCACCACTATGTATCAATAAACTTAGTTACCCTATCCAGCCCACCATTAAGATACTAGGTGTAACTTTGGATCAATGCCTAACCATGAAAGACCAGGTAGACTCCTTAATCAGAAAGGGATTATTTACTCTCTGGAAACTCAGATCCATTAAAGCTTACTTCGATACATCGGCATTCAGAACCCTAGTCCAATCCCTCGTACTAAATCTACTTGACTACTGTAACATGGCTTATTTAGCAATTTCCCAAAAGAATATGCAACGTTTACAATTGATGCAAAATGCAGCAGTCAGACTGATCTTTGGGCTGAGGAAGTTTGACCACGTGACACCCTACTACCGGCAGCTGCATTGGCTGCCAATGGCGGCGCGCGTAAAGGTTAAATTTGTCTGCTTCTGCTTTAAAGCACTACACGGACTTGCCCCTAAATACATAACTGACCTTTTCTTCTTCTCAGCCAACAGACACAAGAGAAGCTCACATTCCAATTTCGTTTCCCCTCCAGTTCGAGGTTGTAAACTGAAAAAACACCATGAACACCTTCTCTCACACCAAGCAGCATCATGGGGTAAAGACCTAGAACAATTGCTTTCGCCCACTACTTATGGGGAATTTAGGAAACGTCTAAAAACACACTTGTTCCTAAAGCATCTAGACAACTGATCCTCTCTTCTCTCTCCCCTCTATAGTGATTAACTTGTCCTTTTGATCACTCTCTCCTCAACAATGAATTTCTCCTATTAATTCTCTTTCTTCCTCCCCTTTTAAAGTCAATTCAATTTGTTACCTTTGCTTAATCTTCTGTATACCGCATAGAATTTCACGGTATTGCGGTATATAAGCTGTTATTATTTATTATTTATTTATTTGGCATGGGGTGGTTTAGGTGGTCGGGGGCCAATGGCAGGAGGGAGTTGGCATCTCCTGCTATTTTTTTTGGTTCGGGGAGGGAGGTAAGGGAGGGAGCGTTTTGTCGGGGGGGTGGGGTGAAGAGGCTTTTTTTTTATTAGTCAGATATTTTGCGTGTGTAATGCGTGCAAAATATCTGACCCATTAAAAAAAAAGAAAAAAAGCCGGCAGAAGCCCTGACAGCAGTGATAGGAGGCTGCTTCTCCTGTCACTACTGTCAGGGCTCTGCCCTGACTCAATCGCTCACTGAGCGATTGATTCAGTGAGTTTGCATGCAAATGATTTGCACCTTCGTGCAAATCATTTGTATACAAACTTAATAGTGAATCAATCGCTGTTGGAAAATCGGCCAGAGAATCGGCCAACAATAATTGAGTTGCTATTGTTAGTGAATCTAGGCCTTAGTCACTCTGCAAATCTTTATATTGTATTTTAATTTCCAAACACTAGACCATTCTTCTAACATTTTGCAGATCCTTTTTCATATTTTCCACTCTTTCTGGGATATGCACTCTGTTACAAATCTTGGTATCATCCTTCTAACCCTTTGGCAATATTGCTCACAAATATATAGAACAGAATCAGCCCCAGCACTGATCCTTGAGGCACTCCACTACTCACTTTTCTTTCCTTCGCATGAATTCCATTAACTACCACCTTCTGGCATCTGTCAGTTAACCAGTTGCTATTCCAGTTCAATACTTTGGATCCTAACTTCAGCCTGGCAAGTTTATTCAAAAGCTTCCTATGAAGAACCGTGTCAAAGGCTTTGCTGAAATTTAAGGTTAGATTATTATGGAGTTTGTTAAGAAGGAGTGGTGGGTGGGGAGGAAGAGAGAATTTGGAGTGGGGTCTTGGTATTAGGTAGCAACACAAATCCCATCCCTAATCCATTTAAGGTCATGGAGAAATGATGGGAAAGTAAACAAATGCTAATTGTCAAAACAATGATGTCTTGTAAGAGGTCAAACTTCTGATGTGATGCATTATTTGCTGTGATCAGAGATTACTGGATAAACTGAATGAATCAATTGATCCTTTTCTTCTGTCATCTATTGTGTTACTATTAGAATACTGAGGTTTCTGACTTTGTGTGTAGGTGGACTCAAGAGACATATTGCAGGCTTTCCCTACACCCACACTCATTCACACATCACTACATGATGCAACTTATTCATCATTACTCAGTCTGAGAAGATGCTTTGGCTCATGAAGTCCTGAGGTTGACTTTGTTCTCTGTAAAATGTTATAAATGGTGCATAACTAAATGAAGCAAACATTAGCATGTTTAGTTTATAAAAGGATAAAAGTTTACTGAGAATCACCTTGCTGCTATAGAGGCTTCCTGAATGGGAAAGATCCTACGTTCCTGTTATGGGATAATGATATCCAGTGCCTATCTTTAATTCATTATTGAAAATCTTTGATCAAAAATGAGATGAGGCAAAAGCTGGACAAACCCCCCCTAACTCCCCTCCCCACTTTTAGTAGTTAGCTGGCCGGATGCTTCCTCTGTCCGTCCGTCCGTCATGCTCGCCTTCATCTGAATGGTGGGCCTGCCCCTTCCCGATACATTGTGGGATGCACCAGGGAGGGGCCTAAGGGCCTGATTGGCCCAAAGGAGGGGCTTTAGGCACCTGGGCCAATTGGAATATTAGGCCTGTCTCCCAGTGCTTTGTGGGATGCACTGGGAGTGGCCCAAGATTCTGATTTGCCATATCCCTTAGGCCCTCCCCCATAGGACTTGGCATCCCTCCTGCCGAGGTCATTACGTGGGGCTGGGTGGTATCCGGCAGGAGGGACTGGGCATCCCTCCTGCTGTGGTCATTATGGAGGGGGGGGAGTATCCGGCAGAAGGGACTGGGCATCACTCCTGCTGGGGAATGTGTCAGTGGGGTGGTGGTAGGAGGAATTGGGTACTCCTCCTTCCGCGAACATTCAGGGGTGGGGTGGGGCTTCGGGGGTCCCAGCAGGAGGGAATGGACATTTCCTCCTGCCAGTAGTCTTCGCCCGGGGAGGGGGAAGAAACGGGTCCCTACCATTGCCTCTAAACTGATCGAGGCAGGGAGGTTCCCTTGCTGATCAGTTCAGTGGCCATGTTTACTTGAAGGCTGGTCTACATTTCAGGTGCCTTCCACTGGCTTAGGGAGACACCTAGAGTTGCCTAGGGCTCCCTAAGCTCACCTAAGGCCACTTCTGGGCGAAACCACACCTAGCCTTAGGCAAGGTTAGGCGGCCACTAGGTTCCTGGAGGCGCCTACCTCGAGAGTTTTTTTCCCCAAAAAATGTGAATCCCAATTGGTTTTTAGGCAGTGGTAGGCCGCATAAAATCGGGACGCTGTCTATAGAATTTGCTCCATATTTTGTTTTCTACTCTTGCCTTTACCAGATTGAGCATTGCTATGTTGGTCTAACAGCTCAAGGAAATAGATTGTTGCCACCACCCCCTCACCCCTTAATCCTGATATGTTGTGCTGGACAGTAGGTGGCAGTTGTCTCTCAAATTTTGAAATATATTTACTTTTTGCACTCTGGTCTTATCCATGTATCTTGAAATGCAAGTTAAGAGCTCTTAATTCATGTATTGTGTTGACATTGTAACATACTATGTCATACTTTGTATTGTAATCTGAATACCATATATATTCGAATATAAGTCAATCCAAATATGTCAAGATCTCCATTTTCTCCCCAAAAAGGAGGAAAAATGCTTGACTTGAATATAAGTTGGGCAGCTTGATATTCAAATGCCCTGACCTGTCTGGCTCTGCACCCAGCCTCCTTCCTCCCTCCCTCCACTGTCAGACTCTGCACCCAGTCACCCCCCCTCCCCCGCCCTATCCTCCTACCTCCTCTGCTGATCCCTGGTGGTCCAGAGGTGCATTGGTCAGGAGCGAGCTTTTTGCGCTGCTGCCCCGCTGCTAACCCGGTCGGTGGTAGTTGCTGTGAGATCCGTTTTTTTTTCTGCTGCTGAGTGGTAACGAGCAGGAGTGCGCATTGGCGCTCCTGCTCGGCGCTGAGCAGCTTCTTGACTGGCTCTCAGGATTTGCAAGAATTTGTGGGAGCCAGTTAGGAAGCCGCTCAGCACCGAGCAGGAGCGTGAAAGCAGGCTTCTGCTCATTGTTGCTCAGCAGCAGAAGAAACCTGATCTCGCGGCAGCCACCACCAACCAGGTTAGCAGCGAGGCAGGAGTGTGGAAAACTTGCTCCTGCCTGCTGCACCACCAGGGATTGGCAGAAGAGGTAGGAGGACAGGGCAGGAAGGGAGGGGGACAGCCTTGGGGGGGAGGGGAGAGCTTGGCGGCAGCCTGCCATAATTCTGGGAGGGGGTGCACTGACCCAAATATAAACTGACCCAAAAATACTGGTTTATATTCGAGTATATACAATATTTTTTTTACTGCTGTAAATGTCTATTGCTTGAGTTTGACTTATTCTTACTGTACATCACCTTTAGTGAACTTCTTCAAAAAGGTGGTAAATAAAACCAAATAAAATAAATACTTCATACATCTCAATCTGTGATTTTAACATGCTCCTTCAAAAATTTTTTCTTGTTCGATGGTCATCTTTGTGTTATGGGTTTGTTTGGGTTTTTTTGCTGTATTTTGTACTTGGGTTATTTGTGCTTTGAATTATGGTTTTTAAATCATTATTATTTTTTTAAATATATTTTTACAGTAAGTGATGCCATGGCTGCAGATGGAAGTTTAGAGAAGCTAATTGGGGAACCAAAAATGACTGCTGATGGAGAAACTAATGGCTCTTTTGAAAGAACTGAAATAAAGAGCCATCTGAACCCAATCAAGAACCTTCAGGAAAGTATGAAGGCAATTCAGCAGGACTCCAGTAGTAAACTAAACAGGATAAGTGAGAATGGGATATCAGAAAGAAACAGTGAAGGTGGAAAGCAAAATCATATGAAATTGAATGATCACACACAGACTTCTGTAACAGGAAGCAATGGTTATATTTTAAATAAGCAGACTGCCCCAGAGCAGCCCCTAAGGACTATCAGCACCCCAAATGCTTTTGTTAGTGGTCACGCCACAAAAACTCTTCCAGCTGCAGCAAGTAAAGCAAGAACTCCAAATACATTTTCCCCAACACAAGCAACACTGTCTGCCAAGCTCGGGGAAGGAAGTAACGATGCCGATGTTAAGAAATCAGGGGTTGTCACTTCTGAGGTGAAGGTCCACAGAGCACGGAAGACCATGCCCAAGCCCAGCACAAATCTGGTAATGTACAAACCTAGCACTCTATTGGTTATACCACGCAGGCTCATTTGCTAGAAAATCATAGCAAACTTTTACTTAAATAATAAACCTTGAAGAAAGGCATCTGATAGCTGTCAGAATTGTAGAATGTTAAATGTCCTGCTCTGCACAGTTGAGGTAATGCTGAGAACGTTTAAACCAGTGCATTTTCAAAGGGCGTAAATTAACCTATTGGCTGTTATTTTCATTGCAAACCTCCCATTCAAAATGTATTGTATGAGCTTTTTCATGGTATGGATTTTTTTGTTTGGCTTTTATTGGCACAGTGGTAAAAAGTACATTGAAAATTTGAAAACAAACCCAGAATTGCTCAGGTTTCCAGAAAAGAAGCATAATGACATGATATTCACATGGTTTTCTGGGTACCCAAATAATTGTTACAGAAACACACGCTGTTATGTCATAAGTTGTAAAGAAATTCTGTTTAATTGTAAATATAGACCATATGAGATAAAAACGAAGCTCCTAAGGGCAAAAAATATACTTTAAAAAAGTTTGAAGAAAATCCAAGATGTGCTGCCGCGGGTGCCAATTTTGCCCTAAAACAGCCTGAGAAAATTCAGGGAACCTGGGAAAATGGTGATTTTGCATTTTTAGAGATGGGGGAGGGGGGTTAGGACATACAGGGAAAACACCCAAAACCCATTTTTGGAAACCCCCCAATTGCCAATACACATATGCATGCAGTGTACTCAAAGTGGTTGTGCTGCAAATAATAGTACTGGCAGGCTAGCTGACAAGCATGCATGGAGATCTATTACCTCAGGAAGCTGTGAAAACTGGATTTTTCACTTCTTCTGACTGCCTCAACTGCCTGTTCACCCCAGCTGGTGACTATTCGGACCTCCAGAACAATTAGGGAAGGTACACAGTCCGATCCTGGTTGCACCTCCACAGAACTGTGCAGTCTCTCTGTACCTCTGTCTACTCATAGCGGACAAACCCGGGTAGAGTTAACTCCCGATCCTGGAGCCCCGATCTGTCCTGCAGGCTGTCCGAGGAGCTTATTGCAGTTTTAACTAACAGGTAACCCCCTAGAAGCAGACAATGTAAATATAAAAGTATGCAGTCTCCCGCCAAAGGATGTCCCCGCAGGGCTCATCCACAACACAAGGGCAAGACTTGCACCAAAAACAAAATAAAGTAACTAGAAATTAATCATGAGCAGAAGAGAAAAGAACCAGCAGTCAAAGCTGCAGGAAACAGACTGGAGTTCCAGGGTATGTAACAAGATATATCCACATAGGGAGGGGCTAGAACTTGATTTGTAGTTACTGCAGATCAAAGCTAGAGGAATTACATTACCCTACCATTCAGCCTCCAGAGGAGATTTACAAGAAAGAAGATTAGCAGAGAGAGGTAAGAAACCTAATCTTTCGTTAGCATAGTGCTCAATAGTCAAAAAGATTTGTTTCTAACCTTGAGAGTTATGCTCATAAATTGGCATAGAAACATGATGGCAGATAAAGACCAAATGGCTCATCCAGTCTGCTCATCCGCCTGTCCCAAGTGCCTGTTCCACACTTTCTTGAATTCAGACAGTCTTTGTCTCCACCACCTACACTGGGAGACCATTCCATGCATATTGCACTCTTTCTGTAAAAAAGTTTTTCATTAGATTACTCCTGAGCCTATCACCTCTTAACTTCATCCTAGGCCCTCTCATTCCAGAGCTTCGTTTCAATTGAAAGAGACTCACCGCATGTGCATTTATTTATTTATTTAAAATATTTATATCCCGCAAATCCAACAATGCTAAGCGGGTTCCAAAGTTACATACATAATCAAAATACAATAAAATACAAAACATACATTAAGAAATCATCACTAAAGAGAACCTCTCTGATGAAAGCCAAAAAAAGAGAGAACTCCCCTCCCACGCACAGTAACACATAAATTAAAAACATCATAAAAACTAAATAAGAAAAGCAGGTCATACAGCTTTCAAAGAAAGGTATTCAACAAGTCCCATCTCAGCCAAATTTATAACCTCATAAATCGATGTGCAAATAAAGCTGTTTTCAAACCTTTCCTAAACTGAATCAAAGTAGGGGCCTGCTTAAGCTCCAAAGAAAGAGTATTCCAACAAACTGGACCCTGCACAGAAAACATAGTTTTGTGAGTTACAGAGAGCTTCACAAAGGTGAAGAGTCATTTATGCCTCCTAGGTATTTAAACATCTCTCAAGAATCCAAATCGCAATAATTACAATCAGCAATAATTACAATCAGTATAATTACAATCAGCAAAAAATTGTTATTAGCCTAGTGGTGGGGATACCCCATGAAAATACATTTATAATAGGTGAAGAAAAAGCCTGAACTTATCAACAATATACGGATGGCAACCCAATGAGTTTTTAAGCCATTTTGAAACGTGTGGCGTTTTTTTGCCTATGATACAGAGCAGGACTGGCTTAAAAACTCATTGGGATGCCGTCCGTATATTGTTGATAAGTTGAGGCTTTTTCTCCACCTATTATAAATGTATTTTCATGGGGTATCCCCACCACTAAGCTAAAATAACAATTTTTTGCTGATTGTATTTAAACATCTCTATCATCTCTCCCATCTCCCGCCTTTCCTCTCTAAAGTATATATATTGAGATCAGGTCCAAGAACAGAACCTTGAGGCACACCACTAGTAACATTCCTTTCCTCAGAGCGATCTACGTTGACCACTACACTCTGTTGCCTTCCATTGAACCAGTTCTGACCCAGTCTGTCACTTTGGAGCCCATACTGAGAGCACTCAGTTCATTTATTAAATGCCTGTGTAGAACACTGTAAAATGCTTTGCTAAAATCTAAATACACTACATCTGGTTTTTTTCCTCTATCCAATTCTCTGGTCACCAAGTCAAAAACCTTGATCAGATTTGTCTGACAAGACCTGCCTCTAGTAAATCTATGTTGCCTTGAGTCCTGTAATCTGCTGAATTCCAGAAACTTTACTATTCTCTGTTTTAAAAGTGTTTACTTTTACTTAGCATAGATGTCAGACTTACTGGCCTGTAGTTCCCTATGTCTTCCTTGCTTCCACTTTTGTGAAGAGGAACCACACCTGCCCTTCTTCAGTTCTCCGGTATCATGCCTGATTCTAGAGAAACATTGAAAAGTTCAGGTAGTAGAGCTTCCAGAACCTCCCTAATTTCCTTCAATACCCTTGGATGACCGGTTCATAGACAACGGCGCGAAAGACAAAAGAGCGTGCCGACAATTGAGCGCAGCGCGCTCCGCCGCGCCACTCTAAATTACAGTTTTTAGGGGCTCCGACGGGGGGTTTTGTTGGGGAACCCCCCCAGTTTACTTAATAGACATTGCGCTGGCGTTATGGGGGTTTGGGGGGTTGTAACCCTCTACATTTTACTGTAAACTGAACTTTTTCCCTAAAAACAGGGAAAAAGTGAAGTTTTCAATAAAATGTGGGGGGTTACAACCCCCCAAACCCCCATAACGCCCCCACAATGCGGTGCGATGTCTATTAAGTAAAGTGGGGGGGTTCCCCCACCACGCCCCCCCGTCGGAGCCCTAAAAACAGTAATTTAGAGCGGTGCGGCGGCGCGCGCTGCGCTCAATTGTCTGGGCGCGCCTTTGTCCCGGCGCGCTTTTGACCTGACACCGGATGACCTCTTTGAAAATTCATTACGTTGAGTGAATAAATTTTTACTCAAAATTTCACTAAACTCTCAAATTTAGGAGCATAAAATGTTTGTGGTAATAGGGCTGAATTTACGGTAAGTAGAAGTTAGGGGCATAGCACTGATTTTCAGCACTAGGTTAATAAATTTATGCAAAAGAATGCCAGGCTTAAATTTATGAGCATGATTTTTAAGGTCCTAAATTAAGATACATTTTCATTTTGGATGAAAATAGGGCACATATTTAGGAGCTCAGCATTTTCTGAATATTGCGCTTGTAGTTTTTAGTTAAAATATAATTGGTGCAGAATGTTGCCTCTGTCCTAGTTACCGTATATATGTCGATTTGAATATAAGTCGAGACCCTCATTTTTCCCCCCAAAAAAGAGGAAAAATGGTTGACTTGACTATAAGACGGGGTCTTAATATTCAAGTGCCATGCCCTGCCAGGATCTGCACCCAGTGTCCCCTCCCTCACGCTCTCCCCTGCCAGGCTCTGCACCCATCCCCCCTCCATGCCAGGCTCTGCACCCAGCCCTCTTCCCTCCCTACCCTACCAGGCTCTGTACTTAGCCCCCCTCACTCCTTGCCAGGTTCCATACCCAGCCCCCTCACTCCATGTCAGGCTTTGCACCATGCCTCACCTTCCTACCTCTGATGGTCTAGTGGTAGGCCGGGAAAGGAGGGATGCCTCCTGTCTCCCGTCCTGGCTGACTAACTTTTTTTTTTTTTTAATTCCCTCCCCCCCCCCTCCCGGTGCGCTTACCTGCCACTTTTAATCCTTGGTGGTCCAGCAGTGTATGGAGAAGAAACGATCTTTCCATGCCCTGCCCTGTGCTGAGCCTATCTGTCCCATTCCCTTTTGGCGGCCAGGGGCACACCCTAAAAAGGTTAAACAGAGCATCCACAACATACTCAATCTCCTCCAAGAGGAACTGGGGATTAGCGCTGCTGTCCAGATCTGAAGCCCAGCCTAGCCAAGTGTGGCATGCTCAGGCAATAAAAGATGCTACCACTGTCACTTTCAATCCCAGCACAGCAGCCTTGAATTATCTTTTGAGGACAAAGTCTATTTTGCGGTCCTGTGTATTCTGAGGACTATACCCCTTTCAAATAGGGAGTGACATTCGCTTCGTAACCTGTACCACCAGTGAACCCACTTTAGGTGTAGCAAACCACTGCTGAAACTCAGCATCCATCAGGTAACATCTTAGTAATCTCTGGATGTGAGAATAAACAGGTACTATGTTTGTTTATTTGTATTTATAGACCGCTCTTCTCTATAAGAACATATGAATAGCCTTACTGGGTCAGACCAATGGTCCATCAAGCCCAGTAGCCCATTCTCACGGTGACCAATCCAGGTTACCAGTACCTGGCAAAACCCAAGGATTAGAAATATTTCATGCTACCAATACAGGGCAAGCAGTGGCTTCCCCCATAACATCTTAGCGGTTTACAAAAATAATATAACATATAACATACATAGCATAATAACAAATTTCTAGACCGCATAACCCTAAGTTCAGTGCTGTTAACAAAAAGATTATGCTATGAGAAAATACAAAGATAATGTAATACACTTCTCCCTCGGTATTCGCGGGGGTTAGGTACAGAGCTGGACTGCGAAGTGTGAAAAATCGCAAATAACTTCTCGGCCGGTTCTGACCCACCCCCGCCTCCCTCTTGCGTCCCCAGAACCTTACCTGGTGGTCTAGCGGTGAAGCGGGGCAGGAGCGATCTTCCTATGCTCCTGCCCCATGCAGAGCCATCATCAGAATGGCTGCCGTGAGTTCCCATTGTAGTCTCGAGACTACAACGGGAACTCATAGCAGCCATTCTGATGACGGCTCTGCACGGGGCAGGAGCATAGGAAGATCGCTCCTGCCCTGCTTCACCGCTAGACCACCAGGTAAGGTTCCGGGAGGCTTGGATGGCTTAAACAAAGCCAAAAAATGTAGTAGTTTTTTTTATAAAAAGAAATATTGAATAACCGAATCCGCAGATACTGAAACCGCGAATTCAGAGGGAAAAGTATACACAGATTTAGTTAGCCAAAAATTTGGAGAAAAGAAAAGTCTTCAGAAGTTTTCTTATAATGTGTATATGATGTAGATCTAATCAATAATGGGCGGAAATCTTTGTCGTAATAAGCTGCTTGATAGAAAGACAATGCCCATGATGTTTCTTACTTTTACAGCCCTTAGCTGTAGGGAATGTAAATAGGGCATGAGATTTTCTACTCTTCTCATATATCACGATAACAAATCTATCAACAAAATAAAGTGGGGCCACACCAAAAGCATCTTTATAATATAAACATCCTAACTTAAAAATCACCCGGTCCTCCACTGGGAGGCAATGCAACTTACAGTAAGAAGGAGTTAATAATTGGGGATTAATAATCGGAATGAACCGGATATGCTGGGAGGTGAGAAGCCGATATGCACGGACGGGGAGAGGGATCTTAGGGTGATAGTGTCCGAAGATTTAAAGGCGAAAAAACAGTGTGACAAGGCAGTGGCTGCTGCCAGAAGGATGCTGGGCTGTATAAAGAGAGGCGTAGCCGGTAGAAGGAAGAAGGTGTTGATACCCCTGTACAGGTTATTGGTAAGGCCCCACTTGGGAGTATTGTGTTCAGTTTTGGAGACCGTATCTGGCGAAGGACGTAAGAAGACTTGAAGCGGTCCAGAGGAGGGCGACGAAAATGATAGGAGGCTTGCGCCAGAAGACATATGAGGAGAGACTGGAAGCCCTGAATATGTATACCCTAGAGGAAAGGAGGGACAGGGGAGATATGATTCAGGCGTTCAAATACTTGAAGGGTATTAACGTAGAACAAAATCTTTTTCAGAGATAGGAAAATTGTAAAACCAGAGGACATAATTTGAGGTTGAGGGGTGGTAGATTCAGGGGCAATGTTAGGAAATTCTACTTTACGGAGAGGGTGGTGGATGCCTGGAATGCACTCCCGAGAGAGATGGTGGAGAGGAAAACGGTGACTGAGTTCAAAGAAGCGTGGGATAAACACAGAGGATCTAGAATCAGAAAATAATATTAAATATTGAACTAAGGCCAGTACTGGGCAGACTTGCATGGTCTGTGTCTGTATATGGCTGTTTGGGGGAGGATGGGCTGGAGAGGACTTCAATGGCTGGGAGGGTTTAGATGGGATGGAGTAGGTTTTAACAGATATTTCGGCAGTTGGAACTCAAGCACAGTACCGGGTAGAGCTTTGGATTCTTGCCCAGAAATAGCTAAGAAGAAAAAAATTTAAAAAATTTAAATTGAATCAGGTTGGGCAGACTGGATGGACCATTTGGGTCTTTATCTGTCGTCATTTACTATGTTACTACCTCAGGCCATAAATCATTCTTACTGCAGTATTTGGAACCAAAGTCAACCTGGCCAAATTTTTCTTAGTACTTGTCAAATATACAATGTTACAGTAATCTAGAATATTCAAATGTAATATCTGAATTAAGAGTGTGAAGGCGGTAGCATCGAAGTAGGATCTGATGGTACGAAGTCTCCATAAGGTATAGTAACCCTTCTGAACCACTGCATCTATCTGATTTTTCATAGTCAAGCACTGATCAAAAACCACTCCCAAGATTTTAATTGTAGAACTTATTGTAAATGATACTGAATTGATCTTAATTATTGGTTCAAAAATAATCTTTTGTGATGACACAAAAAAGAATTTAGTCTTTTCCTGATTTAGTTTCAGCTTGAATTTTTGCATCCAGGATTCCATCATGCTTAACACAGACTCAATAAATTGAGTACTATTGTATAACGTATTACAACATTGGATAACTATTGTAATATCATCAGCATAGCTGAACAACCTGAAGCCCATTTTAGTCATCCAATAACCCAACAAAAGGAGATACATATAAAAAAAATCCAACAACTTAAAATATAACATTAAAAATACAGAATATAAAATGTAAAGACTGCAACTGAAGAATCCCTCCCAAAGTTTCAATCCAGCATAATACCAATTATCCCTTAGAACAATGGTCCCCAACCTTTTTGACACCAACAACCTATTTTATAGAAGCAAATTTTTCCAAGGACCGGGGGGGGGGGGGGGAATTTGGGGGCGGGTTCATAGGGCAGTTTTATACACAATAGACATTACATTTCTACCAAAAAAGAAATAGAAAATTCTACCTTTGTTGTTTCTGCTTTCCTCATCTTTTTGTCATTCTCTTCCTTCCATCCACCATCTGCCTTCTCTCTGCCTCTTCCATATGGCATCTGCTTTATTTCTATGCCTCTACCAGAAACTCTCTCCCTCCACCCCCCACACCCAATTGGTCTGGCACCTATCTTCTTCCCTCTGCTCCCCCATGCACTGACATCTGTCTTTTTCCCTTACATCTCTCGCTCCCTCCCTCAGGTAGTTTTTAGTATCTCTCTCCTCCTTTCAGATCTGGTATCTGTTTCCTCCCTGTCCTGCAATGCTTCGGTATCTCTCTCTCCTCTCCCTTCCTATTATTTTCTATCGTTCCTTATCAATTTGTTTTCTACCTCTTGTCTATTTACTTTCCAGTCCTCAATTTCCCTTTCATTGTGTCTTCCTACAGCTTACCACCTCTTTCCCTTACCCCTTCCAGTATCTCTCTAAATCTGTCCTCTTCCCCCCAGTCCAGCATGTGCTCTTTCTTTATCCCCTCCTTCCATCCAGTATGTGCTCGCTCTCTTCTCCCCACTTCCTTCTTGCGTCTACTCCCTCTCTCCACTTTCAGCATCTGTTCCCCTCTCTCTCTCCCCTCCCATCCAGCGTCTTCTCCCCTTTCTCTCCTCCTCACTTCCTTCTAGTGTCTGCTCTCCCTCTCTCTCTCTCTCTCTCCACTTTCAGCGTCTGTTCCCCTCTCTCCCCTTCCAACCAGTATCTTCTCCCCTTCCCACTTCTATCCAGTGTCAGCTCCTCCCTCTCTCTTCACTTCTCTTCAGAATCTGCTCTTCTCTCTCCCTTTCACCCTTCCCCCTTTCCCTCCACTTCCCTTCAGCGCCACTGAACCTCTTCCCGTCAGGCCACCTTTCTCCCTTCCCCTCAACTTCGCAGTTGCTCCGGAGTTTTCTGTTTCTGAGTATCTGGATGTGGCAACATTCTCACAAGTCCCACATGACTGCCCCAAAGAGTCTGCTCTGACGCAAGCCACCCAGGCGGAAACAGGAAGTGCATCAGAGAAGAAGCTTTGGGGCAGTTGTGTGGGACTTGTGAGATTGTTGCCACATCCAGATACTCAGAAACAGAAAACTCTGGAGCACCCGCGAAGTTGAAGGGAAGGAGATGGCAAGACGAGGGGAAGAGATGCCTGTTGCCGGTAGTTCTCTCATGGCCCGTCTGTCAGACGTCAGCAGGCCGCGAACTGGGGGTTAGGGACCCCTGCCTTAGAATGAAATTCTATCTAGGACAGGGGTGTCAAACTCAGTCACATTAAGGAGCCAAAATCCAAAACACAGACTAAAACACACACACACAGACTAAAACACACACACACACACACGTACGTACACACGTACACACACATGTACGTACACACACACGTACGTACACACTGTCACACACACACACTGTCATATAATGGTACACACTGTCACATAATGGTACACACACACACACACTGTCATATAATGGTACACACACACACACACACTGTCACATAATGGTTAACCACAAAAGTAAACTACACAAAGCACACTGTATGCTTCTCAACATCCCCCTACCTTTGTTGTCACCCTCCCTCCATGCTGTGCCACACGGAAGAGGGAATGCTTCTGGATGAGGCGAGGGACATGCTCGTGCACACTGCGGCTGTGAGTAGGAGGGAGCCGGCCACAAGATAAGACCGGGGGCATTGGATCGCGGGCCGCATAAAATAGCCAGTGGCCTGGATTCGGCCTGCAGGCCTTCAGTTTGACGCCTGTGATCTAGGGAAATGTTAAACCAAAAAGATAAGTTTTTAATAGACTTCTAAATTTAATATAAGTAGGTTCACTAGAGTAGTCTGTTCTCACGGTGGCCAATCCAGGTCACTAGTACCTATCCAAAATCCAAAGGGTAGCAATATTCCATGCTACCTATACAGGGCAAGCAGTGGCTTTCCCCTTGTCTTTCTCAATAACAGACTATGGACTGTTCCTCCAGGAACTTGTCCAAACCTTTCTTAAAACCAGCTATGCCATCGGCTCTTACCACATCCTCTGGCAACGCGTTCCAGAACTTAACTATTCTCTGAGTGAAAAAAAAATTCCTCCTATTGGTTTTAAGAGCACTTTCCTTTAACTTCATTGAGTGTCCCCTAGTCTTTGTAATTTTTGATGGAGTGAAAAATCGATCCACTTGTACTTGTTCTACTCCACTCAGGATTTTGTAGACTTCATAAGAACATAAGAAGTGCCGCTGCTGGGTCAGACCAATGCCCAGCAGTCCGCTCACGCGGCGTCCCTCTGGTCAAAGACCAACGCCCTAACTGAGACTAGCCCTACTGAGTACGTTCCGATTCAGCAGGAACTTGTCTAACTTTGTCTTGAATCCCTGGAGGGTGTTTTCCCCTTGACAGACTCCGGAAGAGTGTTCCAGTTTTCTACCTCTCTCTGATTGAAGAAGAGCTACTTTACGTTCGTACGGAATCTATCACCTGTCAATTTTAGAGAGTGCCCTCTCGTTCTCCCTATCTTAGAGAGGGTGAACAACCTGTCATTATCTACTAAGTTTATTCCCTTCAGTACCTTGAATGTTTCGATAATGTCCCCTCTCAGTCTTCTTTGTTCGAGGGAGAAGGCCCAGTTTCTCTAATCTTTCACCGTACGGCAACTCCTCCAGCCCCTTAACCATCTTAGTCTCTCTTCTCTGGACCCTTTTGAGTAATACTATAATAATAATAATAATAATAATTTTATTTTTATATACCGCCAAAGTAGTTCTAGGCGGTTTATAATAAGAAGAGCTGGACAGTCAACGAAGTAGTTCGAGGCGGTTTACAATAAGAAGAACTGGACAGTCAGTGAAGACATAACAATGAAGTCCTTGGATACAATGAATTCTTAGAATAACAATGATGTCTTTAAATACATGCATATTTGTGGGGAGGAAGAAAAACAGGGTGAAAGTCACATTGTGGGGGCGTCAAGTACAGGTAAGTAGAATACAGGGGAAAGGCTTTAAGAGTTCTTGGTTACAAATCGGTTAAACAGATTGGTTTTGACTAGTTTTCTGAAGTTAAGGTAGGATGAAGAGTGCTTTATGAGATTGCCTAGCCAGTCGTTCTGTTGATTTGCTTGGAACGCAAGAGTTCTGTCAAGGAATCTTTTGTATCGGCAGTTTTTTATTATTGGGTGGCTAAATATTTGTATTCTGCGTTTTGGCCTGGTGGAATAGTCTAATTTGAAATGGGCGACCAGGTATAGGGGGGCTAAACCCCCCTTCATGTACGGCAACCAGTGCTGGACGCAGTACTCCAGGTGATGACGCACCATGGCCCGGTACAGCGACATGGTAACCTTCTCCAATCTGTTCGTGATCCCCTTCTTTATCATTCCTAGCATTCTGTTCGCTCTTTTCGCCGCCATCGCACTTTGCGTGGACTTCTTCATCGACTTGTCGATCATAACTCCCAAGTCTCTTTCCTGGGAGGTCTCTCCAAGTACCGCCCCAGACATCCTGTATTCGTGCATGCAAATTTTGTTACCTACATGCATCACTTTACACTTATCCATGTTGAACCTCATCTGCCATGTTGATGCCCATTCCTCGAGCCTGATTATGTCACGTTGCAGATCTTCGCAATCGCCCTGTGTCTTCACTACTCTGAATAACTTCGTATCATCCGCAAATTTAATCACCTCATTCGTCGTACCAATCATATCTCCTCTCAGCCTTAATCGTTTTAGTCTTTCCTCATACGAGAGGAGTTCCATCACCTTTACCATCTTGGTTGCTCTTTGAACCTTTTCTAGTGTCACTATATCTTTCTTGAGATAAGGAAACCAGAATTGAATGCAATACTCCAAATGAGGTTGCACCATGGAGTGATATAGGGGCATTATACCATTCTTAGTCTTGTTAACCATCCCTTCTTTAATAATTCCCAGCATCCTGTTTGCTTTTTTGGCTTCCGCTGCACATTGAGCGGAAGGTTTCATCGTATTGTCTTCAATGATACCCAGATCCTTTTCTTGGGCGGTAACCCCCAAGGTGGACCCTAGCATCTGGTAACTTATTCAGGTTATTCTTCCCAATGTGCATCACTTTGCATTTGTCCACATTAAATTTCATCTGCCACTTGGGACGCCCAGTCTTCAAATTTCCTAAGGTCCGCATGCAATTTTCACAATCTGCATGCGTTTTAACAACTTTAAACAGTTTAGTGTCATCTGCAAATTTAATCACTTAACTCGTCGTTCCAATTTCCAGATCATTTTTAAATAAGTTAAATATCACCGGTCTCAGTTCAGACCCCTGCGGCACTCCACTGTTTACTCTCCTCCATTGAGAAAAATGACCATTTTAACCCTACCCTCTGTTTTCTATCTGATAACCAATTCCTAATCCATAACTGAACTTTGCCACCTATCCCATGACTCTTTAATTTTCTCAGGAGCCTCTCGTGAGGAAGAGGATTCCATAGATAGGGTGCAGAAGCAAAAAAGGTAGAATTATGTGTAGAAGTTAGTCTTACAAAATGAACTGAAGGCAAGGAAAATTTTTAAACATTAGAGGAATTAGTTACGGGTATTAGTTAACATCCAAGTAGTATTTTGTACTGTTTGTCATTTTTTAAGAGCATTCTGTCCTCTGGTGCTGCTAATGAGTGAGCACTGAGACATGCAGGCTTGAAGCAGCTCCAATTTTAGTTCCTGGAGCATCTCCACTATCAATCGCTGCAGGTCAGAGGGTTTGAATAACCTTCACACCCTCAGATCCTCTCTGAGATCCAAGGCTGCCAGCTGATGGTGGTCAGCCCTCCCAACTAGGATGCTGAATCTCCCAGAGCTGAGGACCCTAAATAAGAAATAAAAGGCATAGACTCTGAAGCTTCATCTTCTGAGTCCAACAGAGCTTGGGTCCCCGTAAAATTTGCATGGCTCCTTGAGGTAGATCCTCACCTTTCACTAAAATCCTTGCACTACCTCTGCTGAGGCCCTTCCCACAGGGTTAGGTCGGCTTTTGAAACCTAAAAAGGTTGTTTGCATAGCAGAGTCAGAGACTGTAACAGATGCATGGAAAATCAGAGGCTGTAACAGATGCACGGAAAAGTGTGCGGTGAGCCATTGAGTACATCAGTCGGCAAAATAAAGTTTGTCGCTAAACAGGTTCAACCAGTTTAGCGATGATCATTAGAAGTACAGTGACTTTAGTGCATCCAGGCCAGGGAGTCTTGTAAGGAAATCTAAAATCTAAAAGGTTTCACTGGGAAGAGAAACTGCAGGAAGGGTAGAATAGCTAAGTGTAATTGTACTCTTTTCCCTCCATTGCCTTTATATGAGCATGCAGTATGAGCATTAAAAGGCTCTTTTACTAAGCTGCAGTAGTAAACAGGCTTAGTATATCCTAATCTCTGTATTAGGCAAAAGCGTCCTCGTATGAAAACAAATCCAACTCACACACAAGAGGACTAAAACTAAAGTCAATCCTTGCTAGTTATACTGCTCTCAGAACCCTGTGCCATCCTCACATAACGTTCGGGACCATATTCACAGGTAAAAGGTATCTTTCATTGAGACAGTATTTTATGTGTAAACACCACAATGCAAGCTCATATAAAGTGCTGAGTGCAATAAATAAGTGACTTTAAAACAGGTAGCAAAAAACTCTTTGCACTTATCTTATGAAGAGCTGGCTTGTAGTTCAGTTCTTAGTTGTTCATAACATGGCTAAACGCCCTACGGGACCCGTTTCGCCACTGTTAAAGGGCTTCTTCAGGGGTCATGTATTTTAAATAAGAACGTGCTACAATGTTACCGTTAGCACAAAAATACCTGTTTTAAAGTCACTTATTTATTGCACTCAGCACTTTATATGAGCTTGCATTGTGGTGTTTACACATAAAATACTGTCTCAATGAAAGATACCTTTTACCTGTGAATATGGTCCCGAACGTTATGTGAGGACGGCACAGGGTTCTGAGAGCAGTATAACTAGCAAGGATTGACTTTAGTTTTAGTCCTCTTGTGTGTGAGTTGGATTAGTATATCTTAACTCAGGACATGCCAAGCTCATTTCTTATGTGTTCCATAAAATAGGCATTTTTCCATTTGTTGAAATTCTGGCCGTGTGCTAATGCTAGCATTAGTGCACAACCATTTAAAAATATTAATGTGGGAGCACTTACTGCCTCCTATTTAAGAAGACTAATAACCCCCATGTTATGTCTACATTATTTAGTTAGAATATGTTAATGTCCGCCAAACTGAAGGCCTCTAAAATTAATGGTGGATTAAACCTACCAGATTTTTATCACTATTATATCGCATCTCTAGCTAAATATGGAGCTCATTGGATAGTTGATTCTAATCCTCAGGATCAACCAACATGGTTCGAAATGGAACGCTTTTTATGTGCACCATTGCACGTCTCCTGCTTCCTCACGGTGTCAATACCTAGACACTTGAGAAAGTATTCTTTGCTGAGTGCAACGCAGCACGCTTTTCATCTTCTAGATGCAACGGCTGAGATTTCTATTAGTGAAAGCCCATTCATGTCCCTTTGGAATAACTCTAAAATTCAAAATAAAGGCAGATCCCTCTCATGGAAGAGGTGGCAGCGGGCGGGGGTCGAGTTTGCTCATCAATTGGTCTCCTCTACCTCATTTGTTCCTTTTGACATTTTTTGTTCTGCATATTCACTTCCACCCTCTATATATCCCCAATGGCTTATACTTACCGGAATACTGTCTAAAATACATATGCGTCTTGACTTTATGACCTCTATTTACACTGTTCGTCACTGGTCTACTCTGGCCTTAATGAAGGGTAGAGCGATATCTCTTTTCTATGGTATTCTAAGGGACCATTTTTTCACCTTTTCACCTCAGTCAATGAACCATTGGGACTCGAGTCTACAGACTGCGTTAACTGACATAGACTGGGAACTTTTCTGGTCTTCCACAAATCGTCCTCTTTTATCTTCCAGAGTCTCTCAATCAATGTTCTTCGTTATGTGGAATGCAGTATGGACCCCATTTCGCATGTGGAAAGCGAAGCTAAAACAAGACTCTACTTGCTGGAACTGTTTAACAGAGTCTGGGACTCTTGATCATATGCTCTTTCAATGCACTATGGTTCACTCCTTCTGGATTCATATTTGGGACACTATAAAATCTATAACTAAATGTTCAGAAGAGATTTCATTGGACATTGTAATTCTTCGTTCTCAGCATCCTTGTTTTGCACAAACAAACTGTCCGCCTAAACTAATTGATGCCATGTTTGTAACAGCTCTTATGCATATTCTTAAAAATTGGAAATCACCCTCACTACTTGACTACACCTTTTGGTGGAATTCCCTAAGCATGTATCACAAATTTGAATCTTATGCATATGAGCAAAACATGATCTCTCGATTCTCCACGAACATGGTGCGGAAAAAATCACCTTGGTCATTCTTAGATTCATATGTTCATTCTACTCCATAGACACTTCTGCCTTTCTTTCTTTCTTTCTTTCTTTCTTTCTTTCTTTCTTTCTTTCTTTCTTTCTTTCTTTCTTTCTTTCTTTCTTTCTTTCTTTCTTTCTTTCTTTCTTTCTTTCTTTCTTTCTTTCTTTCTTTCTTTCTTTCTACTTATCTATTTCTTGCTTTCTCTCTGTCCCTCCCTCTATCTCCCTTTCTCTTATTTACTCTCCTTGCTTTTCTGCTTTTCATATATCTTCTACTAGCAGTTGCACATACCTTGAACTTTTTTAATAATCTGGTTATATGTTAATGACTATAGACATGGTCTTATTTTATGTCACTGGTTCTTAGTCAGATTTTGTGTGTTTAAACTGCTTTCTGTATATTTCTTGAAATATTCAATAAAAATCATTGAACAAAAAAAAAAAAAAAGAATATGTTAATGTCACCCCTAACATGACACCTCCAAAAAATAATATAAAAAAATACCACATGCTTAGCACACGCAGATGGTAAAACTAATGCAAAGTGTTTTAGCATGTCCTGCGCTAGTCAATTTTTCCTGTATGAGTGCATGTCAGCAACAGAAAAAGGGCCCCTAAAAGAGAAAGGAAATTCTGAGTCCAGTCTCTCTCCCAGTACTATTTTTTTTTTTTTCTTATTCTACTCATTAAAGAACTCAGAGCAGGATTTTCAAAAACCCGCGTTAAAAAGCGACGGTCTGCTAACATTACATTAGGGACTTCTATTCCGCCTATACCTTGCAGTTCAAGGCAGATTACAAAAGAGCTAACTGGACATTTTCAGTGAAGTTACAACAGTTTTTTTTTTTTTTGTTACAAGGGAGGAGAGGTAGCTGGATTAATTCCGGAAGAACTTGCAAATTGGATATTAAATTGACTGTACGTTACTGTGTGATATAACATAAGAACATAAGAACATAAGAACATAAGAAATGCCATCTCCGGATCAGACCTTCGGTCCATCAAGTCCGGCGATCCGCACACGCGGAGGCCCCGCCAGGTGTACACCTGGCGTAATTTATAGTCCACCATATCCTTACATGCCTCTCTTAAGGAGATATGCATCTAGTTTGCTCTTGAAGCCTAGGACGGTCGATTCCGCAATAATCTCATCTGGGAGGGCATTCCAGGTGTCAACCACTCTCTGAGTGAAGCAGAACTTCCTGACATTAGTCCTGAACCTGTCCCCCCTTAGCTTCATTTCATGTCCTCTAGTCCGTGTCAAATTGGACAATGTAAATAATCTTCTCTGCTCTATTTTGTCGATTCCTTTCAGTATTTTGAAGGTCTCGATCATATCCCCACGCAGTCTCCTTTTCTCAAGGGAGAACAATCCTAGTGTTATAAGTCTGTCCTCGTATTCCAGTTTCTCCATACCCTTCACCAGTTTTGTTGCTCGTCTCTGCACCCTCTCCAGCAGTTTTATATCCTTCTTTAGGTAGGGAGACCAATGTTGGACGCAGTATTCCAAGTGTGGTCTGACCATTGCCCTATAAAGCGGCATTATAACTTTCTCCGATCTACTCGAGATTCCTTTCTTTATCATGCCCAACATTCTATTTGCCTTCTTTGCCGCTGCCGCGCATTGTGCCGACGGCTTCAGGGTCCTATCTATCATTACACCCAGGTCCTTTTCTTGTTCACTCTTCCCCAGAGTTGCACCTGACATTGTATACTCGTATTCCTTATTCTTATTGCCTAAATGCATTACCTTGCATTTCTCCACATTGAACTTCATCTGCCATTTCTCCGCCCATGTTTCTAACCGACACAAGTCGCTCTGGAGTTTCTCTCTATCCTCCTGCGATCTGATCGCCCGGCATAGTTTTGTATCGTCTGCAAACTTGATGATCTCACTGGATGTTCCTTCCTCCAGGTCATTGATATAAATATTAAAAAGGATCGGCCCAAGTACCGAGCCCTGGGGTACACCACTAGTCACTTTCTCCCAGTCGGAGAACTTCCCATTTATGCCCACTCTCTGCTTTCGGTTTTCCAGCCATTTGCCTATCCATCTTTGTATATCCCCCTCTATGCCATGGCTTTGTAGTTTCCTGAGAAGTCTTTCGTGTGGAACTTTGTCGAACGCTTTCTGGAAGTCCAAGTATATTATGTCCACCGGCTTCCCACTATCAATTTGCTCGTTCACGGTCTCAAAAAATTGGAGTAAATTCGTCAAACATGATTTCCCTTTCCTGAATCCATGTTGACTGGGTTTCATCAAGTCGTGTGCGTCCAAGTGCCGGACCATGCTATCCTTGATCAGTGCTTCAACCATCTTGCCGGGGACAGACGTAAGACTCACAGGTCTATAGTTGCCCGGTTCCCCTCTCGATCCTTTTTTGAAAATTGGGGGTGACGTTCGCTATCCTCCAGTCATCCGGTATCTGTCCAGTTCTGATTGTCAGGTTTGCAAGTTTTTGCAATAACTCTCCGATTTCAACCTTCAATTCCTTTAAGACTCTCGGGTGAATTCCATCCGGTCCAGGGGATTTGTCACTTTTAAGTTTGTCGATCTGATAGTATATCTGGTCTAAGTCCACTTCAACTGTGGTGAGGCTGTCTTCTATTTCTCCTGCAAACACTTTCTCCGCTTCAGGTATTGTTGAGGTGTCCTCCTTCGTAAAGACGGACGCAAAGAAAGAATTTAGTTTGTCTGCGATTTGTTTATCTTCCTTGATGTACCCTTTTCTTCCCTGGTCATCCAAGGGTCCGACTGCCTCTTTTGCAGGTTTTTTCCCTTTCACGTATCTAAAGAAGGGCTTGAAGTTTTTGGCCTCCTGGGCTATTTTTTCCTCATATTCCTGTTTTGCATCCCTCACCGCCTTGTGACATTTCTTCTGATCATCTTTATGTTTGTTCCAGGCTTCGGTTGTCTTTATGTATTTCCATTTTTTGAAAGAGTCCTTCTTTTCTTTTATGGCTTCCTTCACCTGTTTGGTAAGCCATGCCGGTTCTCTTTTGCTCTTTGATCTCTGATCTTTGGAAATCCTCGGAATGTAGAGATCTTGTGCTTCTGTGATAGTATTTTTCAGTAGGGACCATGCCTGATCTACCGTTTCAAGTTTGTCCACCTTCTTTTCGAGTCGTTTTTCTACCATGGCTCTCATGTGATCGTATTTACCCTTTTTAAAGTTCAAGGTGGTGGTTAAGGTTTTGGCATGTTTCCCTTTCCCGATGTCAAGTTTAAAGTTAATTACATTGTGATCACTCGTTCCCAGTGGAACCATGACTTCCACTTCTGTTATCGGTCCCGTGAGGCCATTTAGGACCAAGTCCAAGGTGGCGTTGCCTCTTGTCGGCTCTTTTACCATTTGTTCCAGGAAGCAATCCCCTAGCACCTCCAGGAACTTGGCCTCCTTGCCGCAGTTGGAGGTTGCTAGTTTCCAGTCTATCCCTGGGAAATTGAAGTCTCCCAATATAATTATATTGCCTGTCTTGCATTCTTGTTTGATTTCCTCCATCATTTCTGAGTCAGTTTCCTCCGCCTGTCCTGGGGGACGATAGTAAAGGCCAATTTTCGTATCTGCGCCATATTGACCAGGAATCTTGATCCAGAGTGACTCAAGCTTCTCTTTCATTTCTGTTGTAACCATTTCAACAGACTCTATTCCCTCCTTAACATATAGAGCAATACCTCCACCTTTCTGCCCTACTCGATCTCTTCTATACAGCTTGTATCCCTGTAGTACTGTGTCCCATTTGTTTTCTTCATTCCACCATGTTTCTGTTATGCCGATGATATCCAATATGTCATGTCTTGCTATTGTCTCTAGTTCCCCCATTTTGTTACCTAGACTTCTAGCATTTGTATACATACATCTAAGTTCCCTTCGCGTTACCTTTTTGGACCTTCTACTCTTGGCCGTCCCTGTAGTTTCAATTACGGTATCCTTTACTGCTCCTGTGTTATCACCCTTGTTTGCTGTGTGGTCGTCCCCTCCTGTGTCTGAATTGTCCCTTCCTGCTTTTTCTCCCTTATTTGCCATGAGGTCGTCTTCTCTTGTGTAGGAGTAGTTTTCCTTGGCTTCTTCGTCGGGGCATCCTGCTATCCGTGCCATCGACCGGTGGTCGACTGTCGGCTTTCCCCTATCTTTCAGTTTAAAGCCTTCTCGATTGCCTTCTTCATGTTGCCTGCCAAAACTCTTGCTCCTTCTTTGTTGAGGTGTAGTCCGTCCCTTCTGTAGTACTTGCTTTTTCCCCAGAACGCCGTCCAGTTGCGCACGAAGTCGAAGCCTTCTTCGACTTCGTGCGCAACTGGACGGCGTTCTGGGGAAAAAGCAAGTACTACAGAAGGGACGGACTACACCTCAACAAAGAAGGAGCAAGAGTTTTGGCAGGCAACATGAAGAAGGCAATCGAGAAGGCTTTAAACTGAAAGATAGGGGAAAGCCGACAGTCGACCACCGGTCGATGGCACGGATAGCAGGATGCCCCGACGAAGAAGCCAAGGAAAACTACTCCTACACAAGAGAAGACGACCTCATGGCAAATAAGGGAGAAAAAGCAGGAAGGGACAATTCAGACACAGGAGGGGACGACCACACAGCAAACAAGGGTGATAACACAGGAGCAGTAAAGGATACCGTAATTGAAACTACAGGGACGGCCAAGAGTAGAAGGTCCAAAAAGGTAACGCGAAGGGAACTTAGATGTATGTATACAAATGCTAGAAGTCTAGGTAACAAAATGGGGGAACTAGAGACAATAGCAAGACATGACATATTGGATATCATCGGCATAACAGAAACATGGTGGAATGAAGAAAACAAATGGGACACAGTACTACAGGGATACAAGCTTACAAGATTACAGTTAGAGTACAAGTACGTTACTGTGTGATATAACAAATAGATTACAGTTAGAGTAAAAATAAGATTACGTTACATTTCAGGGATCTGAATACTTGGTTGGTGTTTTGGGGAGGAAGAGATTATTTAAGTGGAGGTTTTGGGAGAGAATTTATCTAGGAGGAGGAGGAGGAAGGGTTGGGTTAAGATATCTGGATAAATTTTTTGAAAAGTAGGGTTTTGATTTCTTTTTGAAAAGTTTTGAAGTCGCCCATTGCCGTCAACAGGTTGGAGATGGAGTGGTTAAGTTTTGCTGCTGGTGTCGCCAGAAGATTATCAAACATCTTTTTGCGCTGAGTGCCCTTGAGTGGAGGGAAGGCAAAAGGGTTTGGAGTTCTTCTTTGTCTTGAGGTGAGGATCTGGTTTAGGCGGTTGTTTAGATAGGGGGGGCGGAGCCGTTTAATGCTTTGAATAATAGACAGTAGAATTTGAATTGAATTCGTGCTTGCATAGGTAGCCAGTGAGAGTCTAGGAAGGCAGTTGTAATATGATCATATTTTCTCAGGGAGTAGATCAGTCTGAGGGCAGTGTTTTGTATAGTCTGAAGTTGTTTGATCATGTTGGCAGGACAAGGTAGATAGAGGGAATTGCAATAGTCCAGTAGACCTAAGACTAGGGATTGGACAATTAGCCTGAATTGTGCTCGGTCGAAGAATTTTCTTATTTTACGTAGATTTCTCATAATTAAAAAAGCTTTCTGGGATGTTTTATTGATTTGGGACTGCATTGTGCAGCATCTGTCTATCGTTACTCCTAGGAGTTTGAGTTCGGGCTGTATTGGGTATTTGGTGTTTTTAATTTTCAGTTCTGTAATGGTGGGAGTTTTGGCCTTTTCGAGCAGAAGGAATTTTGTTTTATCTGAGTTTAGTTTCAGCCGTTTAGATACCGAATCCAAAAACCTGAGACATTCTTAAAAAATCACGCATGGAAATGAGGTCAGCGGACAGCAGCGAAGATTTCCTAATTTACATGTGCCCATCACTGTCCAGATCTGAAGCCCGGCCTAGCGCTGATGGGCACATGCGCAAAAAAATGCTGCTGTCAATGCCGCCGTAAAAAAACCCAAACAAACCCAAAACAAAAGCAGAGCAACAGCAGGAAAGATGCCCACAATCCTGCCCCTGTGTTGTGATGCAGTGGGAGAGATCTCCGAGGTATCACAACTCCCCTAACCATCCTGCAGCAGGAGAGATGCTACACATTCCTGCTGCATTAACCACCGCGTCCTGACCACGACCCAACCCATCGCCCCCCCCCCCCCCCGGCAGCAGGACAGGTGCCCACTCTCTCTTGCTGCATTAACCACTGTGACCTGACTGCAACACAACCCCCCCGCAGGAGAGATGCCTACTCTCTCCTGCTGCACTAACTACCCCCTCCCCCGACCAACCACCCCTCCCCCCTCCGGCAGCAGGAGAGATGTCCACTCTCTCCTGATGCACTAATTACTTGCCACGACCCAAGTGACCCCTCTCCCCCATCTCTGCTGCCCCCTCCCCCTTACCTCAATTGAAGAGCCGGAGGGACCTGTACATCCTCATCGGAGCTAATGCTGCGTCGTCTAAATGTGAATTCCCCTCCTTTGTTGTATCTTGGGATGCACTGGGGAGGGGCTTGAGACTCTGATTGCCCCATGTTGTTTAAGGCCCCTCCTAGATGCCAATCAGAGCTTCAGGCCCATCCCTGGATGCATCGTGAAGGGTCCTAAGGCTCTGATTGGCCTGGATACCCCATAGGAGGAGCCTTAGGACCTTTCACGATGCATCTGGGGAGGGGCCTGAGGCTCTTATTGGCCCAGGTTGTTTAAAGACCCTCTCATAGGAGGGGCCTTAAAATCCATGGGGCAGTCAGAGCCTCGGGTCCCTCCCTGGTGCATCCTAAGATGCAGTGGGAAGGGGAATTCACATTTAGACAATGCAACAGCAGCTCCGATGAAGGTATACAGGTCCCTCCAGCTCTTTGATTGAGGTAAGGGGGAGGGACGGCGGAGATGGGGGTCACAGCGGGTAGTTAGTGCAGCAGGAGAGAGTAGGCATTTCTCCTGCTGGCGGGAGGAGGGGTGGTCAGTCGGGTGAGGGGGTAGGTACTGCAGCTGGAGAGAGTGGTCATCTCTCCTACTGCCGGGGGGGTAGTCGAGTCGCAGAGGTTAGTGCAGCAGGAGAGAGTGGACATCTCCACTGCTGCAGGAGAGTTAGAGGAGTTGTGATACACCCCTGGCTGGACCAGTCGCTTTTTTTAATCGCCAAAAGCCGATGCCGCTTTTTGAAAATGTTCCCTGCATTTTTTAAGAATCCACCGGAGTGCTCATTTCAATGTTGAAGAGCCCATTTGCATGTTAATGTTGGAGACTGCTAAAAACCTCGCTAGAGTCGGAGATAATCCATTTTGATAATCCATCGTTAACTGCGTACAGGCTAAACTGCCGGAAAACAGTTTAGTGACGGTGTTAAAGTTTTGAGAATCTAGGTCTCATAACTTAAAACCAATAAAGAAACAAAAACATAAAAGAAACCATAGAAATCAAATTTCTACATGTGATTGCAACAAACCAAATGCAGTGGTACCTTGGCCCAATTTATATTTGAGTATAAATGCATTCAAGATGGCAATTGTGATAGGAATGGAAAGAAGCTTAGAGTAAAACCTAGTTGACTTATTTTTCAAACATTCTGCAAGCTGAGCGGGCTTATAAAAAATGCACTTAACATTTTTAGAACTTGACCAGACAATTACAGAGAAAATTTAACCAGAGTATCCAATCCCAGAACTGCCAAGCTAAGAACTACAAATGTATTCCTATTATTTCAAGTGGCTTTAATATTATAAGGCAAAATGTCAAAGTATTTAAAAAGGCAGACTGGGAGAGACATGGCCATGTGAGAATGGAGCATCAGAGTATAGGAAAGCTAGAAGCGGGTGGGGTACTGTCTAGGACAATTCAGCACAGTCAGTTCAGCATGGCTGTTTAACTGAAGCTGTTTCATCGCAGCTGTTGTAATGGTGAGGGCTTACCTTGCTGAACCTGCAAGGTTTGAAAGAGATGGGGTGAATAGGCCCCCTCGCCCCACTGGTGCTTCTTTCCTTTCCCTTCATCTACCTCTGGTTGTATTCTCCTGCCTCCGCAACATCTGGTAACTTCAACAAGGTTTGAAAACCGGGGTGGGGGAGCATGGGAAGCATAGCCCCTCCTCACCCCCCCTTCCCCACTGGTGGTCTTTCCTTTCCCTTCACCCACCCGTGGTCGTCTTCTCCTGCCTCCACATCATCTTGTGACTTCAAGGTGTGAAAGAGGAGGGGAGCATCATCACAGATCAATTAGGCGCATTATAAGGTTTCATTTTATATTGGGTAAAAGGATTGATTTTGACAGGGTAAAAGGTTGACTTTGAGAGGGCATTTTAATATTAAGAGATGAAACAGCCCATGCTAAAAGGGCCATGATAAAACGGCTGTGCTGAACTGGCCACGCTGAAACGGCTGTTCTGACGTGTATCATTCCTGATGAGGTAACCTGGAAGGGGGATTGCAGAGGGAGGTGTGAGAGAAAAGGAAGGAAGGAAGGAATGGGAAGCAAAGTGGAAAAAGAGTGTGCTGCAAGAGGACAGAACATAGTGAGGAGAGATATAAACAGAAGGGCAAGGAAATAAAGGAAGGATGGGCCTTAGAGTTGTAGCACTAAACATGAAAGGACTGAACATACCCCACCAGAGGCAGCTAGTGATGGAGGAAGCTAAAAGTTTTAAAGCTGCAGTCTGTGTCATACCTGCTAAGATCACATAAAAAGGTGTTAAGGAATAAAAATTTCCTAGTCATATTGCTGGTTTCCAACAAGGCAGAGAAGAAAAAGGGGAGGAGAGGGTATAATGGTATTGGCTACCATTATACCATCTCCTCCCCTTTTTCATATCCGTCCTCTTTGGAATATAAGGATGCTGGGGGAGATGGTTGATTTGGGTAGGACATCTTAATGGAAGTGATACTAATGAGAGCATACATACTACACATCAGGAAGAATTCTTAAATCAATTACTTGAATTTTAACATTAAAAGAAAGGGAGTTATTAAATGAGGAGGAATTTATTTTAACAGTGGATCCAACATTGGATAATTCACGAGCTGATAGGGACCGTTTAAAACAGGAGAGGAGGTGGTTACAAAGGTTTCTGGACACCCTGGATATTATAGCTTTATGGAGATATGGAAATCTGGGAAGAAAGGATTTCACTTTCTATTCAGCAGTGCATTGTTCACATTTTTGAAGAAGATTACTCCCCTTCCCTATTGTACTTTCCCTTCATTGTTTATCTTTTCTTTTCCTTTTCCATTTTTTTTTTTGTATTTCTTAATACAATACAATATTAGAAATCAAACAAATGGTTTTCTAGAAAATTATTCCATATGCTATTAATGCCACTTTCAAGTTTATTAGGATTTTTTTTATATACCGCCTATCAAGGTTATCTAATTTCATGAAATTAAATAAAATTTTATTAAATTTAAATTCATAACCAAATAACTAATTTTGAAATAAATATAAATAAATAATTGTAAAGTGGTCAGTGCCACCACCAGGTCATTGCTAATGCAGTTCAGACCACGATTGTTTTGGAACCATCATTGCACTTTACTGTTCCCTTCCTTCCTTAAGCATTATGTACAATGATTTAAACATTACTCAAAATCCGCTGTTGTTAAAGTTACATATATAGTTCTTCATATGAATCATAACATTCAAAACTTATTTGAAACTGTACTTATCTTGTTAAAATCCTGTCCAGTGTTTTGTTATCATATGTCATTAACTGCATTGAATTGAATCCGTGTTAAAGTGCTTTTCCTGATAAAGTACCTTCCAGTGCCACATTAAAATAACATAGTCATGCATGCAATCAAGTGTAATTTTTAACTGCCCTCCGACCCAAGATGGGTTTCATAATCATCTTCAGCGAGAACAACGCCTATGAGAAAGTGAAACACACTATAATATATTTCTTCTTTATTTTTCTTAGGCAAGTCATATTAAAATCTCTAAATATCTCTTCACACTGTTAAACACAAAAACCTAATACTTATTGCTTGGCTGAAACCTTCCCAGGGACTCCAATTCTAAGCGTGTCATCCACTTCCTTTCAGTTATGGGGATCCTAGCCATGTGAAAATACCTGAGAAGATCATAGCTTAGCAGATCCCTAAGCTAGCATATCAGATGCGAGGTAGAAAGACATTAGTGGAAGCTGCTGTGGCTGAATGAGTAAAAGCTCTGTTTCCATCTTCCAGAGGTCATGGGTTCAAATCTCAGCACATATTTTAATTGTGGAATTCTATCTTGGAAGGTGCACTTTGATGATCTCACAATGAGGTCAGCATTGTGCAGCTGCACACCTCCATTTGCAATGAACTAGAAGCCATGCTAAGGTCTGTATCTGTTTTTTTTCAGTTTTTAAGCTTTTGCAAATGAAGTTATGTATGCAATCTATATGGTTTTTTTTTCATGTGCTTTCCTTGCTTTCAGTAATGAGCTGATTGGAGCACTGTTTAGTCAGAAACAAAGGGTAACTTTTTAGCAAGAAACCTAAAGCTGTGGTTTTTTCATCTGCTCTGCTTCAAGTTAATGGATTTTTTCCCTCTAATTAGCAAGTAACATTGCTGTTTGTCCACAAAAATAGAAGGTTTTGCATGCAATATATCTGTTTTGATGTGCCCTGTTTATGTGGTGCCTTATTAAATGTATTTTGAGCTTAATAAAGCAAAAATAAAAACCCAGAGAGCTATTTAGCAGATCACATTAAGGATGTCCAAACTGTGCCTAAGTTCTGTCCATAGAACTCAGGTCTATCTGAAGCCCAAACTATGCTCAAAAGTAGACCTCCTTTACAATGCCTATAGGACCTAGTTTTACAATTGCTATGCAACTTGCTAGCTCATTGTGTAGCACAGTGGTTAAACCTACAGCCTTGTAATCTAATGTTGCTGGTGCGAATCCCAGTCACTCTCTCTGATGGAAGAGAAATAAATAAAAGCATTAAACAGATCCAACTCCCAGTATCAATATTATAATGAAAAATACCATAAAATCGCCATTCTAATAACGTGATAATAATAATAAAATATTATAACATTAAAGACATTGTTTGGATGTCTAACTCTCGCCTAAAACCCGATTCTCTAAAGGATGTCTCAAAATTTGGATGTCTAAACAGTGCTGAGCATCGCTGAGTAAGATTCTACAAAGGACGCCTATTTTGGACGTCCAAACTGTGCCTAACTTTAGATGCGCTTTGCAGAATCAGGGCCAGAGTATCTTAATATTCCATTTCAAATCTCAAAACTTAAATATACTCTCCTGTAAATTAATAAAGTACTTTTTTCTTTCTTTTTTTTTCTCTGCCTCATACTACATCTTGTGTGTCTAGAATAATTTAATGTTCTAAGGTTTATTTATGATATCCTCACGGATCACCAATTGGTTCTTTGAACTTGCTCAAACAGGACATTGCTTCAAAGTAGAGAATAACAAGGGGACAAATTTTTCCCCATCCCTGTGGGAACTCATTTTCCCGTCCTGGCAAGTTCTTTTCCTGCCCCTGCCCCTGCCCCTGCCATCTGCACAAGTCTCAAACACTTTAAACTCATAAGTGTTCAAGGCTTTTGCGGTTAAGGCAGACCTTACAGGGCCAGTGACAAAATTTGCGGGGATGGGGTGGAGAAATTGAGTTCCTGCAAGGATGGGGACCTCTACTTCAAAGCTGTTGAACACACCAGTGTCCAAACAGTATCTTTGGGGGCAAGCCAGTTTTCAAGCAGGTGAACAGAAGCATGTCACTGGGAGTTTGGTTGGACCTGAATCGCATTTCCTGTTTCATACTCTTGGTGTTACCAGTGAATGGTTGACAAAGCCAGTGGAAAGGTAGTTTGAAGAACCAAACTTCTATACTGCTGAACAGTTTGTCAACACAGTGAAGGTGGTTAATGTCATAGCTGAGCGAGGTGCTAAACTGATAACTGACATTGACTGGCAACACCCTAATCTAGTGCAATGTGAAGCCTTGTTGCAAGGAGTTAACAGCCTCACAGGCCTTATCCTGATTATTTCAAGAAGCCATTGAATGCTTGAGCTTTGGAACGCCATTGGTAGATGACTACACCAACGTGTTCGTGTTTAGCTTTTAGCGAAGTATGTTAATTTTATGTTATTTTCCACAATAGAGTACAAATATTGAAGGTTCATTTAATAAAATACTGCTAGTTTTTGCATAAAGTGTATCATTGCTGAGTGTGAAAACATTAAAGTTATAGCTATAATACCAAGAAATTTGCTCCATTAAGCAAAACTAATAGCAAATTTTAAGAAAACTGAGCTTTATGTAATCAGTGGCATTGAGCGATCCCCAGGACGAGCTTTAAATTTTTTAAAAATAATTTTCTGATCAAGCATCAAATTCAAGGGAAAAACTTCAATTTGCAGTTTTTTCAGCTCTAGGTTTGGGCTTTTAAAGACTCTACTGGACAATTTAAATATCAGCAAAGAGTGGGAATATGCAGAGGAAGAGATATATCTAGGGGATTTATAGGAAAGTAATGTGCAAAATTACTAAGTTTCCTGTTTATGTATGTTTACTTTTCTTGCAAGAGGTGTATGAAAGCTATTTGATGCTTCTTCTTTTTACATAATCATTTCCAGGAGACACAGATTTCATTCAAAGGCTAACTGCTGTCATGAAAGCCACAGTATTTTATCTTTATAGATAGATCATGCCACAGTCCTGCATATTAGTCCTGTGTTCAATTATTTTATCTTGAGTTTTGTCTAAATCATTGCAGCCACCTAACATACCTCCCCCCATCCTTTTTACAAAACCATAGTGCGGTAACAGCTCAGATGCTCATAGAATTCCTTTGAGGGTCGGAGCTGTTACCTCTGGGGCCAGCACTAAAATGCACGCTATGGTTTTGTAAAAAGGGGGGGGGGGGTGTTAATGTAGTTGTACAAATCTCAGTTACTTTATCTGGGTGGATTGCGTATTTACCAGTGGGTTGAATAGATCTTTCTGAAAACTTTGATGTGATATTGATTTAACCAATGCCTTTAGGGCCCTTTTACCAAGCTGTGGTAAAAAGTAGCCTTAACACCTCCTTACGTGGATCATTCCTACGTGCTAAGGCCATTTTTACCACTCGGGTAAAATAGTCATTTTTTGTAATACTGTATTAGTGGCCCTACCTTTTCTTATTTTGTAGGCAGTTAGGACTCACATTCTAACCACGTGCTAATTGGTTATCACGTAGCAAATGTAGCTGTGCTAACCAGTTAGCACAGAGCATGCTCACTTTACCCCCCCAGACCTACCCCCAGTGATTTAAAAAAAACAACTCAAATTTTATTTTTTAGCATGTGGGTAGTATGTGCCAATCCCAAAATTACTGTGGGATGCCTCAGAACACCCCACAGTAAGGCATTTTTATCTACAGTAAGCTTACAGCAGCTTAGTAAAAGGACCCTTTAGAAGTCTAACCCTATTAAAATAATTGAAAAATTGCTTTTCGTCTGTCTTTTTAAACTTTGTGTAGCTTGTAAATAGGGATCCCAAAGAAGTGAGAGATCAAAAAGACTACAGACCGGAATTCAGCAGCAAAACAGGTTTGGAATATGGGAAACAGCCATCACTGCCCCATCTACAAGCTCTTCAACAGTCGCTACCTCAGAACCAGAACTATGTCACTACTGCAGTTGCAAAATCACAATCCGGTAAGTGAAGCAAAAAATCCCCTTATTTTCGCCTTAAAAACTAATGCCTGGATTTAAGACTGTTCCTGACTGCCTCCAATTAATATGCTTATTTCTTGGATTAAGTAGTGTGGTTGCCATGTAATGCGGGCCCACTTTAAATAGATATAAAACAAAAAAGGAAGATTACATGACAAGTTAAATGCAAAGGTCAGGACATGGCCTTTGAAAGCTAGTCAAAACAAGTATTAGTTAGTCCATTCAATAAAAAGGCTGCACGTGACTGACGCAAAGCCTTCCTTCAACGTCAGCTCTGACGTCGGGGGAAACATAGAAACATAGAAAATGACGGCAGAAAAGGGCTATAGCCCACCAAGTCTGCCCATTGCAATTAGCCTCCCCCCAGAGTTCATTCCCTTAGAGATCCCACATGAGTATCCCATTTCTTCTTAAAATCAGTCACGCTGCTGGCCTCAATCACCTGCAGTATAGAAACGGGAGTCCATTCCAACGCTCCACCACTCTCTCGGTGAAAAAGTACTTCCTGGAGTCGCTATGAAATTTCCCTCCTCTGATTTTCAGCGGATGCCCTCTGGTTGTTGAGGGTCCCATGAGACAGAAGATATTATCTTCTGACTCGATACATCCCGTGATGTATTTGTACGTTTCAATCATGTCTCCCCATTCTCTTCTTTCTTCAAGCGAGTACAGCCACAATTTTTTTAGTCTTTCTTCGTACGTGAGATCCTTGAGCCCCAGGACCATCCTGGTCGCCATTCGCTGAACTGACTCGATCCTCAGTATGTCCTTACGGTAGTGTGGTCTCCAGAACTGAACACAGTACTCCAAGTGAGGCCTCACCATGGATCTGTACAACGGCATCATGACTTCAGGTCTCCTGCTGACAAATCCTCTACGGATACAACCTATCATCTGTCTTGCCCTGGAGGAAGCCTTCTCCACTTGATTGACAGCCTTCATGTCCTCACTAATAATCACCCCTAGATCGCGTTCTGCCTTGGTCTCAACTAAGGTCTCACCATTCAGTACATAATTTTTGTGCGGATTTTTCTTTCCCAGGTGCATCACCTTGTATTTTTTAGCATTGAAGCTTAGCTGCCAAGTAGTTGACCATCTTTCCAGCAGTCGTAGATCGTGTGTCATATTATCAGGTAATAAGCTTTTGCCTATTATGTTGCAAAGTTTGGCGTCGTCAGCGAATAGTGCTACCCTTCCTTTAAGTCCTTGTGTCATATCTCTTATGAATAAATTGAATAGAATTGGGCCCAGAACCGAGCCCTGCGGCACCCCACTGGTCACTCTTGACGCCTTGGATGGGGTACCGTTCACCACCACCCTCTGAAGTCTACCGCTTAGCCAATCTCCAACCCATGCAGTTAGAGTGCTTCCTAATCCTATCGATTTCAATTTGTTCAATAGCCTTCTGTGTGGGACGCTATCAAATGCTTTACTGAAGTCCAAATATACCACGTCCAGTGACTCTCCTGCATCCAGTTGTCTAGTAACCCAGTCGAAAAAGCTAATCAGATTAGATTGGCAGGATCTACCCTGGGTGAACCCGTGCTGGTGGGGGTCTCGTAAGTTTTCTTCGTCCAGGATTATGTCAAGGTTCCATTTGATCAGTGTTTCCATGAGTTTACACACTATAGACGTGAGACTCACCGGTCTGTAGTTTGCCATCTCTGTCCTGCAGCCCTTTTTGTGGAGTGGGATTACGTTGGCGGTTTTCCAGTCCAAGGGGACTCTTCCTGTGCGTAGGGAGAGATTGAAAAGCTCAGATAATGGTTCGGCCAGGACTCCACATAGCTCCCTGAGCACCCTGGGGTGCAGGTTGTCCGGTCCCATGGCTTTGTTTACTTTGAGTTTCGATAGTTCGTTGTAGACGTTACTGGGCGTAAACTCGAAATCTTGAAACGGGTCTTTCTGGGTATCTCCCGTCTGAAGCTGCGGACCAGCTCCAGGTGATTCGCAGGTGAAGACTGAACAGAAGTATTCGTTCAGTAGTTCTGCCTTGGCAGAATCTGATTCTGCAAAATTACCATCCGATTGCTTCAGCCGTTCTATACTATCTTTGTTTCTTTTCCTGTCGCTAATATAGCTAAAGAAAGATTTATCCCCTTTCTTGATATTCCGTGCTAGTTTTTCCTCCATTTGGAGTTTGGCCTCTCTGACTTTCTTTTTAACTGCTTTAGCTCCGTCTAGATAGTCTTCTTTCGCCCCCTGGTTTCCTAAATGTTTGTAGGTGATGAATGCCTCTTTTTTCTTTTTAACTAGGTCTGAAATTTCTTTAGTGAACCATTGGGGTCTTTTGGTTCTCCTGCATTTACTTACTGTTCTTATGTATCGGTTTGTTGCTTCATGTAGGATGGACTTCAGAGACAACCAAATATCCTCTAAATTTTCAGATTTTGTTTGTTTATATAGCTCCTGATGGACAAAATCTCTCATGCGGTTGAAGTCTGTGCCTTTAAAGTTGAGAACCCTTGTTGCTGTGCTTGACTTAGAGAAGCCTTTCTTAAGGTTGAGCCATACCATATTATGGTCGCTGGAGGCCAGTGTATCGCCTACTGAGACGTCCGAGACGCTATCTCCGTTGGTGAGTACCAGGTCTAGAATCGCCTTGTCCCTGGTGGGTTCCAGTACCATTTGCTTGAGACGTGCGCCTTTTATGGAGGTTAATATTCTTTTACTGCTACCTGTAGTCGCTGAGAGTGTGTTCCAATCTGCGTCTGGCATGTTGAAGTCTCCTAGCATTACTGTGTCACCGCGTAGTGTGATGTTCTCTATGTCCTCGATTAATTCCATATCTTTGTTTTCCTGTTGTCTGGGTGGTCTGTATATCACACCAAGGTATAGGCATTTTTCATTCCCTCTGGCCAGGTTAACCCAAAGGGATTCCCGGTGTATCTTACATCTGTAATTCTGGTAGTTTTGATGCTTTCCTTAGTGTACAGCGCTACACCCCCTCCCAATTTACCTTCCCTGTCGCAACGAAGTAGGTTATAGCCTGGTATGACCATATCCCACCTATGCGAGTCCGTGAACCAGGTTTCGGATATGGCTATCACATCAAGATCGGCATTTGTTATTTCAGTCTCCAATTCTAAGATTTTATTGCCCAAGCTGTGTGCATTAACATACATAGCCCTCCATATCTGTGGGGAGATTCCCTTATGAGTTAGTGTGGCTCCTAAAATATTATTCATAACTCTCCCTGAATTACCGTGGATATCATTGGCACCTACCTTAGGCTCATTCGTGCGACTTGCCTCCTCAGGGTTGTTTCTTACTGCTCTGGGATATAAGTATGTACCCTCCCCCAACTTACCTAGTTTAAAGCCCTGTGGAGTAGGCGGGCCAGTCGATGTCCAAATATGCTCTTACCTCTTCTGGTCAGGTGGAGTCCGTCTGGTCCTTGTAGTCCCTGGAGCGTCTCGCCGTGGTCTAGGAATCCAAAGTTCATTTCTGCACACCATTCGCGTAGCCATTCATTAGTCCATTGGATGCGCTCTTCTCTAGCTCTGCCTTTGTTCCTTACTGGAAGAATTGATGAAAATACCACCTGTGCTCCTATCTGCTTCAATTTCTTTCCCATTGCTCCAAAGTCTCTGGGAATATTCTCCGCGTTACTCCTAGCAGTGTCGTTTGTGCCTACATGGATGAGAAACATGGGAAAATGATCATTAGGTTTAAGAAGTTTGTCAAGGCTGGTGGTAATATCCTGGATCCTTGCTCCAGGGAGACAGCAGACCTCTCTTGATTGTGGATTAGGCCTGCAGATTGGTCCCTCGGTGCCCCTTAGTATGGAGTCTCCAATGACTACCACTCTACGTTCCTTCCGGGGGGGCCGGTCTGTGAGCCCTGGATTCGAAGCTGAGATCTGGGCTTCCTCCTGAACCCCCTCTGCTATTTCCTCGGTGGTTCCTTCTTGTAAGATCTGAAATCTGTTCCTGAGAGTGAGTTGTGGTGTTGATGTAGAACTATCCTGTTGGAGAGAAAAAGAAGAAGAACATGAGAATGAGGTGGGTTTTCTTCGCTTGCCTGTAGAGGAGGTTACCAGTTGCCAGGGGCCGGCATCTCCAACCATCTCCTGTACTCCAGTCATTGTATTTAGGGCTGCTGGTTTAGGCGTGTCGAGGATGGACCTGTCGTGGGTTCTCTCTGTGATGTGTGACAGTTCCAGGATGGCATCGTCGATGAAGACCTCGTCATCTCTGATGCTTCTCAGGCGCTTTACCTCCTCCCTGAGGCTCCGTAGTTCCTGCAAGGTGTCCTCGTCTAAGATTCCTCGTGCGTGCTGCAGGCAGAAAAAGAAGATGAGCCTCTCACCTCAAGCTGTCTCCAACCCTTGCTATTATCTGGACGCGAACATGAGAGGCAAACACGGGACACAGAAGGGTCGAACATGGGAGGCAAATGTGGGACACAGAAGGAGGTAAAGGAGTGTGTTTTTGTACACAGAAGGCATGAACTTGGGAGAGAGGATGGAGGAAGGGAAGGAAAGAGATGTTGTGGTGGGGGAGGGAATAGAAAGGGAGAATTGGGTGTGAGGGTATCAGTGAGAGGGAAAGAGATGGTCGTGTACACGGGGAATGGAAGAAAGAATTTTTGGTCATAGGGAGGGAGTGAGGTACAGATGATAGGGAAGAGAAAGATGAGAGGGAGAAATGATATGGTGGAAAGGGAACAGTGGGACAGATTGAAAGGGATGCAAGAGGGAGGAATGTTGGACTTCCTTAGCAACAGCAGCAGATGAATCCAGAGACCATAGCACACATCTACCAGCAGGCGGAGATAGAGAAACTGATTAACAGGTGGTCCTATTGGCTGACACGCCTCCTGCATCTCCAGTATGCTCTATCTCCCAGCAGGTGATGGTCGCTATTCGAATAGCTCCTGGATTCTGGCTGTGACTGGAACTTTATTTTCTCCTGTTTAGGTTTCTCTTCAGTGAGACTGCCATTCTGTTTCTCCTGTTGAGGTTTCTCTTCAGTGAGCTGGCAATGCTATTTCTCCTGTTGAGATTTTCTCTTCAGTGAGACAGGGGTATCCGGCTGAACGGTGCCGGCTTTAGGGGTTACACCTGGGCCTCCCCAGGTCCCTGCCTCACCCTCCCTCCAGTGATAAAGGGTCTAACTGGGTCTCTAGTTTTTCTTTTTTCCCTTAGAAAAACAAAACAAAACCCCACAACAGAGACCTCACTTGCTATTTCTGATTGTGCCCTATCAGGGGTGCTCCACCGGTGACTACCGGCGTCTGCCAGCCAGGTTGTGAGTATTCCTTTTTTACATTGCATCTGCGGTTATGTTTTCTAGTGGTGTTGGAGCTGTGGGTTTTGGTTTGAAGTTGTCTTAGGACTTCAGAATTTGTTGTTGGTATTATGTTTTGTCAGTCTGAGGAACCTGCAGCTGCGCGGTCGCGTGCTTCACCTACTACATGATTATTTCTTAACTGCTAAACTTTGTTAGGCTATGGAATTATTGTAGTATGTGGAGAAAAAATTGTGAAATGTATGAATGTTTCACTGGAGAGCTCCTGCTTGGTATTTTGGGCACGGTCGAATGAATCGGTGCTTTTCCGCGCGCAGGGGGCACAAGCGTCTTCTAATGTGTGGGCAGGCGACCTGTTCGCTGAGGCTGCCCTTTGTACAGTGTGTGCTGTGGCTGTGTTCACGTTGCCAAGAGGGACGCTGTTTGTGGTGCCAGTGCCTTTCCGCGAGCTGGGAGGATCACGCTTGTACTCCGACGCTGGCGGGAGCACCGCAGCGTTATTGGAGTCTGTTTTAGCACCTGCCTTAATCCTGCGCCTGCCGCGGTCTTCCTGTTATGGTCATAGCTGCGTCTGTGGGTTGCAGCTGCAGTTACCTCTCTCGCGGCGGTGAGACTCGCTCCTGAGACTGTTAGGACATGTCTGCTTTTTCCCACACGGGGGCCGTCATGACTTGCCTGAGTTGCGCTGAAGAGGGAGACCATTATGGGCTTGGTTCTTCCATTGCGGCTTTTTCAGGCACTGGGTCGGCAAAGGGCATATTGCCGCTGCGGGAGGTCAGCGGCGGGGGGGGGGGGAGGGGGCTACCCGGGTCTTGGTTCGGATCTCTCCTGTTACCTCCCGGGGTCCCCGTATGATGAGGTTTTTGCCTTTTGTCTGTTTTTCCTCTTCTTTGCGCCTTGGGGCTGCGCTGCTGGTGTCGGGTACTGCTATAGCATTTTTTCATTGTCCTAGAGTGCTAGGTTTCCTGTTGGGGTTGCACTCTAAGTGGTAGAATGGGGTTGCCTGGTGGCACCTTGCCTTTTTCAGCGGACTGGACTAGGTTCTGTTTGTTTCTGGGGCACTACAGGGTCCTGTGTTTTACAGGATACTCAGTAGATTTATGAGGCTACCGTCTTCTCCAGATGTATGATAAGCAGCCCCCATATTTTTCCTTGTTTGCATTGTTATGCGTGGGTTCAGTTCCATTGTAACGGTGCACTGGGCGGCTATGTGGTTATGTGTAGGTTTGCATCTTCCCTGCGGTTTCTCTTTTGGACTGGGTGTCTGATCTTTCTGTCAGCCAGGTACATATACTTTTCCAAGGGGCACTTTATTCAGTTCCTACTTTTCCCTTAGGGTATTGGGGTGAAGCTTATGTGGAGTTGTTTCCACTCCTGGCCATCACGACCTTGTTTTCAGAATTCAACTCTGTAGGGTACAAGTTGGCCGTTTGCTTCTTCTTCTCTTCTTTCTTGCCCTGCCATTCTGGAGTTTTCTCAGGACAGTTCTTTTCTTTCAATCCAGAATTTTCAACTCTCATCCGGCTCATTCCCTGGCCTCCCGTAGGTTTTCTTGCAGGGGGGGAGGAGGGGGGCACAAATGAATGTCTGATCTAATTTGAATCCTCTTTTCCCTTTCCTGTTTTCTTCTCAGTCTCGCTGTATATAGGGTTCGCTGTAACTTTCGTGGTCTGTTATTATTGATCGTTGTGTTCTGTATTTTTGTCTTTTAATTTTTGTTGAGGGAAAGAAGTTTTTTATGTGCTAAGCTAATTACTGGTTACGGATGTTTGGGCAAGGAGCGATGCTGGAGATGCAGGAGGCGTGCCAGCCAATAGGACCACCTGTTAATCAGTTTCTCTATCTCCGCCTGCTGGTAGATGTGTGCTATCCCATTGGTCTCTGGATTCATCTGCTGCATCTAAAAGAAAGAAAATTAACAGGTAAGAACATAATTTTTCCATAGTGGTGAAGGGAATGGAGGGAGATATGTGGCATGGCGCTGGAGAGGGGTGATGGAAGGATAAATGTCGGGCATGGGGCTGGTGGGCAGGGGTGAAAGATGCTGCACATGGTCCGGGGGATGAGAGAGGGATAAATGCTGGACCATGATAGGAGGAACCAATGGACAGCAACAGAAGAATTTACAGAAGATGGGGAAAGTGGAAAAAAGAAACTGAGACCAACTTGATGGAAAAATAAGCCTCCAGACAACAAAGGTAAAAAAACCGGAATTTATAGACTAAAATATGTTAGCTTTGGGAAATGTATATAGCAGATGACTTTGTATTGTGTTCAAAAGAAAAGGAAATGCATTTCTGGTTTTATTTCTAGTGTTGAAGTTCTTGCTGACCCTTGCTGTGTGCTGGTGGGGGATCCCCAAGCACCGCCAGCAAAGGACCTCCTTTAGAGACATCCAGAATTCTTTTCCACCAAGTGCAGCAGTAGCATCCATGAGCCACTGAGGTGCCAGCATCTGTGACTCAGGGACGCTACTGCTGCCTGCCAAGCTTGGCAAAAGGAACCCCTTCCACCTGCAGAGGAAGTCCTCAGCTGACAGCTTGGGGGTCCTCATCAGCTGAGTATTTATATTTTATATTTACACTAGTGTTTAAGCTCGTTAATTAACGAGTGCTAGAATAGATGTAACTTAACAGGCCACAAAATCAACTGAAAACTTACCGTGTGAGCTTTAATATCCTTTGTATGGTTGATTTCCAGGCTTTAAACAGGCTTCACCCAAACTGATGCAAGATCACTCCCTGCCTCCCTCTCCAGCACACCCCTTTCCCCCTAGCAAAGCAAGATTGTTCCTTGCCCCCTAACAAGCACACCCTCCCCCCAAAGCAAAGCAAGATCGCTCCCTGGCCCCCTCCCGAGCACACCCCTTCACACAAACCAATGCAAGATTGGTCACTGCTCCCCCAGCACACCCCCTTCCCCCAAACCAAACCAAAATCGTTCCATGCCCCAAGCACACAGGTTTTGGCTTATCTGAGAAGTCTCCTGTTTTCTGAAGCTGCTCTTACAAGGTCCGACGCAGGCTCTTTGTAGCGATAGGGAAACCGCCTCAGGCTCCTTAGTCAGCTGGAGGAAACACCCACACACAAACCGCCACGGGTGCTAGAATAGATGTGTAGACTTAGGTATTTCTTTCTTTCTTCCTCTTTCTATCTTTCTTTCTGTGTCTTTCTTTCTTTCTCTGTCCCTGCCCCCTTTCTTTCTGTATGTCTGTCTTTCTATCTGTCTCTCTCTCCTTGGCCGTTGTCTGTCTTTCTTTCTGTGTCTCTCTCTCCTTGGCCTCTCTCTGTCTTTCTTTCTTTCTGTCTCTCTCTCCGTAGCCTCTGCCTGTCTGTCTTTCTGTCTCTCTCTCCTTGGCCTCTGTCTTTCTTTCTCTCTCTCTCTCTCTCTCTCCTTGGCCTCTGTCTGTCTTTCTTTATTTCTGTCTGTCTCTCTCTCCTTGGCCACTTTCTGTCTGTCTTTCTTTCTTTCTCTCTCTCTCTCCTTGGCCGCTTTCTGTCTGTCTTTCTTTCTGTCTCTCTCTCTCCTTGACCGCTTTCTGTCTGTCTTTCTGTTTCTCTCTCTCTCTCCTTGGTCTCCGTCTGTCTTTCTTTCTTTCTGTCTCTCTCTCTCTCTCTCTCTCTCCTTGGCCTCTGTCTGTCTTTCTTTCTTTCTGTCTCTCTCTCTCTCTCCTTGGCCTCTGTCTGTCTTTCTTTCTTTCTGTCTCTCTCTCTCCTTGGCCGCTGTCTGTCTGTCTTTCTTTCTTTCTGTCTCTCCTTGGCCGCTTTCTGTCTGTCTTTCTGTCTCTCTCCTTGGTCTCCGTCTGTCTTTCTTTCTTTCTTTCTGTCTCTCACTCTCTCTCTCCTTGGCCTCTGTCTGTCTTTCTTTCTTTCTGTCTCTCTCTCTCTCTCCTTGGCCGCTTTCTGTCTGTCTTTCTTTCTTTCTTTCTTTCTTTCTTTCTGTCTCTCTCTCCTTGGCCGCTTTCTGCTGTCTTTCTTTATGTCCCTCTCTCTCTCTCCTTGGCTGCTGTTTGTCTGTCTTTCTTTATGTCCGTCCCTCTCTCTCTCTCCTTGGCTGCTGTCTGTCTGTCTTTCTTTCTTTCTGTCTCTCTATCTCTCCTTGGCTGCTGTCTGTCTGTCTTTCTTTCTTTCTGTCTCTCTCTCTCCTTGGCTGCTGTCTGTCTGTCTTTCTTTCTTTCTGTCTCTCTCTCTCTCTCCTTGGCCGCTGTCTGTCTGTATTTCTTTCTTTCTGTGTCTCTCTCCTTGGCCGCTGTTTGTCTGTCTTTCTTTCTTTCTGTCTCTCTCTTTCTCTCTCCTTGGCCGCTGTCTGTCTTTCTTTCTTTCTGTCTCTCTCTCTCTCTCCTTGGCCGCTGCCTGTCTTTCTGTCTCTCCTTGGCCGCTGTCTGTCTGTGTCTGTCTTTCTTTTTGTCTCTCTCTCTCTCTCTCTCTCCTTGGGCGCTGTCTGTCTGTCTTTCTTTCTGTCTTGCTCTTTCTCTCTCCTTGGCCCCTCTCTGTCTGTCTTTCTTTCTTTCTGTCTCGCTCTCTCCTTGGCCGCTGTCCGTCTGTCTTTCTGTCTCTCTCTCTCCTTGGCCGCTGTCTGTCTGTCTCCTTGGCCACTGTCTGTCTGTCTTTCTGTCTGTCTGTCTCCTTGGCCACTGTCTGTCTTTCTGTCTGTCTGTCACCTTGGCCACTGTCTGTCTGTCTTTCTGTCTCTCTCTCTCTCCTTGGCCACTGTCTGTCTGTCTTTCTGTCTCTCTCTCTCTCTCCTTGTCCTACGTCTGTCTGTCTTTCTGTCTGTCTCTCTCTCTCCTTGGCCACTGTCTGTCTGTCTGTCTGTCACCTTGGCCACTGTCTGTCTGTCTTTCTGTCTGTCTCTCTCTCTCTCTCTCCTTGGCCGCTATCTGTCTGTCTTTCTGTCTGTCTGTCTCTCTCTCTCTCCTTGGCCACTGTCTGTCTTTCTTTCTCTCTCTCTCCTTGGTCACTGTCTGTCTGTCTTTCTGTCTCTCTCTCTCCTTGGCCACTATCTTTCTGTCTCTCTCTCTCTCCTTGGCCACTGTCTGTCTGTGTCTTTTTTTCTTTCTGTCTCACTCTCTCTCTCCTTGTCCTACGTCTGCTGTCTTTTTGTCTCTCTCTCTCCTTGGCCGCTGTCTGTCTTTCTTTCTCTCTCTCTCCTTGGCTGCTGTCTGTCTGTCTTTCTTTCTTTCTGCCTCTCCCTCTCCTTGGCTGCTGTCTGTCTGTCTTTCTTTCTGTCTCTCTCTCTCCTTGGCCGCTGTATGTTTGTCTTTCTTTCTGTCTCTCTCTCTCTCTCTCTCTCCTTGGCTGCTGTCTGTCTCTTTCTCCTTGGCCGCTGTCAGTCTTTCTTTTTTTCTATCTGTCTGTCTCTCTCCCTGCCCCCTGCCTGTCTGTGTGTCTTTGTTTCTCGTGCGCTGAAACTCTTCAGCTCCAGGTCCCTTCTCCCACCTACCTTGTAAAAATAAAGCAGCTCTGGCAGGGTCCGACGCAGGCTCCTTGTATCGAGGAAATCGCTGTGGTACGCAAACTTAGTCAGCTGGAGGAAACTGCTGTACACAGATTTAGCAGGAGGAAACCGTCACATGCGCTACAAACCGCCACTGGCTCCACTGCCGCACGCATCTCAAACCTCTACTGCGCATGTGTGGCACGGACGCAGGGATCACGAAGATTGAAGTACGCATGTGCGCTAAGGGTTTTATTATAGCGTATTAGAGGCTCTGGTAGAAACCTGTTTACAAAGTATGTATTCTTCCCAATTATTATTTCCAAATTAATAAAGTGTCTTTGCTTATTTGTAAATGGGTTAGGGTTAGGGTTAGTGCCTTTAATTCAGAGCCTTTAATTCAGTAGCATAATTAAATGAAATAACTACTTGAAGTTTATAGGGATGGGCGGGGACGGATTTGATTCCAGTGGGGACAAGTTTGACTCCTAGCGGGGACGGATGGGGATGAGTTTGATTCTACTGGGGATTGGCGTGGACGGGTTTGATTTCTGTCCCCGCGCAACTCTCTAATCTGAACTGACCTCCAATTCCTCAGTCTTCCTACAAGTGAGACACTAGGAGCTTGTCTTTTCTGCTCATGATTATTTTTCTTTAAGTTCAGTCTTTTTTCATCTAATTTGTATGGCTTATTTTTCGTGCTGCATAGGATCCCCTTGAGGGACAGCTTTGGCTGCGGGAGACCACAGACTCTGAGGCAGAGAGTCTGCTTCCAAGGGGTTGGCTGCTTTGCAGTGAACCCACTTGGACAGTCTGCATTCATAGTTCAAGAGCTCAGGGACTGTTCCCTTGGAAGCATAGTTCACCCCAGATTTGTCCATTAGTGGGTTTGAGCGCAGGCTGTATGGCCCTTTAGTGGTGTCCCCCCCCCCCCCCCCCCGATTTGCACGTGCGGGCTTCAGAGGTTTTCGAGGTCTCCAGTCTAGAGAGTTGCGCGGGTACAGAAATCCCACCCGTCCCCGTCAAAGTCCCACCCATCCCCACCCGTCCCCGTGAGGAATCCCACCCGTCCCCGTGAGGAATCCCTCCCGTCCCCGTGAGGAATCCCTCCATCCTCACCCACCCCGTGAGGAATCCCCTCCATCCCCGCCCATCCCTATAAACTTCAGAAATAGTTATTTCATTTAATTATGCTACTGAATTAAAGGCTCTGGTAGAAACCCATTTACAAATAAGCAAAGAGACTTTATTAATTTGGAAATATTAATTGGGAAGAATACATAATTTGTAAACGGGTTTCTACCAGAGCCTGTAATGTTTATAAATTTTTATCAACACAACTAATATACTACTTTATCCTGAAGCAAAAAAACAAACAAAAAAAAGAAATAGAAATTTTTTCCTACCTTTGTTGCCTGATTTCTACTTTCCTCATGTTCTCATTCAATTCCTTCCATCCACTATCTCTCTTCTCTCTGCGTCTTCCATTTGCTCTGTTACTGTGCTTCTCCCTTTCTCCCCCCTTCCAAATTGGTCTGGCACCCATCTTCTTCCCTCCGCTCCCCCCATAGTCTGGCATCTCTGTCTTCTTCCCTGCCAGCGTCTTCGCCCCACACTCTCTTCCCCATGTCCTTTCAGCGTCCTTCTCCTCCCTCTGTCTTCCCCATGTGCTTTCAGTATCCTTCTCCCCCTCTGTCTTCCCCATGTCCTTTCAGAGTCCTTCGCCCCCGCCCCCGTCTTCCCCATGTCCTTCCAGCGTCCTTCTCCCCCCTCTGTCTTCCCCAGTGCTTTCAGCGTCCTTCTCCTCCCTCAGTTTTACCCATTTCCCTTAAGCGTCTTTTCCTCTCCACTCCACCTTTCCTCCCTGCCCCTTACCTTCGTGGCGCTTCCTCGCCCGACCGACAACAGAACAGGCCCGGTCCAACAAACCTCCCTGCCCTGAATCCAGCTGCTATAAGAAGGTAATTTAGATTCGCGGCTACAGGGCAGGGAGGTTTGTCGGACCAGGCCTGTTGTCGGTCGGTCGGGGGAAAGCGCCACAAAGGTAATGGGATCTGGCCGGCTCTGCACCCCTCCCTAAGGCTGCTCCGGGGCGGACCGCCCACCCTTTGGTACGCCACTGCCTTGAATTTTTCCTACCTGCCCTGCCGCAGCACACATCCGACCGGAAGTCTTCCCGATGTCAGCGCTGACGTCGGAGAGAGGGAGGGCTTTGCTTAAGCCCTCCCTCCGAAGTCAGCGCTGACATCATGGAAGACTTCTGGTCGGCTGTGTGCTGCAGCAGGACAGGTAGGGAAAAGAAGACGAGCCTTGCGGCAGGAATCCCGCGACCCTAGGAGGTGACCCCATGAGATCCCTGCGACCCTAGGGGGCGTCCCCAAGGGATCCTCGTGACCCGAAGGGGGAACCTACGGGATTCCCATCGTACCCGTTCCCGTGCAGCTTTCTACTCCGGTCCTCATGTTGGGCCTGAGAAGCAGTCGGAAGAAATAGGCAGTCTATTTTCCAAGCTGTTTCAGCTTCCATCGTCAGCTCCCAGCACATAGCATGGCACAGGGAGTAAACAGACTGACAGCCTGAAAGATCGATTTGGGGGTCTCCAAAATCATGTTCTGGGGGTTGCAAGGTTAGTACTAGGTCCCCGCACCTGAAAAATCGTAAAATCGCGGTTTTTAATTTTTTGGTGTGACTTTCCCGGTTGGTTTTTGGCATTAAATCGCTGCTACGGTGACCAACTTGGATTTCCCAGTTTAAAATAAAAAGCTTTTATCTGCCTCAAACACTTCATTTTTGGTCAAAAACAGGTAGAATGGACTCTTCAGGGCAGGATACTTCAGACGGGTGGCAATCTGAGAAACATCTGTGTTCCATGTGTCCCTAGCTGACTGAACAACTAGCGCGGGGAGCATGAGTCGTTTGGCTTAAGGGGGATATTCCTTGATAAAGGCCAGTTTGGGCGAAACATAGTTGCTATGTCGGAGTGCTGTCCCCACCGTGTAGACTGAGATGAGTATTACTACATGCTAATTTATAAATAAAAGTTTTTCACTATTAAATCTGGTGTGACTGATTTAGTAGCCATTGGTCTGCATGTAGGAAGTCTGTCTCATGCAGTAGGCACTATTGAAGTCTGGGAAATTGAGAAAATTTTATATCAAGACAAATCCATAGAGACCATATATGATAAGAAGTTTATTGCTGGAGTAATGGGTCTCTGGACATAGCAATTTTGAGTAAATCTGGTTTATGCAACACATGGAGCAGCATCTACTACTTTAGACCTCCCTGTTCCCTTGGGGGATTCTGGGACCCAGTCCACCTGGGGGAAGTCCATAAAGTCTAAGTTTGAGCTGTGGGGAGGGGGCAACACCAGTGCAACCCCAGCAAAGCGGAGCTGCGATTCGGCAGCAAATCCCACAAAAGTTCTAAACCAGAACAATTTTGGTCCTCTGCCCATCAAGAGCAGGGATTCCCCCCTGAATTAATTTTATTGTAAATCTGTTTATTGGCAAACAAAATGCATCATATAGCGTACAACATAAACCACTTGAAAGAGCAAAGTATATAATCCAGGGCTAGACAATATTAAACAGCAAAATATACAAAACGTCAAAGAGAAAACAGCCAGAACGATTGCGTTATATAAGAACATAAGAATAGCTTTACTTGGTCAGACCAATGGTCCATCAAGCCCAGTAGCCCGTTCTCACGGTGGCCAATCCAGGTCACTAGTACCTGGCCAAAACCCAAGGAGTAGCAATATTCCATGCTACCGATCCAGGGCAAGCAGTGGCTTCCCCCATTGTTTCTCAATAATAGACTATGGACTTTTCCTCGAGAAACTTGTCCAAACCTTCCTTAAAACTAGCTACGCTATCCACTCTTATCACATCCTCTGGCAACGCATTCCAGAGTTTAACTATTCTCTGAGTGAAAAAATATTTCCTCCTCTTGGTTTTAAAAGTATTTCCCTGTAACTTTGAGTGTCCCCTAGACCAGTGGTTCCCAACCCTGTCCTGGAGGACCACCAGGCCAATTGGGTTTTCAGGCTAGCCCTAATGAATATGCATGAAAGAGATTTGCATATAATGCAAATCTGCTCCATGCATATTCATTAGGGCTACCCTGAAAACCTGATTGGCCTGGTGGTCCTCCAGGATAGGGTTGGGAACCACTGCCCTAGACTTTGTAATTTTTGACAGTGTGAAAGATTGATCCACTTGTACCCGTTCTACTCCACTCAGGATTTTGTAGTCTTCAATCATCTCTCCCCTCAGCTGTCTCTTTTCCAAGCTGAAGAGCCCTAACTGTTTTAGTCTTTCCTCATACGAGAGGAGTTCCATCCCCTTTACTGTCTTGGTTGCTCTTCTTTGAACCTTTTCTAGCGCCACTATATCTTTCTTTAACCACATGACATACATTTAGAAGAAGAGAAGAACTAATACATATTTGCACACAACATTAATAATTTATTAATCAACCTTACTTTTTTCATAAATATTATAAGTATATTGAATATACCACCCTCTGACTTATAACAAACACCTATTTCAACAGACAACCTAGGCAAATGCCCTTGTTGCCCCGAAAACCTGGATAATCAGTTCCATATTGTCCAGTGTTTTATTTAAAATGTCCTTGCCAAACTAGTGCTTCATGGATTAAACTCCTGCTTTCATGATAAGATCTTGAATGACAACTGACAAAATGTTCAAGCCAGCCCAACACAATCTTGCGTTTCGCCACACAGGCGTCCTCAGGAGCTGAAGCCACTTCAGGTTTTCACAGTATTTTCTCTTTAATATAGAAACATAGAAAAAGACGGCAGATAAGGGCCGCGGCCCATCTAGTCTGCCCACCCCAATGACCCTCTCCTATTTATCTCTGTGCAGAGATCCCACGTGATGATCCCATTTCTTCTTAAAATCAGGCACGCTGCTTGCCTCGATCACCTGAAGTGGAAGTCTATTCCAGCGATCAACCACTCTTTCGGTGAAAAAGTATTTCCTGGTTTCGCCATGCAATTTCCCGCCCCTGATTTTCCATGGATGTCCTCTTGTTGCCGTCGGACCTTTGAAAAAGAAGATATCTTCTAATACCTCGATAAGGCCCGTGAGGTATTTGAACATCTCGATCATGTCTCCCCTCTCTCTGCGTTCCTCGAGTGAGTATAGCCGTAATTTATCCAGCCGTTCCTCGTACGGGAGATCCTTGAGTCCCGAGACCATCCGGGTGGCCATTCGCTGGACTGACTCAAGCCTCAGTACATCCTTGCGGTAATGAGGCCTCCAGAATTGTACGCAGTATTCCAGATGAGGCCTCACCATGGATCTATACAATGGCATAATGACTTCAGGCTTGCGGCTGACGAAACTCCTACGTATACATCCTATGATCTGCCTAGCCTTAGATGAAGTCCGCTCCACTTGATTGGCAGTCTTCATGTCTTCACTGATGATTACCCCCAAGTCCCTTTCTGCAACAGTCCTTGCTAGGATCTCGCCATTTAGGGTATAAGTCTCGCATGGATTTTGGCTGCCAAGGTGCATGACTTTGCATTTCTTGGCATTGAAGCTCAGTTGCCAGGTCCTAGACCATTGCTCCAATAGGAGTAGGTCGTGTTTCATATTGTCCGTTGTGCTCTTGCTTGTTATGTTACACAGTTTGGCGTCATCGGCGAATAACGTTATTTTACCGCGAAGCCCCTCAGCCAAGTCTCTTATAAAGATATTGAAAATGATCGAGCCCAAGACCGAGCCCTGCGGCACTCCGCTGATCACTGCCGTCGTTACGGAGGGGGTGCCGTTCACCACCACCCTCTGAAGCCTACCACCAAGCCAGTCCCCAACCCATTTAGTCAAAGTGTCACCTAATCCTATAGAACTCATTTTGCACAATAACCTGTGGTGAGGGACACTATCAAATGCTTTGCTGAAGTCCAAGTATACAATGTCCAAGGACTCTCCAACATCGAGCTTCCCCGTCACCCAGTCAAAGAAGCTGATCAAGTTGGATTGGCAGGATTTCCCCTTGGTAAATCCATGCTGATGGGGATCCCGCAGATTCTCCTCATCCAGGATCATATCTAATTGGTGTTTGATTAGAGTTTCCATTAGTTTGCTCACTATTGATGTGAGACTCACTGGTCTGTAGTTCTCAGCCTCTGTCCTGCAACCTTTTTTGTGGAGTGGAATGACGTTAGCCGTTTTCCAGTCCAACGGGACTCTACCTGTACTAAGGGAGAGATTGAAGAGCGCGGATAGTGGTTCCGCCAGGACGTCCCTTAACTCCCTGAGCACCCTGGGGTGTAGATTGTCTGGCCCCATTGCTTTGTTAACCTTGAGTTTTGACAACTCACAGTAGACACTGCTTGTTGTGAACTTGAAGTTACTAAACGGGTCTACTGAGCCATCCTTTTTTTGTAGTTGAGGGCCGGAACCTGGCGCCTCGCGGGTGAAGACCGAGCAGAAGTATTCGTTTAACAGTTCAGCTTTTTCCAAGTCTGCTTCTACATAGGTCCCGTCTGGTTTCTTAAGGCATACTATCACGCTTGTGCTGCGGTTTCTGTCGCTAATGTACCTGAAGAAGGATTTATCGCCCTTCTTGATGTTCTTTGCTAAAGTTTCCTCCATTCAGATTTTGGCCTCTCTAACTGCTGTTTTGACGGCTCTTGCTCTAGTCAAATAGACTTCTCTAGAGTCCTGAGATCCTGTATGTTTGTAGGAGATGAACGCTTTTTTCTTCTCTTTTATGAGGTCCGAGATCTCCGCAGAGAACCATTGTGGCTTATTGTTCCTACGCCGTTTACTCCCTGATTTTATATAGCGATTGGTCGCCTCCTGAATGGTAGCTTTCAGAGTCGACCACAGTTTCTCTACGTTATCTATTCCTGCTTGGTTTTGTAGTGCTTGATGGATGTAATCCCCCATACCCTCAAAGTTGGCGTTTTTGAAGCTAAGGACCCTGGTCAATGTGTTAGTTTTGGCGAAACCCTTCCTGAGCTTGAACCATATCATATTATGGTCGCTGGAGGCCAACTTGTCGCCCACTGAGACCTCAGTGACACTTTCACCATTGGTAAGCAACAGGTCCAGTATTGCCTGTTCCCTCGTTGGCTCCAATACCAGTTGCCTCAGTTTAGCTCCCTTCATAGAGTTCAATAGTCTCATGCTGCTGCTGGATGCAGAGGAAAGTGTGTTCCAATCCACATCAGGCATGTTGAAGTCTCCTAACAACACTGTATCCCCACGCAAGGTGATATTCTCTATGTCACTGATTAGTTCTATATCTATGTCATCCTGTTGCCTTGGGGGTCTGTAAACTATGCCAAGATACAGGCATTTGTCATTCCCCCTGGCCAAATTTACCCAAAGGGATTCCCCTGTGTACCTGATATCTGTGATTCTGGTGACTTTAATATCATCCTTAGTGTATAATGCTACACCACCTCCCATTCTGCCCTTCCTGTCTTGGCGAAGGAGGTTGTATCCTGGTATCATCACGTCCCACCCGTGGGAGTCGGTGAGCCAGGTCTCAGATATCGCCACCACATCCAGGTCAGCGTTTCTCATTTCAGTCTCAAGTTCCAGGATCTTGTTGCCCAAACTATGGGCGTTGACGTACATGGCCCTCCATGTAGCATGTTTGCTATGCCTCCATGTTCCTGATTGAGCTGCGTGGACCTTTTCAGTACTACTTGTAGTTTGTGTACCTTCCCTAGACCCAGTATTGCAAAGTGTACCTGCCCTAGGTTCGAAAGTGTTTGTACTCTGTGGGGGAATAACTGTTTGAGCTACTTTAATTCTTTTAGTACAGCTTGCAATGTGTGTACCCTCCCTAGACCCGGAATTACAGTGTGAACCTACCTTAGACTTAGAAATGTGTGTACTCGCCCCATACTTAGAAATGTGTTTACTCATCACAGACGAAGGCCCAGAATTGCGGTGTTTGCTTACCCCAGTTTCAGAGAAATGTTGATGACATAGCTCGTCAGATAGGTTGTTTGTGTTTGTGCTTGTACCCTCCCCCAACATACCTAGTTTAAAGCCTTGTGAAGTAGGCGGGCCAGTCGGTGTCCAAGGACGTTCTTCCCTCTTCTGGTCAGGTGTAGCCCATCTGGTCCCTGTAGTCCTAGTAGTGTTAATCATACAGCAACTGCAGCTTAGGCTCATAAACCATGTCTCCCCTCTGGAAGGAATAAACCGAACTATATCTTTCTTGAGATAAGGAGACCAGAATTGAATGCAATACTCCAGATGAAGTCACACCATGGAACAATATAGGGGCATTATAACATTCTTAGTCTTGTTAACCATCCCTTCTTGAATAATTCCTAGCATCCTGTATGCTTTTTTTGGCTGCTGCCGCACATTGGGCGGAAGGTTTCATCGTATTGTCTACGATGATACCCAGATCCTTGGGCGCTAATCCCCATGGTGGACCCTAGCATCCTATAACTGTGATTCAGGTTATTCTTCCCAATGTGCATCACTTTGCATTTGTCTACATTAAATTTCATCTGCCATTTAGATGCCCAGTCTTCCAATTTCCTAAGGTCCACCTGCACTTTTTCACAATCCGCATGCGCTTCAACAACTTTGAACAGTTTAGTGTCATCTGCAAATTTAATCACCTCACTCGTCATTCCAATTTCCAGATTATTTATAAATAAGTTAAATAGCACTTGTCCCAGTACAGACCCCTACGGCACTCCACTGTTTACTTCCTCCATTGAGAAAAATTACCATTTAACCCTACCCTCTGTTTTCTATCTGATACCCAGAAAGAGCCAGCAAAACAAGAAAGCTAACACTACACTTTGACTTATAGCTGCTTATAGTTTCGGGCTTTAAGGCAATAGTGAAATTAATATGGCACAATCGGTAAAAATCAGAAAAAAGAAAATGGCAATTTTATCTTGTTGGCACCAATTAATTGAGCAAAAAATGAGGACATGGATTATGACAAGAGAGGCTTTTGCACTGCCAGTAGGTGAGACTTTGTCACTGACTGAGCTACTGACCAGTTGAATAGAATGTAGAGCAAGCTACTAAATCGTTCTTGTAGGAATTGACTTAACAAAACATCTGAGGGTTAAAGTGTTTCTTTTGTAATGAGCAATGCTTCAAGCTTAATGTTCTCTGGCTCAAGTGTTCACTAAATGCATTATTAAAGAAAAAATAAATTTTTTAGAACTATGGCTCTGTTTGTAAGTTCTGCTGTTTACAGTGTTTTGTATTATATTTTATAGTTTAGATGCTGTACATTGCCCCTTTTTGAATGCTATTGGAAAAGTTTTCTGTTCTTGTGAATCTTCTACCATTGGTTTGAAAGGGCTTTTTGTTGAGTAATTGATACATTTAACAAACTAACAAAAGAAAGAGTTAACTGTTTAGTTGATCCAGCCAAGGAACTTATTCTCATTCATTTATAGGTTAACGTCCTCAAAGTCAACTGATGATTTTAATTCATTGTATTTCATATCTTTGTCAGTTTAGGCTGCCAATGTCATACAATTAGTTTGCTCTGCTCCTTTGAAATATTTTTCCAACTTTAATCAATCACTTTTTTGGAGAATTTTTAAACTTGGCACTGGGTCTCTATGATATCATAAATTTTAAACTTGTAGTCTCCATACTAAACCAAAATACAAATAAAATAAAAATGGAAAAAAAAGCACATCACACACTTTCAAACATATATATTAGATTTCCAGTGTTCGAGAGAAAAAAAATAGTTGCCATGACTTATGAATCAACCTTCATAAAATTCTGTATGTTGTTGTAGGAAGAAAAGCCTTGCTTTTTTTGTCATTTTTTAGATATTATTTGGGAAGCAGTTTAGAAAGTAAAATTCAAGAAACAGTCGCTATTTTTTTTAACTTGGATTTTTCTGCACCGTTCTGCAGAAAAATCCTACCAGCAGGTAAAAGTAGAGAAAAAACTGAATTCTACCAATATCACAGTCACTATTGACTTTTTATTTTGAATTTTAGTTTTTGGAAGAGTGTTTACATAATGTATGATTGAAATTTATTGCTATTTTTGTCTGATACCAAATTTAGCGGCCGTTGTATCCCGGAAAAAGAAGAGGAGAATGGGAACATACAGCCTGGTTCCCAAGAAGAAGACCAAAGTGTTAAAACAGAGGACAGTGTTAGAGATGTTTAAGAGCATTGCTCAGTCTTCTGTAGGTGCTAAGGTGAGGCGATCCTTGGATGGTATAGAAAGAAGCTTATAGTCTGTCTTTAGGAAGGCTTTCTTTTCCCTATGTCCTACCTGTTTTATAACTTGCAGTATATTTCTGGATGTCAGGCCTTGGGCACAAACTTGTTTCATTCAGTCTGGAGGATTTTAATTTAAGTGAACTTTTTTGTAAGTAAAACTTAACTCCTGAAATCCTCTGGGTTGGGAAAATAGAAGTTTTAAATAGAGATGGTCACCAAAACATACGAAGAACAGTTTTTTATATATAATATCACAACACACACTTTCATGTAGCTGTAATTTTATTTGTAAACTTTCACGTGGCTTTATGTGTAACTGTAGAAATCAGGTGGCCATTGTTAACTGAAACAATACAATTTATGCTACTGTTTTTTATCAACAAGTAGCAAAAAGGTTTTAGAGGCTTCCTGCTCATTCTGAGCACAATCCCTGGGTCCATGCAACTTGAACATATGAATAGCCTTACTGGGTCAGACCAGTGGTCCATCAAGCCCAGTAGCCTGTTCTCACGGTGGCCAATCCAGGTCCCTAGTACCTAGCCAAAACTCAAAGAGTAGCAACATTCCATGCTACTGATCCAGGGCAAGCTGTGGCTTTCCCCATGTCTTTCCTCCAGGAAATTGTCCAAACCCTTCTTAAGACCAGCTAAGCTATCCACTCTTAACCATGACCTCTGCAGTGCATTCCAAAATGAAAAAATATTTCCTCCTATTGGTTTTAAAAGTATTCCCCTGTAACTTCGAGTGTCCCCATGTCTTTGTAATTTTTGACGGTGTGAAAAATCGATCCACTTGTTCTACTCCATTCAGGCTTTTGTAAACTTCAATCATATCTCCCCATATCTTCAATCATATCAGCTGTCTCTTTTCCAAGCTGAAGAGCCCTAACCGTTGATTAATCTCTGTTGCATAACTGAAAGAAAAAAATGTGCTTAAATTCAGGGGCTGCTAGTCCTCTGTGGTGGGAGGGTTGCCTTTTATATATGAAGGGGAAAGGGTTATGTGACTGACATCTCATGGCTGTCTCACCTTCCTGTTAAGACCATACACTTGTAAACCATTGTCTTTTTATTTTGTTTCTCTTCATTTGTTCCTCAGATTGGAAAGGACCTGGCTGACACCAGCCTTCATGTGAATGGTGAGAGCATAGATATGGATTCGGAAGAGGAAGACTCAGACGAGATGGAAGATGATGATGAACATGGAGCAGAGCAGCCAGCCTTGTTAACTAATGAGAACAAAACTCCTAAAGAGCCCATGCTGGACAGAGATAGAACTAAAAAGGTACTGCAGTCCAAAGACTGTAGATCACCTGCCTTACTTCTCTTTTTGCACAGTCTCCAATATGGGAAGATTCTGTTGCAGATACACAGGAGTTCGTACTTGAGCTGTTGATTCCCATTTCCCACAAACTGCAGAAGGGTATCACTTTAAGAGCTTGAAGCTGTGTTTTTGTACAATGGAGCACAGCACCCTCCTCAGTTTTCCTTCTGTAAGCAAACTTAGAAGGTGCTTTTTTTTGTTATTTTTGGGTATTTTTTTTTCTGTTGGATTTTTAAAATTCTTCTTGGCTTTGGTGCTCAGAGGTCCCCTGCTTAGGCGTACTCTCCCAAAGAAAGGACACTGCTGCTCCCAGGCCAATCTCATAGAGTACCTAAAGAGCCAGCCTTCTTGAGTCCCTTCAGGAGCTCGGGGTCCGGTCTGTTCCCCTTGGAGCATCTTGCCTGGTGATTTTCTCAGAGGCTTGAGCACAGACTGTAGTCCTTGAGCAAGCTACGTAATTACTATCCCCGTTGCTACCTTGGGAATCTCTGAGGCAGGAGTCAGTGGTCATGGTCCATCTGTCTGGCAGCCAGAAGAATTCCTTTGACAGCTGAGGTCTGAGCAATTTCTGAGGCAGAAATCTTTCCCTTCAGCCAGGCTGATTCAGACAAACAGTCACAGAAGTCACAGTGAGTACTCTCATTATTCCCTATGGGGAACATTTGGTGGTGGTAGGGGGCCTGGAGTTTTGAGTTTTAGTGCTTTTTGGGGTTAGTACTCTGGTCTCCCTCCTCCAAAACCCTAAAATTGCTATTTTTTCTGATTTTGCATTTTGTTTTTGGTGTGATTTTTTAGTAATCTGATTTTAAACTACTTTTTCTGCTTCAAAATCTCTCATTATCCCAGGACAAGCAGGCATGATATTCTCACATGTGGGTGACGTCATCTACGGAGCCCCGGCGCGGACAGCTTTTCAAGCAAACTTGATTGAAGTTTCAAGTTTGCACACTGCACCACGCATGTGCATGCCTTCTCGCCCACTAGAGGGCGCATCCCACCTCGTGGTCCTCAGTTCAATTTTTTCCGCGGAGCAAGAAAGCCCTGTGGATCTGAGCTCCAGTGTTTTTGCCTTCTAGCTGCCGCGTTTAGTTTGTTTTCCCATCGAATTAGTTCGCGGTGCTGTTTTTCTTTTCGGTTCTTTTCAAAAAAAAAAAAAAAAAGTATTTCGTTTTTCGTCTGGCTCCGGGGGCTCCCGGAAGCCGTGGCCGTGGGACGTCGGTACGTTCCCGGCCCTCTTCTTTTTCTTCGTGGATGTCCCGTCCTGTTACGGGATTCAAAAAGTGCAGCCGGTGTGAGAGGTTGCTTTCCATCACTGACCCTCACCGGTGGTGCATTGTCTGTCTTGGGCCCGAACATCCGACAGAGTCGTGTGATCGCTGTGCTACCTTCCAAAACAGGGCCCTCCGTCGCCGCAAGGCCAGAATGGCGGAATTGTTCGCCATCGACGCGCCGCCTAAGGCCTCGACGTCGGCCTCGGCTTCGGCCCCGGCCTTGACCTCGGCCTCGGCGTCCTCGGGGGCCTCGGCCTCGCCTCGGCCATCCTCCTCGAAGGCGTCGTCCGTGAAGCAAGCTTCGGGTAAGTCCTCTGTTCCATCCCCTTCAGCAAAAAAGCCATCCTCGAGTCAGGCCAAGGCGGGTGGGTCGACCCCGGCCCCGCATCGGACCTCGACTCCGCACACTCCGAGGGAATACTCGAGACCGAGGTCGCCCTCCAGGGAGTGTGCCCCGGACTCGGAACTCCCCACCTTCGTGGGGATTCCGGCCTTCCAGGATCTCCTCCGAGCTCTGATCTCATCGGAGCTGTCGGGAGCCCTGGAAGTGTTGCAACGTGTTGCGGTTCCGGCGGCCTCGACCTCGGCCGGGGCGCCTTCGGTCTCGGAGGCCCCGGCCTCGGCTCCCTCGACCACGGGAGCCCCGGCCTCGGCGACTTCGGTCTCGGGTACTGTGGCCCCGTTCACCTCGGTCTCGGCCCCGCCCCGGACCTCGACCTCGGGGGAACCCCCTGAGCGGAGTGTAAGGCCCAAAGAAAAGTTGCGCAGAGTGCGCCGTCTTTCCTCCTCTTCCTCCGGGTCTTCCAGGCACGCCTCGCCCTCGACGCGACCTCGGACGGGGCGTCGATCGAGGAAGTCTAAGCGACCCCGAGGCTCGCCTCGGCGCGACCGTTCCTCGTCGTTCGGGGGCGAGGCGCTGCAGGTGTCGGAGTTGCGCCTCGACAACCCGAGGCTCCTCCGCTCACCTCGTGGGAAGTCTTCCCGGGCCGCCTCGCCGAGGAAACGGGAGAGTGTCCCACGAACCCCGGGGTCCTCACCCAAGGGTTCTGCGAGGAGGACAACTTCCCCTTCCCCCTCGAGGGCCCTCGAGAGGGGATCCTGGGACTCGGGATCTGTTAGGGATCCTCATTATTCCCATGAGGCCTCCCCCCTCTCCTCGGTGGGGCGGTCGAGAACCCCGTCCCCCCAGGCTAGGCCGTCCTCGTTTTCATCCTTCGTTCAGGACATGGCCCAAGCCCTGGGGATTGACCTGATGGTAAGTTCTCGGTATTCCAAAGAATTTTTGGAGGAACAGGACCTCCCCACTCCTCCTAGAGAGGTGCCTAGACTCCCTCTCAACAGTGTCCTTTTGCAGACCTGGCTGAAGAACTTGTCAAACCCTCTTACAGTCACGTCTGTACCTTCAAAAATGGAATCGAAGTATAGGACGATTCCTCCTAAAGGGTTCGATAAGGCGCAGCTCTCACACCAGTCTCTTCTGGTGGAGTCTGCTCTAAAAAAATCACAGCCCTCACGGGTTTCTGCGGCGGTTCCACCAGGCAGGGAGGGGCGGACCCTGGACAAGTTTGGCCGTCGCCTCTATTCAAATTCCCTGATGGCCACCAGGGTTCTAAATTACGCCTTCACCTTTTCCTCCTATTTGCGTGGTATGGTGAAGGACCTCCCTCAATATCGAAACTCGTTACCGGACTCCCAAAGAGCAGGATTCGATAAGTTTATGTCCAACCTGTCCCAATTGCGGTTGTACCTATTCCATGCAGTGTACGACGCCTTTGAGCTTGTTTCGAGGGTGTCGGCCCTCGCAGTGGCCATGCGCCGCTTGGCCTGGCTTCGCACCCTCGACATGGACCCAAACCTGCAGGAACGCCTTGCAGACTTGCCTTGTGTGGGGTCCGAGTTATTTGACGAGTCATTGGATGCGGCGACCAAGCGCTTGTCGGAGCAGGAGCGCTCTCTAGCATCCCTGGTCCGCCCCAAACCTAGGCCCCCGCCGCAGAAACCCTTTCGGCCTCCGCCGCGCCGATACCCTCAGAAGTCGACCCCGGCTTTCTCGAGACCGCCTCCGAGACGTCCGTCTCAGCGAGGCAGAGGGGGACAAACCCAAGCCCCGGCGCAGGGCCCTTCTAAGCCCGCGCCTTCCTTTTGACGGGCTGAGCGGATGGGGCGGGTTCCCCTCCGCACTTTCACAGGAACCCCTTCCTATCGGGGGCCGTCTTCGGTACTTCCTGGAGGCATGGACCGGGATTACCTCAGACGCTTGGGTGCTCCGGATCGTCTCCGAGGGCTACTCGCTCAACTTTGTGTCCTCGCCGCCGGACAGTCCCCCAAGCTTAGTCCCCTGCAATCGTTCGCAGCTACCGACCCTTATAACCGAAGCAAAAGCCCTCTTGAAGCTTCGGGCGGTCGAGCCGGTCCCCAAGGACCAGTGGGGTACGGGGTTTTACTCCCGCTACTTTTTAGTTCCAAAAAAGACCGGGGACCTGCGCCCCATACTGGACCTCAGGAAGCTCAACAAATTCCTGGCCCGGGAGAAGTTTCGAATGCCATCTCTCCCGGTTTTGTATCCTCTCTTGGAGGAAGGGGACTGGATGAGCTCCCTCGACCTGAAGGAAGCATACACCCATGTTCCGGTGCACCCCGCCTGCCGAAGATTCTTACGATTCCAGGTGGGGGACCTCCACCTCCAGTACAGGGTACTGCCCTTCGGCCTGGCCGCGTCCCCACGAGTATTCACGAAGTGCATGGTGGTGGTTGCGGCAGCCCTGAGGTCACGTGGACTCCATGTGTTCCCTTACCTGGACGATTGGCTCATCAAAGCCCCGACCAGGGAGGGGGTTATCTCAGCGACCCGACAGTCTATTGCCTTCCTGCAAACTCTCGGGTTCGAGATAAACTTTCCAAAGTCTCAGTTGAGGCCGTCTCAGTCTCTTCAATTCATAGGTGCGGTGCTGGACACGGTGCGCCTGCGCTCCTACCTGCCGACCCAGCGGTTGGAAGCCTTGGTACGGATGAGCCGCCAGGTCTCCCAACTATCGAGGGTGTCGGCCAAGCACATGATGATGCTGCTGGGCCATATGGCCTCGACGGTACATGTCACGCCGTTTGCGAGGCTACATCTGAGGATCCCTCAGTGGACCCTCGCGTCCCAGTGGCGTCAGGAGTGCGACCCGGTGTCTCGCCTCATTTCGGTGACTCCGCTTTTGCGGAAATCGCTGCGTTGGTGGACAGACTCTTCAAATCTGTCCATGGGGCTACTGTTCCGCACTCCGCCTTTCCGCAAGGTCCTGACCACGGACTCCTCGGAGTACGCGTGGGGAGCCCATCTCGACGGTCTTCGCACGCAGGGCCTGTGGTCGGCAGAAGACCGTCGCTGTCATATCAACGTGCTGGAGCTGCGGGCCATCTTCCTAGCACTTCGAACCTTCGTTCACATATTGCAGGACCAGGTAGTCCTCGTCCGCACGGACAACCAGGTGGCAATGTACTATGTGAACAAGCAGGGGGGAACGGGGTCTTGGCCCCTCTGTTCCGAGGCTCTCCGCCTGTGGGAGTGGGCGGCCTCCCGGAACATCTTCCTCCGGGCGGTCTACATCCAAGGAGAACGGAATTGCCTGGCGGACAAACTCAGTCGACTTCTGCAACCGCACGAGTGGAGCCTACACTCAGCAGTTCTGCGCGAGGTTTTCGCTCGCTGGGGAACGCCACAGGTGGATCTGTTTGCCTCTCCGGAGACACACAAACTACCACTATATTGTTCTCGGATGTACTCGCGGGACCGTCTAGAAGCGGATGCCTTCCTACTAGACTGGGAAGGGAGGTTCCTGTATGCATTCCCTCCGTTCCCTCTGATCATGCGAACGTTGGTACACCTAAAATCGTCCACGGCCACGATGATTCTCATAGCACCTCGGTGGCCGCGTCAGCACTGGTTCTCCCTGCTGCTCCAGCTCAGTGCCAGGGAGCCTCTTCCCCTGCCTGTCTCTCCTTCTCTGCTGTCTCAGAGTCAAGGATCCATGTTACATCCCAATCTGCAGTCATTGCACCTGACAGCCTGGTTTCTTGTTCCCTGACTCCTCCGGACCTGTCTCAATCGGTGAAGGAGGTGTTGGAAGCCTCCCGCAAGATCTCGACGAGGCTTTGCTATGCGCAGAAATGGACCAGGTTTTCCACCTGGTGTTCGTCTTTTCACCTGGATCCGGTATCAGTCCCGGTATCCTCGGTTTTGGACTATTTATTCCATTTGTCGCGCTCTGGCTTGAAAACCACTTCGGTGCGGGTTCATCTCAGTGCGATTTCTGCTTTCCACCAACCTCTGGATGGACGCCCTCTGTCACTCCATCCCTTGGTGACACGCTTCATGAAAGGGTTACTCAGGGTTTGTCCCCCTCTTAAGCCTCCGTCGGTCGTGTGGAATTTGAATGTGGTCCTGGCTCAACTGATGAAACCCCCTTTTGAGCCACTCAACAAGTCCCTCTTGAAATTTCTGACTTGGAAGGTGGTGTTTCTGATCGCCCTCACCTCCGCCAGGCGGATTGGGGAGTTGCAAGCCTTGGTTGCGGACCCTCCTTTCACTGTCTTTCATCACGACAAGGTGGTTCTCCGCACCCATCCTAAGTTTTTACCTAAAGTTGTTTCTGACTTCCACCTCAATCAGTCCATTGTCCTTCCTGTGTTCTTCCCGAAGCCCCACTCCCATCCTGGCGAGACGGCGCTTCACACGCTTGACTGTAAGAGGGCGTTGGCATATTATCTTCAACGCACCAGGTCCCATCGGAAGGTTCCTCAATTGTTCTTGTCCTTCGATCCCAATCGACTAGGGCATCCAGTTTCCAAGCGCACTCTGTCTAACTGATTGGCCGCTTGCATTTCCTTTTGCTACGCTCAGGCCGGCCTTCCTCCCCCGGGTCGAGTCACGGGGCACAAGGTCCGAGCAATGGCAGCTTCGATAGCCTTTCTCCGATCCACTCCGATGGAGGACATATGTAAGGCTGCCACTTGGTCTTCGGATCATACATTCACCTCTCATTACTGTCTGGACACTCTATCCAGGAGTGACGGCCGGTTTGGCCGGTCAGTTTTGCAAAATCTGTTTTCCTGAATTGCCATCCTCCCACCTGCCCTACTTTGGTTAGCTTGGAGGTCACCCACATGTGAGAATATCATGCCTGCTTGTCCTGAGATAAAGCACAGTTACTTACCGTAACAGGTGTTATCCAGGGACAGCAGGCATATATTCTCACAACCCGCCCGCCTCCCCGGGGATGGCTTCCTTGCTAGTTATGGAACTGAGGACCACGAGGTGGGATGCGCCCTCTAGTGGGCGAGAAGGCATGCACATGCGTGGTGCAGTGTGCAAACTTGAAACTTCAATCAAGTTTGCTTGAAAAGCTGTCCGCGCCGGGGCTCCGTAGATGACGTCACCCACATGTGAGAATATATGCCTGCTGTCCCTGGATAACACCTGTTACGGTAAGTAACTGTGCTTTTTTGCAAGTGACTGCCTCTGATGGAGTCCTTAGACCTTTCTAGCTCTATCCTATGGCTGCAGACTTCCAGTGGCTATTTGTCCAGCCAAAGGTGAATTCTGCAGTGGCGCAAGTAACCAAGCGCATCTTCCTTCCTAGTGAAAGATGAATAGGACTGTAAAATGGATGCGGTCCTGAAAAAACAGTTTGAAGCACTGGCTTTGGGTATCAAAGCTATAGCAGCTGCCTCCTCCTTAGTGCGAACCTGCCATACCAGTCTGTAGACTAGTCCCTCGGATATGTTTAAGGAGGGTGTGGATTATGTGGCTGATTCTCTTTATTAATTTGTGCCATTTTGTAGAACAATAATAAATATTGATAATAATTTAGTTCTCAAAAACCTAATTTTATCAAAGTGCAAACTGTTTTATCAAAAAAGTGCAAACTTGCTAGTAGTATTCAACCTCAGGGTCTTCAAAATGCCAGCTGGGTCTTCAAAATGCCAGCTGGGTCATCAGACTCAGGCTGGCTGGACTCCTCATTAGTCCCTGAGTTTGAATACTAGCAAGTTTGCACTTTTTTGATAAAACAGTTTGCACTTTGATTCTCTTTATGACATCATTAGAGTCCTAGGTAAGGTTTTAGCATACTCCATTTCTGCTCGCCGGATGCTCTTGTTCAGACAGTGGGTAGGTGACTCAGCCTTCAAGGCCATTCTCAGCATATTACCTTTCAAGAGGCAGTTGCTGTTTGACAAAGGGCTAGATGACCTCATGGCCAGTGTGGCGGATCGCTACCCCAGATCACTGGTAGGATGCCAGGGGCAGTAGTAGCAATTTTCATGCATCTAGGAAATCTCGCCAATTTTCCTCCAGCTGCTCCCCTCCGCGGCCTTTGTAGGGGTCCAGACAGAGATTTAGCAGTTATTGCACCAGCCACCCGTGAGTTCCCATGGTGGATCTGCATCAAAGAAATAGCAATGACCGATCCTCCTTATGTCGGAGGGTAGCTGTCAGCATTCAGGGACCAATGGGAACAAACCTTGGCCAAAGATGTGCAGAACATTATCAGGGAGGGGCACAGGATTGAGTTTTATCTGCTACCTCTGCATCTGTTCCTCGATTCCCCAGCTGGCCAGCTGGGGAAGGAAGTCAGTCTGAGTGACAGTGCAATGACCGTTAGACATTCATGCCATAGAACCAGTTCCCGAAGAAGGCTCAGTCAGATACTCTTTATACTTCATAGTGGCCAAGAAAGGCACAGAAAATTGGAGGCCAATTCTGGATTTGAAGTCTGTAAATGAGGCCCTGAAGGTTCCCCGCTTTTGTATGGAAATGGTCCACTTTGTCATAGTAGTGGCTGTTGCTCCAAGAGAGTTCCTTGCCTCTCTGGATTTGATGGAAATGTATCTTTACATCCCTATCTTTCTGTCTTTCAGGAGATATCTGAGATTTCATGTGCTTCAGCACCACTTCCAATTTGTGGCACTCCCCTTCGGTCTGGCCACAGCTCCCTGCACCTTTACCATGATGATGGTGTGAACCTCTTATAGGACCTGGACTATTAACTTCTGAAAAAGTCAACTTCAGCTGACTTGGTGCTTGGATTATTTGGGAGTCTGCTTCAACACAGTGCAGGGCTGTGACTTTCTTCCCGAGCCACACAAACAGAACATAGGACAGATCCTAGCAATGTTGGTCCTTCTGAGCCCCACGACCTGGCAGTATCTTCAAGTGCTGTGCTCGATGGCTGCCTCCTTGGAAGTGGTGCCCTGGGTGAGAGCTCATATGTGCCCTCTCCAGCACTCTCTTCTGTCCAGATGGTCTCCGCAATATCACTCATCTGCAGATGAAGCTCTCCTGGACGGCAGAGGCAGAGTGTAGCCTGCTTTGCTGGCTCTAAAGGGAGAACTTGGCTAGAGGCATGCCTCTCAGAATCGACTCATGGATGACTCCTACAACAAATGAGACTCAGCATCTAGAGTGCCCTCTGCTGTGGTCACCTTCTCCAGGGCAAGTGGGTCCCCATCAGAGAGCAAGTGGTCTTTCTGGAACTGAGAGCCATTTGGTTGGCCTTGCTACACTTCTGACAGGGAGAACAGAGTGTTTTCAGACAATGCAACCATGGTGTCTTATGTAAATAAACATGGTGGCATCAGAAGCATGTCACTTCGCTTGGAAGCCCAGATGTTACTCCAGTGGGCGGAACTTCACTTGCAATCTGTCTCTGCTGCCCACGTGGCAGGAGAGAGAAAGTCCAAGCCAACTTTCTCAGCCAGAAGACTCTGGATCCTGGAGAGTGGTCTCTGTCTCAGTAGGCGTTTTTCCTCATAGTTCAAACTTGGGATTAACCAGGCACGGATCTCATGGACATGGCCAAGAATGTGAAACAACCTGCTTCTACAGTCACAGAGTTGAGTGGGGAAGTGCAGGACTGGACATCCTGGTTCAGCCCTGGTCCACAGATCAACGTCTCTGTGTATTTCCACCATGGGCCATGGTGGGTTGGATCATCCGCAGGATAGTGATCCATCAGGGTCTGGTGATCCTGGTGGCTCTAGACTGGCCCCAAAGACCTTGGTTCTGCAGAGAGGCAGAACCCTGAAATTGCCTGTTCATCTTGGGCTTCTCAGATGAGGCCCAGTTCCAATGGAGAAGCTGCAATGCTTTTGCCTTACAGCATGGCTCTTGAGCCTTTGGCCTTGATTTGAAAGGGCTGTTTGGAGGCTGTAGTTACGACTCTGCTTAGGGCTAAGGAGCAGATAGATCCGGAGAGTGCTTCCGTTCCGGTGATCCTTGCCTTCCTGAAAGCTGGTCTCGAAAAGTGCCTTGTGGCTTCGTCCCTCAAAGTGCAGATAGCTGGTATCTTGTGTTTTGGGCTCAGAGTGGCCTTTGTTCTCGGTACATAGACTAAACCGCACGAGACAATCGTGCGCAGACATTGCCAGGTAGACAATTGCACGCAGGTCGTCAATGCACTAGATTAAAACACAATTTTAAAGCACTCCCAGAAGGGGTGTGGGAGGAATCCTCCCATTTAGAACAGTTGACGCTCCCGTTGTGGGGGATATTGGGGGAGAACCCCCCATTATAGAGGAAACAGCCTTTTCCCCTCTTTTTTAGGGAAAAATTACAATTTCATCTGTAATGGGGGATGGGGGATATTCACCCCTAAAACTAATAAATTATGCCCTATTGGAAATCGTAGGAGGGACCTAAGTAGACACTATTAGGTCTACCCACTGCATTCATACAAAGACCCACTCATTCACTGAACACACAAAAAACAAGAAAAAAAAAAGGAAATAAAGTGGCGAAAAAGCCTCAGTTCATCTTCAATATGACAAAAAAAACTCCACTTACAAAACAACCATTAAACAAGGTCCAAAATGTATCAGTTCACTCAGCATTGAGAAACACTATAGTAGCCCTCGTAGGAACCACCTCCAAAAAACTCTAGCACGCCAAATTACAAAACTTCAAAAAATATGAGTAAAGCAAGCAGCACATATATGAGTCTCAAACACAGTCAATGGTAAGCAGGAAAAAACAAACACTTAGCTGCAGACGGTGTCCAGGCTATCTTCCATGCATCCAAAAAGTGCAAGCCTGCCGGGCCCCACAGCCACTCTTTCCCGACAGGGAAACCTCCGTTTCGCTGAGCTGTGTTAGGGGAATGATTCCAGCCTACTCCATCAGCAACTGTAGAGGCTCTCCAAGTGCTCCAACTGCTCACATCCACACACATAGAAGCTGTGTTTGAGTCTCATATATGTGCTGCTTGCTTTACTCTCATTTTTTTTAAGTTTTGTAATTTGGCGTGCTAGAGTTTTTTTGAGGTGGTTCCTACAAGGGCTACTATAGTGTTTCTCACTGCTGAGTGAACTGATACATTTTGGATCTTGCTTAATGGTTGTTTATAAGTGGAGTTTTGGTTGTTTATAAGTGGAGTTTTTTGCCATATGAATATGAACTGAGGCTTTTTCTCCACTTTTATTTCCTTTTTTTTCTTTCTTTTTTTCTTGTTTTTTGTGAGTTAAGTGAATGAGTGGGTCTTTGTATGAGTGCAGTGGGTAGACCTGGTAGTGTCTAGGTATGTCCCTCCTATGGTTTCCAATAGGGCATAATTTATTAATTTTAGGAGTTTTTTTATGTCTTTCCTAAGATTTTTTTGGGGTATTCACCCCCCCCCCCTAACGGGAGCACCAACAGTGCTAAGTAAAGTGTGTGGGGGGGTTCCTCCCACACCCCCCTCGGAGTGCTTTAAAATTGTGTTTTAATGCAGCGCGCTGACATCCTGCACACGATTGCCCGGCATTGTCCGTGTGCGATTGTCTTGCGCGGTTTTGACTCGTCACCTTTGTTCTCTGCCTTCCCACCCAGATGTCACTTGGTTTTTGAGAGGGCTCTTAGGCTGAGACCCCTGTTGCGCAGACCGTTCCTTAAAGTGGTCTTGAAGGGTCTAGCCTGTGCTCCTTATGAGCCTATTTTGGAGGCTAGACTGCTAGACCCTACAGTCAAGACATGTTTTTGGTTGCCTTAGTCTCAGCAAGAAGGATCTCAGGATTGCAGGCCCTCTACTACAGGGAGCCATTGCTCCGTTTCACAGAGTTGGGTATTTCTATGAACATGATTCCTTCCTTTCTTTTGAAGGTGGTTTCTGCCTTCCATGCTAATCAGGAAGTTCATTTGCCTGCCTTTCAGCCTATGGGTTCAGCCAAACAGGATAAACTTTTGCACAAGCTGGATGTACGCAAGGCCCTGCTCATCTAACTGGAGAGAACTAATAATTCCAGGCTTTCTGATCATCTTTTTGTGCTGACCAGTCACTTGAGACAGGGCAATCCAGTTTCCAAAGTTTCCATTGCCAAATGGATCCGCATGATGATTTCCTCTTCCAAGCTGAAAACTGTGTCTGCTTCAAATTTGTGAACAGTGGATGTATACACAAAATTACAAATATTAAAGAAATGGGCCTCAAATCCACAGGAAACTTTGACTCCAACAGTGAGACAACAGTCCCTCTTAATAAGTCATCGTTATTCTCATTAGCTCCACTGCGGGGGAAACAAAAACAGAACAAAAAACTCCTGAATAGGAGAAAAATTTCTCTGGCTAAAAACCCCCCACATACAATCCCCAATGTAATACAGTCCACTGAAACCAAACTTAGAAAAAAATTGAAGACCTCACAAATATAGAAGAGTAATTATTCAAATCGCCACTTAGCTCAATTGTGCTGTCTCTACATAGTGTTCCAATTTCTTCTATATACGTCAAGCAATGATTATAATCTAAGCGGATTGTTTATCAAATCAAAAATTCTCTTCTCATTTCAATTCTCTCAAATCTTGGCAAGAGGCTTTGTTTTGCAAGTGCTGCGTCAGAAGTAATAATAATAATAATAACTTTATTCTTCTATACCGCCAACAATCAAATGACTTCTAGGCGGTTTAAAGGTTAAACAACTTCAAACCGCTCTGAATGGATTCTGTTTCCGTAAAAGCATTATTGATAATGTCATATCCATCCAGCAAATTAAAATACTTAATTGACTTATGAGGAGAAACATTTAAAGTTTCTTCCTACATTTCTGCCAGTAAACAGCTGCCTATTTCTGTTGCTGCACATTTTATGAGAGGTGTAGCGACCTCCTAGGCAGAATCTCAGGCTGTTTCGCCTGATGAAATATGTAGAGCAGCTACTTGGGATACTCTTCACACCTTTACAAAGTTCTACAGAGTGGATGTGGCGGCTTGAGAAGATGCTGCCTTTGGGTCTTCATTGCTGCGTTCAGTTTCATCTGTCCCTCCCTATAAGTATGGCACTGCTTTGATATGTCAGCTCAAGTATGGACACCTGTATATTTGCAACAGAATGACAGATTAGGTTCTTACCTCGATAATCTGTGTTCTGTTAGGATACACAGGAGTCTGTTCTACCCTCTGTGTGGATTTGTTGCGATTCACATGATTTCTGTGTCGGACGTTGCTGGTGTCTGTCTCGGGACCTCTTCTACTGTATCTAAGATTCAGAAAAGATGTGTTTCGTGTGCTGGGGGTTTTCTTTTTCTCTTTCCTTTTGGAAGGGTGTTATAGCCCCTGCTTGTAACAATTAGCAGATTGGCTCTTAGTTACCCATGTACAGGTCCCCCTTCCATATTTGTGAGTTTGGCACTTCCAACTTTAATTATTCCCAGTTTTTATCTCGCTAACCCACCCTGTCTCCTGGACCTCTCCACTTGCTTTGTAAAGCCTGGTGGTCTAGCGGTGAAGAGGGGAAGGAGTGATCTTCCTACACTCCTGCCCTGTGTAGCCGTGAACAAAAATGGCTGCTGTGAGTTCCTGTGTTCTTGCAAGACTACAGCAGTAACTCAGGCAATCATTTTTGTTTGTGGCTATGCACGGGGCAGGAGTGTAAGAAGATCGCTCCTGCCTCACTTCACCGCTAGACTATCAGGCTTTAAAAGTAATTTAGTTGTTGAGCAGTCCGGGAGGGAGGCAGGGGTAGGTCACTCGGCCCTAACGCTATTCTCAAATTTTTCTTATTTGCAGGCTGGCTTTGCACCTAACCCCCGCAAACATAGAGGGAGGGGAGTGTATGTGATTTACTGTTCATTATTTAATCGTTAATCGGTTATTAATCATTGCTCTATTCTCTGTGTTTCAGAGCAGAATATATTTATTGCCAGGGGAGTTCCCCGTGCTTCTCCTTCTCTTTTCTTATGTTTCAGTGGAATTTGATTGCTTTGATACCAACTGAGGAGGGTGCTATGCTCCACTGCAGAAGGGAAGGAGTTTCAAGTTCTTAAAGTGATACCCTTCTGCAGTTCAGAGGAAATGGGAATCAACAACTCAAGTGCGGCTCCTGTGTATCTTAGCAAAACCCAGATTATCGAGGTAAGAACCTAATCTGTTGAGTGTAAGGGCAAACCTAGTGAAGAGAGTAGAAGTATTTATCGGTAAGCTAATAAGTTAAAATCACGCCTGACATGACCTTCTTTTGCCCTACATGGGCTGCATCAAGGACATATAGTACTGTAAAAACACAGTATTAAATCATAATTTTAAAATGAACATTAATAAATGATTGTTCTCTAAGAACACACAAGACAGCTGTATTGCCACATGAGAATGATATGACTGACAGAACCCTGGTGCGAACTCTGTCCAGTATTCTAATTTTCTAGAAGCCTTTGGCAGCCCTGACCATGCATGCACCCACTTGTCATGTGGAACCAACAGTTCCTTTCTTTCCATGGAGCTGAGAGGACACTTGTTTGTATTCTCTTCAACACGATATTATACTTGCAGCCTTCCCTGCCGTCAGCCTTTTTTTCCTTATGTGTGTAGTGTAGGATCAATTCCCTTTTTTTTCCTTCTCTTCCTTTTAGTAGGTTTAGTAGTTGTTTTGACCTTTTTAAGTTTTATTTTCCTCTGCTCTTTGGCTTGCTTAGGACCCTCAAAACTGGTGCTTCTTGTGCCTTAGACCTGATCATAAGACCTCTAGTTGTAAACTCTGTTCTACAATACAGAAAATAACCCAGAAGGGCCATTGTCCCTGAGCAGGAGACATTTTGGTGCATTGAAGTCTGATCCATTGGCATCAGAGGCATTGGTCTCCTGTGGCTCCTGGAGCTGCAGAGGTCATTGGAGACGCACCAGCATCGAGGAGATCTCCACCTGCTTAGATAGCATCTGTGCTGAGCAGCCTCAGTCACAGCATAGAGGACACGCAAGGCTTCTTTGTTGGAATCGAGGGATCCCGAAGTCAGGCATCAAGCAGAGACAAAGAAGCAATGGCATTGGACCTTCCTGAAGCATTGTGCCAAGAGCTCCAGGATACTGACATAGCTGGTACCCAAGAAACTTTGATGCTAAAAAGGCTGCTTCCCCTAGATGGAGTCAGTGTCTGAAAGCCTCCGTTGAGCTGGGACCAGACCTCTGATTTGGCCCCTTCACCATCTCTGGCTGTCATTGCATTAGCACTGGCCCAGTCTTTACCAATGCCTGCTTAAGAATAGCCTTACTGGGTCAGACCAAAGGTCCATCAAGCCCAGTAGCCCGTTCGCACGGTGACCAATCCAGGTCACTAATACCTGGCCAAAACCCAAAGAGTAGCAACATTGCATGTTACCGATCCCAGGGCAAGCAGTGTCTTGCCCCATGTCTTTCTCAATAACAGACTATGGATTTTTCCTCCAGGAAATTGTCCAAACCCTTCTTAAAACCAGGTACGCTATCCACTCTTACCACAACCTCTAGCAATATGTTCCAATGGATGGGCAGACTGGATGGGCCATTTGGCCTTTATCTGCCATCATATTTCTAAGTTTCTATGTAAGCAGCTCTGGGTCATGGAAAGTATTTTGGCATGATAGAGGCATTGAGGACATTGATGTCATCCATGGTGCTGGCCCAGCTGATCCTGGAGGCTCACATTCATTTGTTGGTGCTGGCCCAGCTGATCCTGGAGGCTCACATTCATTTGTTGATGCCGGTGCCCCATCAGGCATCGTAGCTGGTGCCGGCTGAGCCAGTACTTCTTTCTAGCTTATGGGGAGGGGGGGAGGTCTGGTCCTTTGGCATTTTTGCCTTGAGTCTGGCCAGATGAAGAACTATGTACAGAGTCCAGAAGGCTCTTTAATTCAAAAAGTAGCAGCACCCTCACCATTCCATGGTGGTTGAATCTGCCCTCAAAAGAGACAGAGGTTCTAGGTCCCACACCTTGGGACCTCTGAGGAAAGATGCTCAAACTCTGGTGTCTTTAGGTAGAAAGGTTTTTCTGTGCTTATTTCCCGCATAACGTTCTACAAACACATGAGCCTATACTAGAACTTAACGTGCAGTGTGGTAAATTTTGCAGACTACCTGTAGCACAGGCCTCAGAACTCTGTCAGCTAGTAGCCAAATAGTATGCTTGTTGAAAGCACATAGCCCGGGACTGGCCTAGTTCAATATTTAATATTATTTTCTGATTCTAAATCTTCTGTGTTCATCCCACGCTTCTTTGAACTCAGTCACAGTTTTACTCTCCGCCACCTCTCTCGGGAGCGCATTCCAGGCATCCACTACCCTCTCCATAAAGTAGAATTTCCTAACATTGCCCCTGAATCTACCACCCCTCAACCTCAAATTATGTCCTCTGGTTTTACCATTTTCCTTTCTCTGGAAAAGATTTTGTTCTACGTTAATACCCTTCAAGTATTTGAACGTCTGAATCATATCTCCCCTGTCTCTCCTTTCCTCTAGGGTATTCATATTCAGGGCTTCCAGTCTCTCCTCATACGTCTTCTGGCGCAAGCCTCCTATCATTTTCGTCGCCCTCCTCTGGACCGCCTCAAGTCTTCTTACATCTTTTGCCAGATACGGTCTCCAAAACTGAACACAATACTCCTAGTGGGGCCTTACCAATGACCTGTACAGGGACATCAACACCTTCTTCCTTCTACTGACTACGCCTCTCTTTATACAGCCTAGCATCCTTCTGGCAGCTGCCACTGCCTTGTCACACTGTTTTTTCGCCTTTAGAGCTTAGGACACTATAACCCCAAGGTCCCTCTCCCCGTCCGTGCATATCAACTTCTCTCCTCCCAGCATATATGGTTCCTTCCTATTATTAATCCCCAAATGCATTACTCTGCATTTCTTTGCATTGAATTTTAGTTGCCAGGCATTAGACCATTCCTCTAACTTTTGCAGATCCTTTTTCATATTAGATTTACTAGGGCTCATTGTCAATTACCCAGAGTCCCATTTGCTTCTTGTTCCGCATTGGATCCCAGCTGGACACTGTTCAAACCTGAGTTTTCCCTCCAACTGAGCCAATGTACCATCACTAGGTTCGGCAGAGCCAGCAAGTCTCAGCTTGGCAGATGAACTGCTCATTTTGTGTGGCTTATTAAAAAGGAAGAAAAGCTATGACTAGTTAAACCCTTTGTACTCTAAGAGATCTTATCATCAGAAATCTACCTACTCTTTCTGATTTAAAAAAAAAAAAAACCCAACTCAAATCCCATCTGTTTACACACACATTTTCTTCAGTAGCCGATTAGTTACTTTTTTTTTTTTACTCTATCTAGCCGTATTTTAACTTTGTGAACTGCTTTGAAACCTAGTATAGGTCATTTGGTGGTATATCAAATGAAAATAATAAATAAACAAACAGCATTTTAGAGTATCTTACTTGCAGGCTTTCTTTATAGTTCTTCATTGTCATATGACTTGTAGCACTGACATTGTGAGTCATACAGCTACCATAGTTCAAGTTACTAATAAATAACTGTTTTATACTGCATTTGATTCTCATCATCTTATGTATTGAAAATTGTGTCTTGAAAATATCTTCAAAAAGGACTTTTTTTAAAAAAAAAGTAAAAATACTACGGTATTTAGGGTAGGAATAGAAGTAAAACTCTATAATCCAGTAATAGTATTTGTAAGTCTCTAGAAAAATTCTGGAAAATCATTGACCAACCTCAAGACCTAATTTTAGATAGAACCTCTCTATGCAGACCATATTACACTAAACTGAAAAAACCCACTCCAAAATTTTTTGGTAGTATCTTCCACAGAACTTGGCCGATTTTAATGAAATTTATCCCATCCCCCTTTTACAAAACCATAAAAGTGTTTTTTAGCACTGGCCAGTATGCTGAATGCTCCATGCTGTTCCAAAGCTCATAGGGTTCCTATGAGCGTCGGGAGCAGCACAGAGCATTCAGTGTGCTAGCCAGCACTAAAATCCACTTTCCCGATTTTGTAAAAGGAGGGGGGTTAGTGTGTCATGTCCTGAATAAAGTTGATGTAAAATGTAAATATTTCCCACCGTATCACAATATTACCTTGTGAAAATAAATTGTTGCTATGGGATATGCACAAAAACACTACCTTGTGAAAATGAATTGTTGCTAAGGGATATGGGCAGAAGCAGATGATAGTTTGTAAACAGACTCTGTATCAAAATGGTTTTCACTTTAGAAGACCGAATTCTGATAAAGGACTTGGTACTACTAAAACGTTACAGCAGTTGAAAATTGTTGAAAGAGTTCCCACAGAAGGGTTGGAACAAAAATGGCCTTGATGTGCTGCTACGCAAGATCCGAGCAATAGCCACTTCGGATGATCGTGATTGATTTGCACACAAGAGCACATTGATGCTGTACGTGATCAAACAACTCGCCAAATAGGAAGATAAGCAGGAATAAGCCAGACAACTGTGGTTAGGATAATTCATGACAATCTGAAATTAAAGTGTCTTAAAAAGCATTGTGCGCAAGAGTTATCTTTACACATCAAAGACACATGCCTGAAGCAGTGCAAATAGCTTTTGACCAAGTACCTGGAGCACAGCGTCAGCTTCATCTGGCTTACAGATGAAAAGATCTTTAGAGTAGCTCCACCGATTAAAACACGGAATGATTGCTTGTAATTAATTTAATTTAATTCAATTCAATTTATATCTCATCCTTTCCAAGGAGCCCAGAATGGGTTACATGGTAACATATATAACAACAAACAAGACACATAACAGTTAACAACAAGGAATAGAAGACTATGACAATAGGGTTCCATGAGATGCATCTAGTTCAATTGTTCTGGATTAGCAAGCACTTGGGAGCATGAAGCATGCACAGGGATAGAGTCAGTTGACCTATTAAGAATACAGTGGTCTGTGAGTAACAGTCTGAATGCTAGCTTGTTGTGTTGAGTCAGGTAAAGAGGTAGGTTTTTATTGCTTTCCTAAAGCTCAGAAGTCCACTAAGGGATTTGATGTTAGGAGGTAGTTGATTCCAGTACTTTGGTAAGAAGTCAGAGCATGACTTTTGTTTGGCACTTTCTAGTTGGAGGCTCCGACCAGGGGATATTTGAAGACATGTTTTCTCCTGTGAATGGAGGGGTCAGTTTGGGACATAAGGTGGAAATTTGGCTGATATGTGTCTTGACCGCAAGTATTAAGCCTTTGAAGATGCAGCATTTGACTATGGACAGCCAGTGGGCTGACACTAGTGCTTGGGATACTGAATTGTGGGTGTGAAGGTTCTTCAGTAGTCTGATGGCTGAGTTTTGTATACATTGGAGACTCTTTATATTCTTTGATGTCAGTTCGTTGAATAATGCGTTGCAGTAGTCCATGTGGGAGAGGACGAAAGCACAGAGAAGTTGTGCAAAGTCTGGTTCAGAGAAATAGTTTCTTATTTTCTGTAGCTGTCGTAGATAATAGAATGAAGATGAGTATGTGTCTTCAACAACACTGAAGTGTGAGGTTAATGCTAAACGCCTACAACAGACCCACCTGACCTTCAGCCAATCAATCATGGTCTTGGTCGCAATCTCAAAACTCGGATTCACAGATCTGTTCTTCATCGATCCTAGGGTTAAAATCAATGGCATATACTACTGGGACATCCTTTTCTTGCAGAAGCTGATGCCAGCGATCCATTGTATGTCAGGAGCCTACTTTATCATCCAACACCACAATGCCCCAGCACATCGGACAAAGGACACCCGTGAAACTGCTACATCGAGAGACCCCAGATTTTATTGGTCCAGACCTCTGGCCTGCAAACTCATCAGACCTAAACCCAGTTGACTACCGCATCTGGGGGCTGATACAAGAATGCGTCTACCAGTGATATCTGATGACTAAGTCCTTAAACAGTGATTCATCTCTGTTTGGGCTGTACTGAAGCTCAGCATCGTTGACAAATCCATATATCAGTGGTGGCCAAGGCTGAGGGGTGTGTCTTTGTGTAAAGGGAGCGCACTTTGAACATCTGCTTAATTGAAACATTAATTTTTGACTACATTTTTCTGAAAAATACATCATAAAACTTTTTGATGCGCTTTTATTCAGTTCAAAATTCATTTTCATAAGGTAGTGTTGTGGTGGGGTCGGAAATATTTACCTCAGTTTTGTTCAGGACATGCATAAATTTCACGGCAAAAAACATTTTGGTTCACAGTGTAAATCTAGAACTCTCAGTGAAGTGCAAATTATCTTTGGACAAGGAGGCAGCTTATTCACACATGTGAGTGACGTCATCTACGAAACATGGTACGGACATTGCAAAAGTGTACTGTCACTTGCCTTCATGCTCAGTCAAAAATTGAATCCTTTGACTTCGCAGCACAAATCTTCCCATCCATGTCAAAGCCAACGATCGGTTTAAAAAAGTGTTCCTGGTGCCAACGGCTAATCTCAGTCACTGACCCGCACAACTGGTGTGTTCAGTGTCTGTGTTCAGACCACCAGGTGGACACCTTTATTCATTGTTCTACCCTTCAGAAACACTCCCTCAAGGCTCTACTACGTCTTCATGGCTTCCGGAGAGCAATTGATGCCATCAGTATCGGAGAAGGTACCAGCATCGTCGTCATCATTGTCTTCGGACACAATTCCTGCAGTGAGTAGAGCAACTAAGAAGCCTTCCATTACCCCATCAGCATCGTAGCACCTCATTGCATGCCGAACACTGATGCCAACAATCTCCGGTGCAGGTGGTGTCACCTTCATTGAGGTTACCCACCCCTCATCAACCTGCAGCACCGATGGCACCGGCTGTTGAGCCAATGGTTCCGGTGCCTACTTTCCGCAAACACCTGCGGAAGACTTTCCTAAAGAGTTTGGGGACATTTTTGGTTGCATGCAGTGCCACTGCTCGCCCTCCCTCGGTACTGGCCCAGTCTGAGCATATAGCACAAAGACCCACAGGTACCGCTTCCAGTTCTGCATCGAAGAACATTGACACCTGATACTGATTTTCCTTTGGCTAAAAGCAAGAAAATAACCTGATACCTCGATGCAGGCATGGTACCGATTCTCCTCAACATAAGTAAAAACATAGGTCCAGACATTCTCACTTTGGACATTGTTCTACCTCATCATCTTCTTCAGACTGGTATTGATGTTGTCAGAGGAGTCATTTTCAATGTTCTACAAGTCATTGAGCTTCTCATTCAAGAAAACAGCTTTCTTTACCGACTTCTGAACAACCTTAAGATGTTGAAGGGGTGGATACTGACTTTTCTCAAACTACTGATACTGACTTGGAACATGCACTATCTGCGCCAGAGTCATATGGTATTCAATCAGACCCATCGCCTCCATCTCCAAGGCGTAGATCAACGCTAGAAGGTTTCTCATTTAGAAAGTACATTGAGCAATTTGACAGAGATTTACCTGTTAAGCTGGAATCTGTTATAAAGCCCAGAGCAGAGTTGTTAGAGGCTCTAGACCAGTTGATCTCAACCCTGTCCTAGGGGACCCCCAGCCAGTCGGGTTTTCAAGATATCCCTAATGAATATGCATAAGGCATATTTGCATGCCTGTCTCCTCCATGATATGCAAATCTCTCATGCATATTCATTAGGGATATCTTGAAAACCCAACTGGCTGGGGGTCCCCTAGAACAGGGTTAAGAACCACTGCTCTAGACTTTGATGAACCTCCAAAAGAGCTCCTCAAGTTATCTTTACACAAACTTCTCAAGAAGGCTCTTTTTAAGAACTGGGAGGTCCCTCTCTCCATTCCAATGGCTCTTAGAAAAATTCACTCACTATACAGGGTTCAATCTTGCCCTGGATTCGATAATCTGTGGTTATCTCATTAATCCTTGCTAGTTGAGTCCACTCTTAAAAAGTCATCCAGTTCCAGGGTCTAGCCTACGGCACCGCCAAATCGTGAAGGCCTTACAATGGATAAATTTGGTAGACATCTTTTCCAGAACTCTATGCTTGCCAATAGAGTTCTTAACTATAACTTTTGTATGACCTTTTATTTAAAACAGTTCATTAAGAATTTACCAGATTTTGAACATACATTCCATCTGACAGACTTTCGGAATTCCAAGATATTACTTAAAATCTGCTTCAAGCATGGAAGTTTATGGTACCGGTCCTCTTTTGATGTTACATCTTGAGCTTCATCTATGTCAATTGCAATGAGGCGTCTTGCATGGCTCTGAGTCTCTGACATGGATATTAATCTGCAGGATTGACTGGCAACATCCCTTGCCTTGGAGAAGAGCTCTTCGGAGACAAAGTGGAAAATGCCACACAGAGACTTGTCTGCATTGATTGGCTATAAAGCTAAAGCTCAGGTTCCTAAGACTACTCAATGGACTTTTACCTATGCCTACAAGAGGGTTTATCCAGTCACTTCCTCTGCCTCTAAGCCTCCACCTCATAAGAGGCAAAGGCCACAGAAGCCTCGGAAACCTCAGACTTTGACTTTCCAGAAACCAACTCAACCTTTTTGACCTGTTACTGGAGAGCATAGACATAATTCCCCTTCCTTAGCCCCCTCCTCAGCCCATTGGAGACGACGACTTCCGTCATATCATCATCTTTGGACTCTAATCACCACAGACACCTGGGTTCTTACCATAATACAGCAGGGTTACTCTCCATTTCGCATCAATACCACAAAACAACCCTCCTCTTTCACATCGTAACAAACGTCTCATCTTCTTCAGGAAATAGAAGCTCTACTTCAACTAAATGCCATAGAAGTAGTACCCCCTTCCTAGAAAAATCAGGGGTTCTATTGCAGGTATTTCCTAATTCCAAAGAAGACAGGAGGTCTTTGTCCCATACTCTACTTCCAAGCCCTCAACAAATATCTCGTCAGAGAGAAGTTTCGTATGCTATCCTTAGGAACTCTATACCCACTTCTAGAAAGAAATGATTGGCTGTACTCTCTAAACCTCAAGGAGGCCTACACACACATCACCATACATACTGACTACACAAAGTTCCTTCGATTTCGGGTGGCTCATCAACATTTCCAATACAAAGTTTTGCCATTTGGCCTTTCTTCATCACTAAAGGTTTTTACAAAGTGCCTAGTGGTAATAGCAGCAACCCTATATTCCTATGAACTTCAAGGGTTCCCCTACCTGAGTGATTGGTTAATAAAAGCCACCTCACCTCAAATGGTGCGCCCAGCAATACAAAAGACAGTAGCTTTGCTCTAGCTCCTGGGTTTGGAAATAAACTTTTCAAAATCTTATCTTCAAACCACTCAGGTGCTGGAATTCATAGGGGCTGAACTCAACACCATTTTCCTAAGAGCTTTCCTGCCTCAACAAAGAAAAGATACCTTACTTCATCTTTGCACTCATGTAACCAGTCTACAAACCATCTCAGCAAGACAAATGATGCGACTCATGGGTCATATGGCATCCACAGTTTATGTAACTTCTTTCGCTCATCTTCATCTCAGATCAGCTCAGTGGACTCTAGACTCTCAGTGGTCCCAGACAACGTATCCTTTATCAGAATGGATCAAAGTCACCTCGTCTCTTCATCCATCTCCAGTGGTGGTTGGACTCCACCAAACTTTCCAGAGGCCTGCTTTGTTATATACCTCCTCCTCAGAAAGTACTCAGGACTGACGTGTCCATGTATGCTTGGGGAGCTCACCTAGATGGTCTCAAAACTCAGAGGTTGTGGTCTTCTCAAGAGAGGACACTACACATCAACCTGTTAGATCTCTGGGCCATCCACAATGCTCTCAAAACATTCCAAAATCATCTCTCCATCCAAGTCCTCCTGATTTGTACATACAATCAGCTAGCAATGTATTTTATCAACAAACAGCCAAGCACATTCGGAATTGGGCAATTTCTTGAAACCTGTTTCGCAAAGCCATATATGTGCAAGGGAAGCAGAATGCTGTAGCCGACAAATTCAGCAGATATCTTCAAACACACGAGTGAACTCTCAGCTCCAGAGTTGTTCATCAAATCTTTTCCCTTTAGGGGACCTGTTTGCGTCTCCCCACAGTTACAAGTTGCCACTATTCTGCCCCAGACAGTACTCTCCTCATCGTCTGGAAGCAGATGCATTTCTTCTGGATTGGACGCACACATTCCTGTATACTTTTCCACCAATTCGTCTCATCCTAAAGACATTAATCAGCTACCATGATCCTGATAGCTCCTCGGTGACCCAGACAACTGTGTTTTTTCCCTCTACATCAGCTGAGTGCCAAAGATCCAATACCCTTACAGATCTTTCCATCTCTACTCACTCAGAATCAAGGATCTCTTACATCCCAATCTGCAATCCCTACACCTGACAACTTGGTATCTCTACACCTAACTCCATCAGACTTTAACCTTTCTGAGTCGGTACAAGCCATTATAGCTGCCTCCAGGAAGCCTTCCACTCAGCAATGCTATTGACTTAAATGGACCCGTTTCACTGCGTGGTGTACGCTACGCCATCTGGATCCGTCTACTTCCATCTATCCCTTCCATCTTAGACTACCTTCTCCATTTATCTAATACTCGACTTAAAACTACTTCAGTTAGAGTTCACCTCAGTGCTATTAGTGCTTTCTATACTCCTTTCAATAATAAACCTCCCTCCACTCATCCGATTGTTGCCCAGTTTATAAAAGGTCTTTACAATTCCAAACCTCCACTAAAACCGCCTCAAGTTGTCTGGGATCTTAATGTGGTTCTTACTAGAGAATGACACAAGGAAAAATTTGTCCCCCTCTCCGACCCATCCCCGCGAGCTCGGTCCCTGTCCTCCCCTTGCGAGCTTGGTACCCGCCCTGTCCCCGCACACAAGCCTCAAATAGTTTTATACTGAACTTATTTTATTAAAGTATAAAAAGAAAATTGAAAATTGTCTTGAGCTTGCTATTTGATGTTTTTGATGCCTTTTTGTTGTACTGCTGATGTCATGTTGGTTGTGGTTTTTGTTGCTCAATAAATATGATTTAAACAAAGTATAAAAAGAAACTATTCTATTTTATAAATCAAAGTTCTGGCTGCTGAACTAGAGAAAGAGATGTTCAGCTGGCTGGGCTTTGTTTATAAATGTTTATCAACACAACTAATATACTACTTTATTCTAAAGCAAAAAAGAAATAGAAATTTTTTTTCTACCTTTGTTGTCTGGTTTCTGCTTTCCTCATCTTCTCATTCAATTCCTTTCATCCACTCATCCCCCCATTGGTCTGGCACCCATCTTCTTCCCTCCGCTCCCCCCATAGTCTGGCATATCTTTCTTCCCCAGTTCCCTTCAGCATCTTCTCCCCAATCTCTTTTCCCCAGTTCCCTTCAGCATCTTCTCCCCACTATCTTTATCCCAGTTCCCTTCAGCGTCTTCTCCTCTCCATTCCCCCTCTCTCCACCCCCCTTTGTGTGGTCCAGCAACCCCTCCCGCCGTCTGCCCGGGCATCTCCCTCCCTTCCTCTTACCTTCGTGGCGATTTCAATTTTGTTTCTTCAAGTAGCTGGAGTCTTGAAGTTGCGTGTGGCTGCTGGAAATGTCACCTCTGATGCAACTTCCTGTTTCCAGTTGCTTCAGAGGAGACCTTTCTTCAAGGCTCCGGCTGCTTATAGAAACAAAATTGAAATCGCCACGAAGGTAAGAGGGAGGGAGGGGGCTGCTGGACCACGTGACTGCTGGATCAGTGACTGTGGAGACAAGGCCATTCACTGCTCCACGGGGCGGTGAATGGCCTTCTCCCCGTACCTGCGGTGACCTTTTTTTTTTTTTTTTTTTCCACTGTTTCGGCAGGTAACAGCCACCATGTCATTCTCTAGTTCTTACCAGTGTGATGAAGCTGCCATTTGAACCTCTGGCATCTTCTCATCTTAAATTTCTTGGAAAGTGGTCGTCGAGTGAGTGAATGTCAAGCACTTGTTTGCAACCCATCATTTACACTATTTCATCGTGACAAAATGGTTCTCAGAACTCATCTGAATTTTCTTCCCAAAGTAGTCACAAACTTTCACCTGAATCAATTCATTGCATTACAGTTTTCTTTGCAAAGCCTCATTCTCATCCTGGAGAAACAGCTCTTCATAAATTAGACTGTAAGCGTGCCTTGGTTTACTATTTACAAAGGGCTAAGCCACACACGTCTTCGCCTCAAATATTCATCTCTTTTGATCCTAATAGATTGAGCCTTCCTGTAACCAAGAGAACTACTTCCACATGGTTAACGGCCTGCATCTCATTCTGCTGTGCTGAGGCTGGGCTGCAGCTCGAGGGACATATTATAGCACACAAAGTCATAGCAATTGCAGCATCCATGCCCTTTTTACGTTCCACTCCCATTGAAGATATTTGCAGTTCACACGTCTATGGCCTGGAAATTTTTTCCAGACAAGATGGTAAATTTGGCCAAGCAGTGCTACAGAATTTATCTTCTTCCTAATTGCCAACGTTCCTTCCATCCCTCTTCAGTAAGCTAGGGAGTCCCACATGTGAGAATATGCTGCTTGCTTGTCCAAGGATAAAGCACAGTTACCTACCCTAGTTGGCTTCTTAGCTTGTTTATGCAACTGATGAACCACAAACTGATGTCGGGAGGGAAGGCAGTCATGTGTGCGCAGTGCGGGCAGTCTCAAAGCTTCAAAAACTTAAAATGACAGTACACTTTTTCACAGTCCGTACCAGGCTCCGTGGATGATGTCGCCCACATGTGAGAATATATGCCTGCTATCCACAGATAACACCTGTTACAATAAGTAACTGTGCTATCTCATCAATAATTTTAATTTAATTGATCTTTGGAGAATATACCATCCTAAGTAAAGAGATTACACTCACTTTTCCCTAGATTAGATTATTTCCTTTTCTCTTTTATCCTCTAAATAAAACTCCATTATTCATCCAGTTCTCTTGTCAGATCATACCCCTATGTCATTACATATAAAAGTTTTTGACACAACTAATTCCACCACTTCATGGAGACTTAAGGGCTAGATTTACTAACCTCCCTGATCATGCCTGATCTGTGGCCGATCCGCAGCAGGCCAACTAATCCACAATGGGTCAGGATGCAAATGGGGGTGACACCACCAGCCACACCGGCCACACGGATTGCTAGTAAGCGATCCTGAAGCATGCGTAGACCATCTCTTTGCCTGTAGATGGTCTGCAAATGCTCACCGCAAAGGAAGAGCTGTGATTTTTACTTTACTTCGCGAGCCCATGGTTTTAACCTGCTTTAAACCCACGGGTTAAAACCACGGGCTCACACTGCTTGGGGAAGGGCAGGAGAGTCGGGTCAGTGAGTCTGGGAGTCTTATCATTCACCAGGCACACAGGGAGACATGGAAGTACAGAGATGGGGGGAGAAGGAGAAAGACACTGCACGAGGAGGTGGGGAGGCAGAGAGCAGGTTGCGGCAGAGAGCAGGAGAACCGGGGAGGCAGGGAGCAGGTTGTACCTTTTGGAGCAGAGCGGCAGAGATGCAGGGAGCTTTTTGATGGTTTGATGGGCTGCAGGGCTGGGATTTCAGGGCGAGGACAGTCAGAAAGGACATGAGTGACTGGTCCCCAGCAGTCGCTTCTTCGGTTGATCGGCCAGCCCTGTCGGTGTCCCAGATTTGTTTAGTGAATTGCCTGCCTACTTTGCATGCCATTTACCCTCATTTGCATGCACGGATCGGAATCGGATCGGCTCAGAGGTTAGTAAATCGGGTCGTAGGAAAATCGGATTGCAAAGAGGTCACAAACGGATCAGTACACGATTGGTTTGCTTAGTGAATCTAGCCCTAAATAACTTCATTTTAAATGATGCAGCTCAATGGCCACGACTTTGGTCTTGGAGATTAAGATGTACGGTGTTAGCATCTATGAGACAAACTTGGTTTTTTCTTTTGCATAGAGCTTTTGGACCCCTGTTCGTTTACAAAAAATAGATAGCTCTAAGTCTAATAGATGTTGGCATTGTCATCTTGAAGCTGGGACATTAGATCATCTTTTATTCTATTGTCCATTTATTTTATCATTCTGGAAATCAATTTGGCCTAAAATTAATAGGATGTTAGAAAATCCGGTAGCCTTGACATATGATACTATTTTATTTGGAACAACTATGAGAGCAAGGAGTCAAATCTCGTCAAATAACAACAAACTTTTATTTATTTTAACTGGAGTAGCAATACAACAAATAACATACAATTGGAAAAAGTATGACAGGTTAAATTACAATTTCTGGTGGAATTCTGTATGTCATATATACAAAATGGACCTCACAATAGCAACGCAAAAAGGTTATATTAGTAAATTTCAGAAAGTCTGGGGACCATTAACCGATTTTTATAATGAATGATTAACTTTTCCCATGATAAGATATTTGATTAGGGGGGAAAAGGGGTGGGTTTTACTTGTTGTTATTATATAATACATGAGTATTTGAATAGTTTTCACAGTAAGGATGATTTTATGTATTATTGAATAGGGAGGGAGGGGTGGGGGATTACTATATTCAATTAGAATGATTTAAATTTTAGATTTCTTACATAATATTTAAAATATTATAGAATATTAATTTGTAATGAAATGTTAAACTTTATGCTTATATGAGAGTTAATCAAGTGTGTATCTTTAAGTTCATATGAGTTTAATTGCTACACTTGTAATATAAAAAATGAATAAAGAATTAAAAAAAAATGATATCACCAAGAAAATCTCCAATTTCATAACTGAATTTTTCCAGAACATTTCCAAGGATCTTGATATTTCACCTGCCACTATATGGAGAGCATATAAAGCCTCATTATGTGGAGAAATAGTTTAATAGCATGGAAATGAAAGCAAACTTCTAAAAGAAATAAAAAGATCTTGAACAAACTATTAATGTTAGAGTTACAGCATATGAATAATCCTAATCATAAACATGAAATTTACCATCAAATTCTAAAACTTAAATATGAATATAATTCTATTATTTCATATAATGTGACGATATTTTTATTCAAGCATCAAGACATTATTCTGGAGATAATAAAATGGACAAGTCATTAGATACATTCTTAAAAGGTAAAAAGAAATAACATAGGTTCTCTGAAGCTACCATTATAATATTCCCAAAACCAGGCAGAGATCCAAATGTCATTAAAAACTACAGATTCATCTTACTTCTCAATTTAGATGATAAAATTGTGGCAAAAATACTTACCTCTTAAATGAATAAAGCGATTGATACACTCATTTCCAGAGATCAAGTTGGTGTCATGAAAAACAGACTGAGCACTCACACCCTTGATGAACTAGCCCCATTACAAACCAAAACCAGAACCAGCAGACGATCAGCCCAATGGTTTAACAACGAACTACTACTCAAAAGACAATGTAGACGACTAGAAAGAAAATGGAGAAAAGGTAACCTAGAACATACATAAACCACCTGGAAAAAACTAAACAAACAATACAAACTACAACTAAAAGAAAAGAGAAAAGCACACTGCACCAACTTAATAGGTACAGAAACTCAAGACACCAAAAAACTATTTCAAATACTAAAAGATCTAACTGACACCAAACCCTACATGACCACTAACAATACCCTCCCCCCCTCAGCCATCCTCTTAGCAGAAACACTTCAAGAACAAAATTACAAATGCCAGAGCTATCCTAAACGATACCCCAACCTACCAAAAAGAAATCACAATACCCCCCACAGAAAAAGAATCAACAGCTGCAGACAGAACCTGGTCCCACTTCTCCACTATACAATGGTCCGACCGTAACAAATTCTACAAAAAGTACAGCCATGCATCATGTGACCTCAACCACTGCCCACCATATCTTAAAAACCTCCAGCACAAAATTCCGTGCCTTTCTCCTACAATGAATACGAACCATGCTCACAGACGTCCTCTTCCCAACTGACCTCAGAGAAATCATCATCATCACACCGATCCTAAAAGAGCATAAAGGAGCAACAGATCAACCATCCAATTACAGACCCATTGCTTCAATACTTCTCTATGTCAAACTAACAGAAGGACTAGTAGCCAAATTCCTCACCAACTATCTGGAAGATCACAACATACTCCACCCTACACAATCCGGCTTTAGAACCAATTTCAGCATAGAGACACTACTAGGCTCCCTTGCTGTCACAGCTAGACAACACCTCAGCACTGGCAAAAAAATGCTGCTCATACAACTGGACCTGACTGTAGCATTTGACCTAGTAGATCCTAACATCCTACTGCAAATTTTGGACACAATAGGTATCACAGATAAGATATATTCATGGTATGAAGGATTCCTCAAATCTAGAACCTACAAAGTAAAGTTGGACAAAGAAAAATCAGAACCTTGGTCCAACCCCTGTGGTGTACCCCAAGGATCCCCACTGTCCCCTACTCTCTTCAATCTCTATACTGCCTCCCTTTGCGCCTGCCTGGACAAACCTAGATATAACCTCATATAGCTATGTAGACGACATCACCATTCTCATACCTTTCGATCAATCCAAGCCCTCAATGACAGACACACTACACTGAACACTAGATACAGTAGTAACAGGAATGAAAGACCATAAACTGATGTTGAACCCAGACAAAACAAAATTCATCCTCGTCGAAAATAACAAAATCCCAACTATAACCAATGTAGAAATTAACTCAACTAATTACCCCATTCAACCCAATCTGAAACTGCTAGGAATGACAATAGATAGATGCCTTACCATGCAACCACAAATCAATAAAACAATACAGAAATCATTCGAAGTTATGAGAAACTTAAGACAAGTTAGAAAATTCTTCGATAGAACACAATTCTGGCTTTTAGTACAATCCCTAGTCCTAGGCCTTTTAGACCACTGTAACATTCTCTACCTCCCCTGCCCAGCAACAATGATAAAACAACTACAAACAATCCAAAACATAGCACTGAGACTCATCTTTTCATTAAGGAAACATGACCACATCACAGAGGCATACCTCAACTCACACTGGCTCCCTGTTCCGGCAAGAATACTATTCAAATTCTACTGTTTACTATTTAAAACCATAAACGGCGACAGCCCAACCTACCTGAACAACCACCTCACCCACATTCCATTCATGCACCCCCCAATCAAAGAAGTCAAACGGAAAAAACTATATGATAACCTCCTAGCCACACAAGCAGCAAAACTCAACAACCAAATCTCCAATCTACTAATTATGACCCCAGACTACAAAACATTCAGAAAAGAAATAAAGACTCTACTTTTCAAGAAATTCCTGCAAACGACTTAACGCTAGCTCCTTCCCATATCCCTATACCACTTCCAATACCTTCCCGACTCCCCAAAACAACCTCGTCTACTCTTTATCTCCTCTAGAAATTACCAGATATCTTCTTCATGTAATTCGCTTTTTGTAATTCTTTTGTAATCTGCCTTGAACCGCAAGGCAATGGCGGAATAGAAATCTCTAATGTAATGTAATATATTGGGGATAATTTGAGATTATTCCATAACATCAATGCTTTGGCAAAGGACATTCCAGAGCCTGTAGTGGGTTTGGCCTTAGATGCTATAAAAGCATTTGATAGAGTGAATGGATGTTCCTACTACGGGTTCTGAAGTGGCTTCATTTTGGAGAATATTTTACTAAATGGTTACAAACCTTATATTGGCAACTAACATCAAAATTTTTAATTAATAACTTTACTTACCAAAGACATTATACTCTCATACAAGGCAAAGCAGTTTCTTTTCTGCACAAAATCTTAAGAGAGAACCATTACTCATTCTCAGATGATTTCCAATTTAAATGGAATTTATAGAGTCAAGTTGGTCCCTTTTCTGGGCCAAAGTAATTTGTCTATTATTAAGTGGAATGTTAAATCTCTCTCTCATTTTCATGTGGAATGCCACTTGGACTCTACATAGAATGCAGAAAGCTAAATTACTGCCAAACGATAATTGCTGGCATTGCGATTCTTTCTCTGGCACACTCATATAACTTTTATTTGTATTAAAATCTAACCTTTTTGGATTGAAATATGGAAGACCATAAAAAATTACTAACTGTAGAGTTGAGATTACGTTTGATATCATAATTCTTTGTTCTTTACATCCCTGCTTTGTGGATTCTAATTGTAATCCCAAATTGATAAATAAATTGATTGTAACTAGTATGCAACATATTTAAAAAAAATTGGAAATCAGCTCAGTTCTTAAATTATAACTTTTGGTGGAATTCAGTTTGCCTATACAAATGGTAAGAACAAATACGCTGCTGAAAAATGTAATTCTTTATCTCTATCTTATCAACATTCTATTTGGTCTCCCATTGATGTATATTTACAAAAGGACCATACCAAAATATAATGTTTCTGTGTTGGATAATGCAACTCTAGGTCTTGCATTTCAAGAATATTCCTCTTATTCAATTTATATTATATGTTCAAATAGTTATTTCTACCACTTTGTACCACCTTGTACCATGTAGTACTGACTGCTACTTTTTATGTATTTGTATTTTCAAAAGTTTCAAAATAAAAACATTTGAACTAAAAAAAAGAAATAAAATACTATGCGTTTCATAGGCGATGATGTGTTCCAATGACAAGTGTTTTTCAGCCATTTTTAACTCACAATTTTGCTTATAAATTTTGATACATCAGTCAAGGCACTTTAGGATCCAACTGTTGTTTTTTTTTTTTTTAATTGAAATGTATTTTTTTAATGGTAAAATTGAAGGGGTCCTTTTACTAACTGCAATGAGCGCCAGTGCTTGTTTACTGCACCAGTTTATTGCATGGTATGCTCAGTTCTTCTGCAGTAATTTTGAGATTGGCGCTCACCGGGGGTAGGTACGGAGGCAAAGAGTGGATGTGCATTGCCCTAATCGGTTCAGTTACATTGACATGCGCTAACTGATTAGCACATGAGTCCGTACTGCCTACAAAATACGTTTTATCCCATTCCCACTTTCTCCTTTTCTTCTCAGATATGTAACTTTTCCCCTCCCCTCCCTCTTACCCTCACTTTCAAGTTTGTCTTGTTGATATTATTTATGTTCACACCATTTATTTTAAAACAAGTTTCAAGTTTCAAGTTTCAAGTTTAATATTTATTTGTTTAATCGCCTTTTCAATATTCAAGGCGATTTACATGTTAATAAAATTACACAATAAAATAGTTAAAAAACTGACAAGACTAGACAATAACTATACGAACTGGGAACAAAAGGAAGGACGGGAAAGAAGTTACAATGTAATTAAGCAAGGAGGGGAACCAATTAAGGAAAACACGAAAGGATGGGATAGAAATAGTTGAATATATGAAAACAAGAGAAATAGAAGTAAATGAAATTGAAAAATGTTAAAAAGAAAACTGTAAATCAGAAGACAAATGCGTCGTTAAATAAAAAAGTTTTCAGTTTAATTTTAAATTTGTCTAAATTAAGTTCCTCACGTAAATAGATGGGAAGAGAATTCCAAGTTTGGGGGGCCGTTACTGAGAAAATATATTGACGGCGAGTATTGATTGTTTTTAATGATGGAATCGTTAATAAATGCTGTTGGTCTGATCTTAGAGTTCTATTGGAAGAATAAGGAATTAATAGTCTATGGATGAAAGCCGGAGTTTTAAACAGAAGAGATTTAAATGTGAGCAGACAAAGTTTGTAGGTTATTCTGTGAGCTACTGGAAGCCAATTATTTTATTTTTTTATCTTTCTTACCTTATAAATTTTATTGTTAACCGGCCAGATATTTGTTGATGGTCGGTATATTAAAAACTAATAAACTTGAAACTTAATGGGAAAATTAAAGTGTGGCCATTAATCAGAAAATTGAAAAATCATCCATTTTATCCTGGTGGTAAAAATGGCCTTAGCGTGCAGGACTGATCCACGTAAGGATGCACTAAGGCCACTTTTTACTGCTGTTTGCTAAAAGGGCCCCAAAGATTCTTAATAACTTCAACACAGCAACCGTTTTGAAGGGAAATAATGTCCTTGGAAAGCACAATCACCAGTAAAATGCATAGATACTTTATGGAATGTATAGCATTTTTAGTTAAATTATTTTAACATTATTTAATAGATTTTTTTTTTAGCATGTTTTTTGAAAGATTCAGATGATATAGTCAGCGAAGAATTCATCAAGGGATACTAACTGATTTAGTGTATGCTTAATGCTAAGATACCCATTATATTACTAAGGGTGTCATGCCTTCATAGCATTTAGCACTTTGTTGCTGTTTCTATCCTCTGTAGTGTTTTTACTAAAAATAAAAAGTTTGTTTTAAGATGGTGGTGCACAATTTTCAATCCATAGATGATGAGAATCAAATGTAGTATAAAACAATGATTTTATAACAATTTTTTAGCTTTAGTAACTCTTAACTAATTCTGTGACCCACAGCATAGACATCGGAAAGGGGGAGGAAACAGGAGCCATTGCCTCCCCTAAAATTACCAACCGGAAGTATAGCTCTTCCAACTCCCCCACCTATCACCAGGGCCGGTGTTAGGGAGGAGCAAACAGGGCAGCTTACCTGGGCCCCACAGCTACAGGGGGCCCCTGACTGCCTGGTGGGATAAGGTAAGCTTCCCTCCCTTTGACTCATTCGCTGCTCTCTCTCCCACTGCTGCCGAAGCTTGTAAACAAATTTAACACGTGCCGCGGGGCTCTTAACACTGCGCCGGCTGCCAGCTTCACTCATCATCTTTCATCAACGAAATGGACGTTACGTCATGAGGGAGAGGAGGAGGAGGCGGAGGGAAGCTGTCAGCGGCATGCATAGTATTAGAGCCCTGTGGCACGTGTTAAATTTGTTTACAGGCTGCGGCAGTGGCGGGAGAGAGAACAGCAAGTTAATCAAAGAGAAGCCTAACTTGCCTACATGGAGCTCATGATGGCTCCATGTAGCTGTGGGGCTCAGGAGGAAGAGAACAAGATAATTTGACAATACAGTGAGTGAGGGGAAGAGATATGGGACCAGAGGAGGCTCCTTACCGCTGAAGGCTTGCTGAGTGCTCCTCGAGCTTTGGGGCTGGCAGTGGGACATGTTAGCAGCAGCCCATTTGCTCCAGCAGCTACAGCTTCCTTCTTCTACTAGTGGAACTACTGGGACAGAGATGTGGAGGCAGCTGTAACCCGTACCCAAAGACACTTGAAAGGGGAATAGCTGACTTGGGAGAGAGTTAATGAATATGCATGAGAAACAAATTGGTCGCATGCATATGCATTGAGCTTACTTCCAAATACCAGCCCATTTGGGTAGGCTGCAGGGGATGCCACATGCCAGGGTCATGATGGGGGAAAGGAAAAAAGAGTGGGGCAGGAGTATTGGGAAAGAGACAGTTGATGCTGAATGGGAAGGGGGGGAGGAAAGACAGACAGGGTAATGCTGAGGATGAAAGACAACATGGCATTGTAGATGGGGAAAAAATAGAGAAGATGTTGGATTGTAGGGATATAAGAGAGGAAGAGACAGAAGAGATCCTGGATGGCTCTAGTGGAGAAGGGAGAGAGAGGAGATTCTGGATGAAATGGGGGGGGGGGGTAGAGACATGGTATGGAAAAGGGGCAACACTGAATGAGAGAGAGGGGAAACTGGAGGGGAAGGGTGGGGGGAGACTGATTGGAAGAGAGAGAGAGAAGAAGATGCTGAATGGAATAGGAGGACAGAGTTGGTGAAATTCTGAGAAATATGAGGAAGAGGAAGGGGATGTCCAGAATGAGGGAGGAGAAAAAGAATTGTTGGACATAGGTGTGTGGAGTATGTGTTAGGTGTGTGGACATAAGTGTGTGGAGGGAAAGAGATGGTATACATGGGGAAAGAAAGAAAGAGGGAAAATTGTTGGACATGATAGTGGTGAGAGGAGGGAGGGAGAAATGTTACATTGGGAGGAAGAAGAGATGACTCAAAGAAGGAAGAGATGTCAGATTCTGGAGAATAGTGATGGAAGGAGGGAAGAGAAAGATGTCAGATTACTGGAATGGGAAGGAGAGAGATGCCAGACAGGAAACTGAAGGGAAGGAGAGAGGAGTGATGCCAAACTGCAAGAAGGAGAGGAAAGAGATGCCAGATCACGGAAAGGAAAAGAGAGAAAGAGAGATATGTTAGACCACAGGAAAAGGGAGGGAAGAAGACAGAGATGCCAGACCATGGAAGAGGAGAGAGATTCTAGGATATGGGAAAAATAGGAAAAAGATGCCAAACCATAGGGGGGAAGGGGGAATAGAGATGTCTGACTACAGGAGAGGGAGAGAGAAGGATGAGATGGTGCACAGGGATACAGGGGAAGGGGAGACAGCGGGAGGAGATGATGCACATTAGTGGTTGTGGTGGGGAAGAGATAAGGTGCCCAATATCAACAACTGGGTGAATGAATAAACTGGATATTGTTCCAAGGTAGATATAACAACAAGCAGCAAAAAGGAACAATAATAAAAGTTATTAACACCTTTCTAGAATGGCGCTCAGAATCCAAAGATGGAATAAGAAAGCTCAGCGTGGGGAAAAACCCCTACAGAGACTTTCACTGAATCTATCATTGCACCATCTTGTTTGATAGAAAAGGTAATTGAAATAACTTCATAAAGTAATAGGTAATTCTTAAATCTCCATAACGTGAAAGTAATGTCCGATGCCTTATAAATACAAAAAATGGTGTAAGCAAAAGACTTAACTTCAATGTCTCTGCAGCAATAGTCCGGCGACCCCGCCGGACTATCGCTGCAGAGACATTGAAGTTAAGTCTTTTGCTTACACCATTTTTTGTATTTATAAGGCATTGGACATTACTTTCACGTTCTGGAGATTTAAGAATTACCTATTACTTTATGAAGTTATTTCAGTTACCTTTTCTATCAAACAAGATGGTGCAATGATAGATTCAGTGACCCCGCCGGACTATCGCTGCAGAGACATTGAAGTTAAGTCTTTTGCTTACACCATTTTTTGTATTTATAAGGCATTGGACATTACTTTCACGTTATGGAGATTTAAGAATTACCTATTACTTTATGAAGTTATTTCAATTACCTTTTCTATCAAACAAGATGGTGCAATGATAGATTCAGTGAAAGTCTCTGTAGGGGTTTTTCCCCACGCTGAGCTTTCTTATTCCATCTTTGGATTCTGAGCGCCATTCTAGAAAGGTGTTAACTTTTATTATTGTTCCTTTTTGCTGCTTGTTGTGGGGAAGAGATAAGAACATAAGAATATCCTTACTGGGTAAGACCAGTGGTCCATCAAGCCCAGTAGCCCGTTCTCACGGTGGCTAATCCAGAGCATTATTACCTGGCCAAAACCTGAGGTGTAGCAATATTCCATGCTACCGATACAGGGCAAGCAGTGGCTTCCCTCGTGTCTTTCTCAATAACAGGCTATGGACATTCCTCCAGGAACATGTCCAAACCTTTCTTAAAACCAGCTACGCTATCTGCTCTTACCACATCCTCTGGCAACGTGTTCCAGAGCTTAACTATTCTTTGAGTGAAAAAAATTTCCTCCAATTGGTTTTAAAAGTATTTCCCTGTAACTTCATAGAGTGCCTCTAGTCTTTGTAATTTTTGATGGAGTAAAAAATCGATCCACTTTACCCACTCTACTCAGGATTCAGCCGTCTCTTTTCCAAGCTGAAGAGCCCTAACTGTTTTAGTCTTTCCTCATACAGGAGGAGTTCCATCCCCTTTACCATATTGGTCGCTCTTCTATGAACCTTTTCTAATGCCACTATATCTTTCTTGAGATAAGGAGACCAGAATTGAACACAATACTATAGATGAGGTCGCACCATGGAGCGACAAAGGGCACTATAACATTCTTAGTTTTGCTAACCATCCCTTTTTTAATAATTCCTAGCATCCTATTTGCTTCTCTGGCCACCGCCACACATTGAGTGGAAGACTTCATCATTTTATCTACGATGACACCCAGATCCTTTTCTTGGGCGCTAATCCCCAAGGTGGACCCTAACATCTGGTAACTGTGATTCTGGTTATTATTCCCAATGTACATCACTTTGCATTTGTCCACATTAAATTTCATCTGCCATTTGGACGCCCAGTCTTCAAATTTCCTAAGGTCCGCCTGCAATTTTTCACAATCCACATGCGTTTTAACAACTTTGGTCAGTTTACTGTCATCTGCAAATTTAATCATCTCACCTTACTCGTCGTTCCAATTTCCAGATCATTTATAAATAAGTTAAATAGCATCGGTCCCAGTACAGACCCCTGCGGCACTCCACTGTTTACTCTCCTCCATTGAGAAAAATGACCATTTAACCCTACCCTCTGTTTTCTATCCGATAACCAAGTCCTAATCCACAACTGAACTTTGCCATCTATCCCATGACACTTTAATTTTTTCAGGAGCCTCTTGTGAGGAACTTTATCAAAAGCTTTCTGAAAATCTAGACACACTATATCAACCAGATCACCTTTATCCACTTATTTATTCACACCTTCAAAGAAGTCAAGCAAATTTGTGAGGCAAGATCTCCCTTGGCTGAACCCATGCTGACTCCTCATTAAATCATGTTTGTCTATGTGTTCCATAATTTTATTTTTTATAATTGTTTCTACCATTTTGCCTAGCACTGAAGTTAGGCTTACCGGTCTGTAATTTCCCAGATCTCCCCTGGAGCCCTTTTTAAAAATTGGCATAATATTGGCACCCTCCAATCTTCAGGCACTACAGACGATTTTAGTGATAGGTTACAGATCACTAACAGCAGGTCAGCAATTTCGTTTTTGAGTTCTTTTAATACCCTGGGATGTATACCATCCAGTCCTGGCGATTTATCACTTTTTAACTTGTATCACTGATACCTACATACTTTAAAAAGCTGCTAATAATCTTAGTCCTGCTAGAGTAGTGGCAGTAGCACATTCACTTCGGATGTTTTTTTGGCCAATGATGTGGGTGGAGGTGGTTTGAGCTTTGGCTCTGCCATAAGAATACTTGAGGCCTTTTTCTTCCGTTGTGTTAGTGCTCTTTAGCTTGTAAGTGGAGTATTTCTATTTATTTATTTCTATTTATTGACCCACTTCCACGATTACAAATAGATTAGGATTTTATCTTCAGAACACTCCCAAAATAGCTTGTTTTGTGTTAGATTTTAACCAGTCATTTTCCGTAGCTCTGAATAAGCAATTTAACCAGCCCAGAGCCATTTCTGGCCAGTTAAATCAATTTGAATATTGGCCCCATGTTTGATTCAATATATTTATTGAGGAAAAATGTTTTCTATGAAAGCAGTTATACATTGCAAAGCTGATAACAAAATTGCAACTATCTTCACAGAATTGTTTTCCCCTGTCCCTCCATAACCTCTCATGTCTCACCCCAATGTTTTCACACCAGTGTCTTATGTCTCATGTTTCTGTAGTAAACTAAGGAAGCTTACTTGAAACTATTCTGCCACAGTGCTCTCCGCTTTTAGTAGATATGTTAAACATCCAGTCATTCAGCAATGCTGATCGAATATGCATAGTTGGCATATCTAAGTAGGAACACCAATCTTTAACAGATTTCTTTATTGTTGGTTTCCCCTTCATATCCATGGATATTATTTCCACTTTCAGAAGCTCATGCATATGATTCTGCCATTGCAGCAAGCTTGGTGGGAATGGTTGTATTCACCGAAGCAGTATACATCTTTTGGCAATCAAGTTTTTACGTAGGAAGAGAGTAGAGTTGTAAATGCCCTCCACAATATCGTCCAGAATATCTAAGATGCTGTTCTGTGGAGTGGCATCCTAAATTTAATCATGCATATAACTCAAATGTGTCAATAAAGCATTCTAAAAGTTGTAGTTTGCAAGACAGTCCCATATACAATGTTTATTTATTTCTAAAATTTCTTAATCACCTATAACTAAGCGGTTTACAATTTAAAACATTCACAATAGTTCAGAGGATAACATACATATATAAAGTATTGTCTTTCCTGCACTTTAAACTTTTGGCAATCTGAGGGGTTGCCCCATTTTCTTAACATGAGAAGAATGAAGATGCATATGCATCAGAAATTTATAATGAAGTTCCTGGAGTTATGTAATAATAATAATAACTTTATTTTTCTATACCGCCATAATCAAACGACTTCTACTCTCCATCAACTAAGATGCTCCTTGCAAACTAGTCTTCAGATGTTCTATACAGAATAAGTCCCAAATCTCGGTTGCTTTGGTTGACTATCCCTTCTAAGGGGAATAAGCCCAAAGGTTTCCTAACTTCCTCATAATATCTCCCTACCAAGCCTTTGGTAACCACCGACATCTGTTACATTTGTTTTTATAGTATTGTATGCCCCTGATGCAGCCCAAGTAGGATGAAACATGGCTGCGTTGGGTGTGATTTTAACTCAGTAGTGTACTAATAAATACTTCTACTCTCTTTACTGATCTGCTGTCACAATTCGTCTAATGACTCTGCATAAAGGCAGTGACTGAATATTCATTAGTAATAATTTCTATTTAGAGCTTTGGAAGAAGTACCATCATTACTGTTTGATGATATAGAAAGACTGACTTGCTTTCTCTTGTCCCAATGTCCCATGATTGGTTGCTATTTTAAGAGTTCTGAAATAATTCTACTGTGCGATAAATTTTTGGGTCCTGTGAGTGATAGCAATTACTCTGTGGCTTTATGTGATCATTAGGATTGTGCGGAGGTATATTCTTATTTTGAAGTTTGTCTCCAGATCAGCAGCCTTTTGACATCAATTTGTTGAAAAGTTAACTGTGTTGGTGATAATGGGGTGATTAAATGGGGTTCTCAATTTTGTGTGGATAGTATCTTTGTTATTTTATACCATCAACATAAGTTAATACTTAGTACACCAAGATTTTTTGCTGAATGAGGAATCAAGAAAGGCTCCTTTAAAGCTGTATTTTTTACTTAGCACTCCACAGATAAATAGAAATACCCTTCCACCAGAGAAATAGAGAGAACAACACCGGTGCTGTGCAGCAGCTTGTAATTGGTATTTCTCTATCTCAGTAGGTGGAAGAAGATAACTTGTGCACCTCTGGGACTTTCTGTGGATGCATGCCCCTGGCCTAGTTTTCTGGACACAGTAAAGCTGGGTGTTTAAATTGAAACTTTTAGCCCTGTGCAGGGATGCATCTGGTAGTGCCTGGTCCTTCCATGCCCCTCCCCCCAGCCCTGTTCTTAATTTGTCCTGCCTCTTAAAAAAAAAAAATAGAGGCTTCTACTTTAAGAGGGTGTTTGGCACTGCTTAGCATCTTGGCATTTTGAAAGCATCTGTTTTAGCAAGGAAACCTTTTGGGCTCCTCAAGCCTTTGAAAGCTGTTTTCATTTGTCTGTCAGTATCTTTTTTTTTTTTTTTTTTTTCCTCATTGCAGCACTGGCAGCAGAGTTGGTAAAATGTTGTTCCCGTTAAGGTGATCAGTATCAGGGCAGTGCTCCCCCCATCCTACCCCACACACCTCCTGTTTCTGAACTTTTAGCAGGTCTGAATGCCCTTCAGGCTACAGTGCTGGAGGGAGAACTCTTTGGTGGACTCTGTAGCTCTCTTCTTTACTGCATCAGGCTTATTTACTGAAGAGGGCTGTGCCTCTCCAGAGCTTCTTGGGTTCTGCTTTGTGTTTGGTGGAACAATCTTCTTCTATAAGACGGTGTTTATATAGTCAGCAGAACTTTGATGATAAATTATTAGCCTCATTTTGTAGTTTAGAGGTTCCCCTCTCTGTGGTTTCATGTTCTTTTGCTGATCCTCTTGAGGAGGAAGAACTTCTCGATAAGGATGGCACTATTACATCCAAACTCTTCCATAAGGAACAGCTCCCAACTTCTATTACTAAGGCTATGAAAATCCTTAATATTTCCTTTCCTGAAATTCAGAGTTGAGCTGCTGCTTCAAATCCAATAAAGTCAGGGACTAAAAAAAACCTAAAACATGTCATATTCATGTAGCTAAGCAGTAATTGATTTCTTCTCAGTGTGCCCTGCTGCCACTTTGAAAGTGGCAAGGGCTATGTCTTACCTTTATCTTCTCCTCCCCAGGAACTAGACAGTTTAAAACTGCCTAAGTTAGGTGCCTTGGTCATACTAGTGACCAAGAAAACTAGCTTTCTAGTAAAAGGGAGCTTAGTACTCATGGATGTGCAGGACCACGGATTGGAACCTTCTCTGAAACATTCATTTCAAGTGGTGTCCTTATGTTTACAGGTGATAGTTTGTGGCTCTGATGTCTTCAAGTCTTCCACTTCCAAAACCTTATTGGAGTTCCTGCCCTCCTTAGAAGTGGAATTGCCATACTTAGTGGACTCACTTTATGATCTGCTTAGGGCTTTGGCTAAGCAGATGGCCATAGAAGTCTTAGCAATCTGTTGGTTCTGGCTTAGATATTGGGCTTCAGATATAGCCTCTAAAACTAGGCTAGACTATCATTTCATGGAAAGCTTTTGTTTGAAGAAGATCTGGAAAAACTAATCAAGGACCTAGATGAAACAAAGGTTGAAGATAAAACCAAGGCACCATTTTCCTTGTCCCAGTCTCATTCTAGTTTCTGGGATGCTAAGTACTATATGACAAGGAAATCAGATTCATATGAGAGATCTTGTTTTCAACAAAAACGAACCTCTCATTTCTTTATTTGTAATTTTCATTGAATTATATCTATAGAATACAATTAAAGAAAAAAATAAGCAATAAGAAAATTATATCATAGAAAATAGATTTAGCAAACTAAAAAAAAAAAAAAAGGAGTAAATAGCCCTCATTAAGGGAGAGTTAGGAACAAGGTAGATTTGATTCAAGTCATTAGTCAAAAAGACTTTATTTAAATCATAGTTTTCTCATTGGATTCACTGCCACTCATTACTGCCCATAAAAGAAATATTAGCTTATTTCAGCTCTTTTATGTTTTCATAACAACTGTATCAAAATGACGGTAACATGCAGTAATAATAACAAATATATTTTTGCTCAAATATGATTTCTTAAGGCAGTCTTTAAGAAATATGAAGAAATCAAAATATTTACCAACTTGAAATGAAAGGCCTGGTGGCCCGAATGAAACAACATCATGAAGTGCTTTGATGAAGAGAACAAAAGGAACTTGAAGATCCTGTTAATACATGTTCCTTTTGTTCTCTTCAAAGCACTTCATGATGTTGTTTCATTCGGGCCACCAGGCCTTTCATTTCTTTTTTTGCAGTGTTTTCCTTATTCATAGGTAGAGGAACTTCATTAAAATATTCCCAAACTAGATCTCTTTTACAGTCTTGTGACATTATAGGTTTCCACAACTTGTAGCATATTCTTGTGCAGATATATAAAGTTGCAAAAGAACAGTGGGAATAAAATATTTTTCTCTATTCTGTATATTTTATAACATTTTTGCTGTGAAGAAGCAAATTATCTCTGAAGACGCAAATTCACAGTGCAAAACCAAGCATCTGTGATAATATCTTTTAGATAGAAAAATTGCCTGTGACATGAATGGGTTAATGGAATGTATTTATCGAAAAATGTAAGCATTGCATGAATATAAAGCCTCATGCTAGATAATTAAAAACGAATCCTTATGCCATGAAGAATAACTTTTGTATTATAATTTGTCTTAAATAGAAAACTATCTTCAGATAGATTTTTCTTCAAAAAAGGCATTTTATTTTAAAAATCCAAGTTAAATAAAAAAAATCAGACTTTTAAAATTTATTTTAAAAACAATCAATTTTTATCCACCCTGGTTAGTCTATAACCTATCCATATTTAAGAAATCCAAATCTCAAAGATTAACAAATTTGATAGTTTCATATTACATTGAACCCTATCATAAAAAAGAGATAAAAGAAGCTCTGCTCAAAACTCCAGATCAACAAACACCTTTCAAACTTTCCAATGTGGGGTACTAGTCTACTCAGGTGGCAACGGTCCAGTTTTTTGAAGGAGTGGACCAAAATCACTTCAGACCAGTAGGTCTTGGACATTGTAAAGAAGGGTAAAAATTAGAATTTGCCTGTTCTCTCTCAGATTTTTATTGGAGTTCATGTGCAATGCACAGGCCAAAAGGATTATAGTTTAGTAAACCTTTTAAGATCTGGTTTGCTTGAGAGTGGTACAGACCATACTTCAGTTCAAAAGGGGATGGGGAAGATATTCAGTTTACTTCTTTGTTCCAAATAAGGACAAATCTTTTTGCTGAGGTCTGGACCTTAAGCATGTCAATAGGTCAAGCATATCAGAATGGAAACCTTGACGCCCATGATGGCTTCAGTTCCTTACCTCCTTGTATCTAAAGGAAGCTGCCTTTTCTAGTGGGCAGAGACACACCTTCCTCTGATATTGGTGGTACACATAGCAGGGACTCTGAATGTCCAGGTGGGCTACCTCAGCAGGATTGGGATCCTGGGGAATGGGAGTTATCAAAGTAAATGTTTTGTCATGATTTTGTCGAAATGGGGCATTTCAGTCCTAGACCTAATGACCACAGGGCACAGTGCAGAGTTCCCAGTTTTTCATCCTTCAGAAGGAATGCAGGTCAGACAACCTAGATGCTCTCCTATAGCCTTGGCCAGTCAGTTCTCTTCTGTATGTATTTCCTCCTTGGCTAAGGATAGGTGACGTATTCAAGAATCATTTGTACATGTTGCTTCCAGTTGGTTTAGGAGACTTTGGTATTAGGCCTCATTTGTCTCTAGATAGACAACTCTATCCCTATACCTTTTCTCAAGTGTCTTGTGGGTATGGATGATTTATCTCCTTCTGTTTTTATGGCCTGGCTCTTTCTAGTTAAAGAAAAAAGGGTATGCTGAAGAAGTCATTACTACCCTTATGGACTTGGAAAATATTAACTTCAGTGGCCTATGTTAGAGCAGGGATCTCAAAGTCCCTCCTTGAGGGCCGCAATCCAGTCGGGTTTTCAGGATTGCCCAATGAATATGCATTGAAAGCAGTTCATGGACATAGATCTCATGCATATTCATTGGGGAAATCCTGAAAACCCGACTGGATTGCGGCCCTCAAGGAGGGACTTTGAGACCCCTGTGTTAGAATGTAGCCAACCTTTGATTATTAGTTGTTCTAAGTCAATTTAATATCCAATTTGCAAGTTCTTCCGGAATTAATCCAGCTACCTCTCCTCCCTTGTAACAAAAAAAAAAAACCAAAAACAAAACTGTTGAAATT